>NW_020174430.1:1391872-1402981 GCF_003031525.2 Neophocaena asiaeorientalis asiaeorientalis | reverse complement strand
GCCCCATAAACAGACACTGCATTCTATTTCTGGAAGCTCCACCCTATACTCAGATATGGCTATCAAAGCAGTAACTTTTAGATTTAATTGATTTTAGGAAATTCCCTGATTACCACTAATTGGCACCATGCACAGTGTTTTAATTACTATCATTATTAGGATTTAGGGAAAGAAATCTTTCCATCTTCCACTGCAATGTCACAGAGGGAGGGGCAGTGCCAATCTGAACACAGGTTGTCAGCCTGTCTCCAGGCACCTGGCACGTGACACCATGAAACGAGCAACACTTGGTCTAACATCGGAGACGTCATGGGCCCCTTTTGTCTCTGAACCGCTTCCGTACCGCAAAAAGTAGTTCATGAATATTCCTTAAGAAGGCCTCCAAGAGAAATGGGCAACACATCTCGGGTTCTATGCCTCACGCTGTAAAATACAGAGAGAGGACAGGAATGTGACGGGGGTTTACATGCCACTGCCCACACCTCCACGTATGATCGTTACGGTACTTTAGTTTTACAAAGAGATGGGCTGCTAAGAGTATATGCTACCAAGGGAAACTAGGTCCTGAGTTGTACTTAGCCTAGGACACACAACATGCCTAAAGGAGATTACCTAAAGTATTAAAATCATCATTTCTGATGGGCTAAAAACAACAACAAGCTTATTTATAAGCTACGTAAAAGTTAATGTTTTCTCCCAGCTTTGGTCCCCAGGAGAGCTTGGGACACTAGTATTTCTACCCAGGATGGTATAGTGAAAAATCAGATATGAATTTCTGTCCTGTTCCATCATTTACAACTATATACCTTTGGACAAATTGTTTGATTCTAATAGGGCTTAATTTTATCATTCCTTTAATGCGGACGATTAGATTCAGAAATGTGGCAAACATCTAATGAGGTTGTGTATAACAAATGCTCCGCAGACTGGGAAGCTCATTGTCTGTGGGATCACTCAGCCCTATGGTGTTTTCTGTAGCCTGCCCTTCCCTGTTCTAGAGGCTGAGCGGTACCCGCAAAGGCATCTTTCCTGTGAGTTCTACATTGTTGTCCCTGCACACGGTGTGGTGGTTGCCCTCTGAGAGGCCATTCTCAAAGGCTGGCGAGGCACTGTGCCAACCCCTAATGCTCTCTAATAACCCACTGAGGTCCATCCATGCGCTTCAGAAAACCCTTAATGGTGAGACTCTCAAGTTCACAGTAAGCTGTGAATTTCTTTCTTGGCCCAGGTCTCCTGTTTTCCCTGCATCAAATGCTTCTGAGTCTCAAGGACGTGCCTTTGCTATTTCTAGACCCCTCTCCATGATCCACTTGACCTTTAGGTAAGGAAGGTTGGTGAGGAATATAATCCTACCGATAAACGCATGAGATTTGAGATGCGTTAGCCCAGAGTTCTCAGGTGGTACTGCATGAGTCTGAAGGCTAAACTTCCTATGCACAGCCTACGGCCTGGGAGCCCTGCAAGCAGTGCATTGGTTACAGGTCCCCTTTCACATTTTCTGGCTCCATACAATTCAGGGCTTAGGGCTTTTACACATCCCTTTGTGAACACATGGTAGTGTGAACATGGCCCAGAAACACTGAGCACATCCTTGTATTTCTTCTGTAATATAAAAATCAATACCGAAAATTAGGAAATATATCTTATTGGGAATAGTAGGTTAAAATGGAAACAAAACTCCAAATGTTGAAAAAGCAGAGATTGAAAACCCCCCCCCAGAATTCATGTCTTTTCAATTTCCCACCATATAGTTCTGGTTGGAGGTGTCAAGGATGTTCTGATGGCTATCAACACGTACCCCAGAAATTCCTGGTCAAATTGCAAGATCTGGCAGAGAGATTCTAAGTGTGAGACAATACACAAAATATTTTAGTACCATTTATGCTAAAATGTACTATAAAAAAGTAGAGCACAATAAAAAAAATATCTGGAACCTCATCGAAAATATGCTTCTAAGTAGACCACGGCTTTGAATATTCTGAGAAAATAATTGACTTGCAGGAATGGAAGTTCTGGACATCTTTTCAAATTGATATTTGTAGAAAGAGAAGGAAATGGCTTAAGGTCTGGAGAGAAAGTTGGATTTTCAGAGATTTTTCCCTGTGAAGTTTAGAAGTTGTGTGTGTCAAAAGTAGAAACAGAAAGGCTGTGTAATACAATTGAGGCTTTGGGGTCACAGTCTCTGCCTCAGTCCTGGACTCCACTGACGCAGCGTGAAGCAGCCCTGGATCACATGTCACAGGCTGAGCAGGGCTGTGTTCCTATAAGACTTCATCGTAAAAGCAGGTGGACAGGCCAGACTTGGCCCACAGGCCAGAGTTTGCCGAGCCCAGTCTTAGATAATCGCTATGTATTTGCCCTTGAAGCCTACCCATAAAATAAACTTCCATGCTTGTCCATTTCTCTGTGTTGGCTGTGTAGGTACACTTTTTTAGTACATGTTTCTGTAAAATACACATCTTCAGTTGAGCTCAGTCTTGGGGTTTCATGCTCTTAACCGTCAGAACCGAAGCTTTGTATTTCTCCTTGCAAAGGCCAGGCATCATGGACATTTTTGATGGTGTAGAACGGTGTTGAGGCCATGATCCAATCCCCCAAATTAGCTGTTCATCCATTCTGTGTGCCCCATATAACCTAGTATCTACAGACCTGTCCAAGTTCCTATGGGGAGAATCATATAATAAACAGAATATTTGACCTTCCCAAGGGGAGCCTCCAATCCAACGGAGGAGACAAGAAACATAAGTACATAATTTTAAAGACGTAATAGAGTTGGTCCTTGAATAACACGGGTTTGAACTGCGTGGGTCCACTTGTACACACATACGTTTCAAAAGTAAATACTCCAGCGCTACACAGTCAACGCGTGGTTGAAACCGCAAACACGGAGATACTGTGGATATAGAGGACCGATTATAAGTTCTATTCAGATGAACCCCCATGTTGCTCAAGTGTCGAATGTAGAATTATGTATAAGATATAGAGCTAAATATCTATCTATCTATCTATCCAAGAGCACCTACAAATCTAGCCATGGAGACCTAAATGCATAAGAACTGCAAGAACGCTAAAACAAATCATTGGAAGAACGCTTCATGGAAGACATGAGTTTTAAAACCGGGTGATCGTATTCAAAGAGGAAAGCAGGGCTTGCGGGTAGAGAAGATTCCCCAGGTCGCCTCCTGCCTTTTCCATCTCTCCAGCCACTGGGCTCTGAGGCAGCAGGACTCAGTGCTTTGTAGAAAGGCTGAGAAGAATCCGCACGTTGGAGAAGAGAAAGGAGGCATCTCTCAAAGCATGATGGGGCTCTCAAGTATGTGGCCTTGTCATTGAAACTAGACCTCTCACCACTTTCTTATCACCCTCGGGGGTCGCTTAACCTCTCTGTGCTTCAATTTTCCTAACTGTTACATGGCTAATCTACCTCCTGTGGTTACTGTGAAGTTTCCTTACTGTAAATGAAGCGCTTGAAGGAAGGCCTGGCAGGCGGTAAGGGCTCAGTTCCTGGCACCTTTCTATATGGACAAGAGAACAGAGACCCCCAAACCTGAGCCCGGGGAGCCCTGGCGGTGCACTCGTTTGGCAATATTTCAAGCCTGTCTTCTGCAGAGGAAGCGTTTGGAAACAATGCACAAAACAGGATAAATGATGAGGTACGGGCTCCCATCACAAAGCACCGGAACATACGTGGGCTTATTGCCATCCTAAATTCTCTTTCAGGAAAAAACCATCATTTCCCTTCTAATCCAATATTTTATGCTGATAAAATATTAAGGGAAAGAAATTGAGAAATGCTGTAAACTAAGTCCCTTATAATAAGCCTGTCCCTGAAACATATATATGGTTCTGAAGAAAATCCATATATGAAAGGATTTCCCAAGCCATGCTGGTGTACTACACAATGATCTTACGTAGCATTTGGTGCAGTAACATTCTGTGGCAAGTAACGAAGTTGGACTGCCCCTGATCAAGGGCAGACTGCTCGGCAGAGACCCCCTTCTGCTGGCCTGCTGCTGTTTTTTGGCCATGAGTCTGGGAGGGAGGGGACATCTGGCCAGCAATCAGTCATGTGAATTGGAAGAGGAAATACCTCAGAGCAATGTCAGCTACAGGCCCTCAAATGAAGTTTCTCAACGTCCCGCCACTTTCTACTGGAACCAGAGTTTCAGGTGGTCACATGGATCACATATGCATGGATCACCACCTAGGTTCACACAGCTGCACATATTCCATGTGGCTAGAAAAACGGTTAGGTACTCAGTCTAACTGGTGCCTTCAAGCATCTTCCACCTCCCTCGGCCCCTCCCCCCGCCACATCACTGGTCTTAGCTGGGAAAGAGAGAGGAGGCTGAGGATAAAAGGAAGGAATCTCCCAGGGAGACCGCGCCTAGCCTCTCACACGTCTGGCCAGAGCCAGCACCTCTGGGAAATTCCGCAGAGGTAGTCTTATGACGGATGATGATAGGATGATAGAAGGAGTGCCGAATTTCTGTGCACGTGTGATTATGGCCATAATGCAAAACTCCAAGCCAGTCCCATTTTTTTAGGCATCACTTATCTTCAGGCTACACCTCAGGTCTCTGTTTGAGGATTCCCAGGTGTCCTTTGTACAGCTCTCCACGCACACACTCGGAATGAGTTTGGCCAAGCGAACTCTCGGCCCACTCCGTTCCTGTGGCCCACGGAGCTTCAGGTTGAAGAAAGCAGCACTCACTGCATTGTACTGTTGTTTCAGCAACGGGACACGGTAGGAAGTCAGTGAGTAGCTGGATGGACGACAGACAGGGCTGTGGGGCGGGACCAGCTGCCCTGCCCTGCACCTCCCTGTGGAAGAGTGGGTTCCCTGCAACCTCAGGGTGAATGTGAGCACAGGACTCTGAGCACCACAGTCAACAGTGAGAGCTGAGCGAAGCCCCAGGGAGCGCCTGGGCCGGGGCACACTCTAGAGGAACAGAATTAACATCATTCGTCTCTTGGGTCTCCTGCCCTCCTGACAAGCACACAGACCTCCGACCGTGACAGCTCACAGGTGTACCCAGGTACACGTGCTCTGGAAGAGTCAGCAGGTCCCTCACAGCCCCCCGCCAGAGCAGGCACAGCCAGGACAAGCCGGGCACGCGGAAAGCGTCAGAACGGCAGGTGCCTCCTGCTGACGGAATCATCCCTTAATTCACTCTGAGTTGTGCCACTTAGTTACCTTGATCCATGCTTTGTTTTACTAAAGTGAATGTCACAGATTGGGTGCTGCTTGCTGGAAATAGCGACAGAGGCTTGAACACTTCAGCACTGGGAGTTGAAATATGATCTCTCTTTTTCCCTGGATCATTTTCTCACTCCCCTCTTCTCGAATTCCTTTCCAGGCTTTTTTGTTTCTTTTAAGCGGAAAATGTAAAATATTAATTTTAAGCAGAAGTAAAATTAAGCCCTCTGGAAACAATTCTGAGAAACTGAGCCATAGCCTGACTTAATTAAGAAGCGATTATGCTGAAGAGCCTACACTAAGCCTTCACGTTTATGGTACAGAGAGAATTGCTTTAGAAAAGTCAAGTCAGGCAGCAAAGGGACACTGAGGGAGGGGCCAGGATGATAACTGGATAGATGAGAAAATGCAGTGTTTGTTGTAGTGATGGGAAAAGATAGTAGAGGGAGTGTAAACTGGTTTGGAGATTTCTCAAGTCCATCTTTCAGGAAGGTCAAGATGAGAACATGGGTGACCATCCCTATTGCATCTAAGCTCTTTGGACCGCTCCAGGAAGGGCCATCTCCATCTCGCTCCCTTCCCTTCCAGCTCAGGTGTTGGAAGAGGCAGGGAGAACGGGCTGTGCACGTAACAAAACTCCAGGGGACGTGGTGAGTCCCTGCTGCTCTCAGGATGGCAACAACAAGTTAGCCCCACAAATTTATGGGCTCCAGGGATGTGACCAGATGGGTATTTAAGTTAACAGCAGATTCAATTTGTCCTCCATTAATTCCAGAGTGATATCTGAGTTTCTTGGAGTTTTATATTGTTTCATCTATTTCAAAGTCAGTTCTCCCACTTCCCCAAATTGTCATTCTTTTGACAAGCAACTGTCTGGACCTCTCCAGTTTCTAGAAGGGAATACTGACTCCCCTCCAAACCGCTTTGACTTTCTCATATGCCGGGGACTCCTGATGCGGCTTCAGCCCGGAGCTCTCTTCCCAACCCTTCCTGTTTTCCAGGCTCCATTCAACCTGATCAGTTGTTCCAAAGTTGTGCCAGGACACGGTTCTCTTGTCAAAAATTTAAATAGACGTCTCTTTTTTTCTCCACTTCATTTAAGAGGTATTTTAGAGATCAGAAATCTTAAAATCCAGAATATTGGAGCTTTAATGAAACTCAGGGATTATCTACTGCAGTAATTTATAAGCTGGTGTCCTGCTCATGGCCACCAATGACTCTCATCCGTGCTGTTCTCTCCCAAGAAGGAGGGGCTGCGACCCAGAGTTCCCCTGGGAGAAGGCAGGCAGGCAGACAGAGTACACACTCACAGGGGCCTCAGCCAATGAGGTTCAGCTCTTCCTGCCCCTCCTGAGCTCACGAGGGTTCATGCTGGTCTCAGTGAAACTTCACAGAGGCAGAGCTCTGCTCCCAGCTCCTAACACCTGGCTGCAGCCAGAGGAACTCCTCTAGAAACTGCTTTATTTTATTTTTTAATTTTATTTATTTATTTATTTTTTGTGGTACGCGCGTGTCTCACTGTTGTGGTCTCTCCCGTTGCGGAGCACAGGCTCCGAACGCGCAGGCTCAGCGGCCATGGCTCACGGGCCCAGCTGCTCCGCGGCACGTGGGATCTTCCCGGACCGGGGCACGAACCCGTGTCCCCTGCATCGGCAGGCGGACTCTCAACCACTGCGCCACCAGGGAAGCCCTAAACTGCTTTATTTTAGAAGGGTTCCACTCTGAAATAGCTGTGGAAAACCCATTTAGTCTATCACACCTCTTCTTATAAACGAAAAAAAACAACTAAGGCTCAGAAAGGATAGTGACTGGCCCAAGGTCACAGTGGTGACCAGCTCTTGACACCCCAGAGTCATGCCCATCATTTCACGGAACTGCTCAGCCTAGTGAATTGGGGAAACGTCATCATCACCATCACCATCATCCTCACCACCATCACCACGATCATCACCGTCAACATCATGTTGACCTGGGTACCAGACGTAAGTCTGATCAGAGAAGTTAGCAAGTAATGACAACTTGGACGCACATTAATTGGCCTAAGGTGGCAAACAAGAACAGAGGGACGGCTCCTAAGAATACCGTTTTCTCGTGCAGACTCACTTCAAGTCTCTTGACCGACATCATTCCCATAATCCCCTTTGCATTTGTACTGACAGCAAACACTCGGTGCTGATCTTAGTGTCTAGAAGATTCAGGTGACTTGTTTAATAACGTAATCTGCAGGAGAACAGAAGGTAGATGCTAGCAGCCTTTGGTCACTGATGGGAAGTCATAGGCCCAAGTCACACTCAACCTGGGCTGAGCATCAAAATCACCTCCGGAAATTTTAAACAACACTGATGTTTCGGGCCCTCCTGGAGATTCTGATTTAGTTGTGCTGGAGTGGGTGGGCCCAGGGCATCTACCAGTTTTAGGCACCGTCGCAGGTAATTTCCATACTGAGCTAGGATAAGGCCGCAAGCTTGTGAGTCCCAGCACCTAATTGAAGTCGCCTGTGCAGGGCGGTATCCTGCTGTCTGGCCTCTGAACTAGAATTTCAAGGTTTTTTTCCAAAGCAGTGGGATAGATATCCTCATTAACAAGACAAGGAACAGCAAATTAGATGAATCTCATGGTTCGGGCAATGCCAAAGTATGGCTTATGAGCGCCTGCAGGGCAGCCTCTGTTGGGAAGGGTACCTGTCCTCCCCAACGTGCAAGATCTCCCAGCTATTTGGTGGCAAAGCCTGGAACTAAGATCTAGCTTTCTAGAATGCAAACCTCACATAAGGCAGGACCTTCAAACCATACAAAAGGGGGTGCAGCTCGGGTGACATAAGAGGCGCGTCTTGAGACCAGCACTCCCGCTTCAGTCAGAACAATTCCAGAGTAAAGCTTCTTTATCTGATTTACTTAGGAGGCATCCTTCTACGCCTGCTTTGGAATAAAGTTTTCCTACATTTTAAAAATTCTGTCCCGTTTGACTCCTTCCTATGACAGTAGTGCTTCTAACCTTATCAACAGGGGCGCAGTCTTCCAGCAATTGGTACATTTCGTGAATTGATACATTCACACACATCCTTCCAGAAACGTTTACCCTGCATGAGAACAAGGATTTCTCGAACTACAAGGGGCTCTTCAGATAACAATGGTCACGCCACTGAGGCTGTGCTGTGCCCGGAGCAGCAGTGTGACCTGGTAGGGTCTGGCTGTTGAGGACAAGGGGCCACTGGGGGAAACTGGTACTTGGTTTTCAGACCACAGAGGAGCTGAGCTACAGGAAGAGGCTAGAATCAGAGTCTGGGAAGCAAAGAGAAAAGTCGACCATTTTTTCTGACAGCGTATTTGCTCCAAGTTCTTTCATTTTTGCCTCAACCTTGCAACTTCTCTGCAAGATGTGTTCTCTTGTGTACCACCAGGGCTGCTAGCTTGGCTTTCGGGAGGTAACCTTTCATGCAAAATATCTGTTTAAGGACAGTGGTTTCGAATTTTTGTTTTTTTTCTTGTGACTTGGGCACAAGGACTGGAAGGAAGGGAGGTAGTGGAGGAGGTGGGCAGAGAACAAAATTAGGGGCAGATAAGACTCACCATCGACAATGGTAAGAGGGGACCAGTTATTGCCTTGCAACTCATGAACCTTAATTTCAGGCCAGGCTTCCTTGTCTAGCAGAAGGGCCAGGAATGAGTAGGGAAAGCTGCTGGCCTGGCAAAAGCAGGGGGGACCTGGACAGCATGGCCTGGATAGTGAGCCAGCTGGAGAGGACCTGAGAATACAGGTGGGTCAGATGAACCCAGTTTGGGAACCAGGAGAGGAGACGTGATATAGGTGTGTGCGAGGCCCTGAATACATCCGTAATATCCACACACATTCCTTTGAGACTTTACAGATTATGTCCCTAGCAGGTGGGATGTCTCTCCTGCTATTTGGCTTTTTAAAATTTCATTTAATTTATTTCTATGGAAAATGACTCTGGCCTTCCATGGAGAAAACACTCTCAGGGTCAGCATGTATAGCTGGCCAGAGGCGGGTGTCCCAGCCGCACAGGGCAGACCTGACTGGACTTGGTTGTCGCAGGGACTGAGCACTGCAGTGTCGGGCAGGTCACCAGGAGGCAGTGGACGGCCTGGGCCTCCGTGCTGGCATGCACTGCCTTGGAAAAAGCAGCAAATGTTTCCTGCAGAAGCTGAGAGGTGAACAGGGGACTATTTCTTTGGTCACTCCTGAGCAGAGGTCGCTATGAAAAAAGCAATGTCGAAGTCCAACTCTGTCCCAAACTGGGCCAACTCCAACTGCAGGGGAATTCAGGAGACAGCTGACGCAGGTTAGAATCCCTTGTGACGTAGGGACGCTGGCCTCGCAGAAGATGCGCAGGGACTTGCTCAGGCTTATGCAGTTGTGAGGGGACGAGTTGGGAGAGCCTGGATCAGCCTGATACTGAAGCCTGCACTTTGTCCACCAAGCTTGGCGACAGCACAGAGATTGTGTCGCCGCTACCGCTGTAGCTGCTGCTACAGGTGCCCATTTAAAAAGAACTTCATATATGACAGGTGCTCTACGTGATTTTATTTAACACTTACCACAGCCTAATGAAATGTAGGACATTATTATTTCGATTTTACAGATGGAAGAATTGAGGCTTAGAGAGGTTAATACCCAGGGCATGATTGGAACTCTGATCTTTCCAAATCCAGGACCAGAGTTAAGCTTCTCTTCCAGGTGGGGCTAGATATCGCCTCCTGATTCTCCTACAGAATTGCTGCCTGTGATTGTACAGAACTGGGTAAATATTTAAGCAAGATATGACTGCCTGAATTATGGCTGAATGAGTATATAGACTTTACATGTGTATACACATATCCATATGTAATTTCTGCCTTGTGTGGAGGTAAACTATGTACAAGATACTGTTCATGCAAAAGTATTATTTCTCATGTTTACAATAACTACACAAAGCAGAGAACATTAGATTATATTATTAAATTCATTTTACAAAGATAAAAACGGAAGCTCAGAAAACAAAAAAATGAATTGTCAATGGCACACAGTAAAGACTGGAGCAAGAATCCAAACTTCGGCTGTTTGAAGAAAAAAACCTCACACCTTCTTTTTCCCCCCTGCTGGGTTGTCCTTGTGTAAAATGATCCTAAAGTGACTTCAGAGAGCAATGGTAAGACCTCTCCAGCATAAAGCCTTGGGAAGCACATTACAAAATAAGTTTACGAGTGTTCAATATCAACCTGCTTTTGGTCAGTGCATTGAAATCACAGAAAAACTAGTTTAGGCTTAGAAAGAGCTTGTTCTCATTACTACATTATGCAGAGGAAGAGTCTCTTGGAGAAAGCATTTTTTTTCCAGGGGGCTTCAAATTTCCTCTGAGCAGCTCTTTGGAGAAGAGTTATTAGAATTTATTTTCAATTATACACCAGAATAAGCCTTCAGCAGTATAGTTAACTTTCAATTTCAGCCAATTTTCGACGCATTCAATCATAGATGCCTCAGTGATTAAGAATCTATGTTGCAAAACAATTCCCACTTTGCAACAATGCAGTCAAACAGATCTACAACTCATAAGATATTATCCAATGCTTTTTCAGCTCACTGGTGAAGTGAAATAGAATTTACCAACCATCCCCGTTTACCCAGTACGCTCCAAGCTCATTTGCAAACAGATCTGCAACTCAAAACAGCTCACCAGGGGGGTCTTGGTTTAACACAGCCTGGAAGAGAGGAGCTGGTCTGCTTCGGATATTTATGACTTCCGGCTGTGTGTTTCCTCCTTCTACTCGTAATGTGCCCTGGCTGAACTTCACACCACGGGGAACAGAACTCCTCCCCGCGCAATTCTGAAAGTGCTCTCCATGGTAGGGGTTCTGATTCATTAGGAAGACCCAAACAGGTTTACGTCCAGCTGTCTGCTTTTCTAAATT
>NW_020174430.1:1350220-1391687 GCF_003031525.2 Neophocaena asiaeorientalis asiaeorientalis | reverse complement strand
GAGAGAGAGAGAGAGAGAGAGAGAGAGAGAGGGCGGGGGGGGGGGGGAACCTTGGGTGAAACACTGAGAAAGATATGCAGCCAACTTAAACTCTTCCTTTAAAAGTTTGGAAGACAGGACAATCTTAATAAATGTATAGAAAACTGCATTTCAGAAATTGAGTCAAGCCATAAGAATCATTTTTGTTGGGCCTCACTTTTAATACGGTGCCTCAGGCATGAAGTTCTGGTTGAAGTCCACGGGACAGGCAAGTCGGTAAAATGGGTGATAATTGGGAGTTTGGGATTGACATACACACACTGCTATGTTTAAAATAGCTAACCAACAAGGACCTTCTGTACAGCACAGGGAAATCTGCTCCATATTCTGTAATAACCTCAATGGGAAAAGAACTTGAAAAAGAATAGATACTTGTATATGTAGAACTGAATCACTTTGCTGTACACCTGAAACTAACACAACATTGTAAATCAACTCTAGTCCAATATAAAATAAAAATTTTTAAAAAGAAAGAAAAATATGGGTGAAGAGGAACCACAGCCTCTCAGAGAGGATTAGCTTCTCATTGACTGAGTGAAGTCTGCAATGTTCCCAAATGAAATACTCCTGAGTTCAGGACAGCCCCCTTGGGAATGTACAGCTAACAAAATATGGGAGGGTAAATCAGAGCTCCATTATTGAGAAATACTTCAAAGGGACTCAACTGCCCTCTCCCCTTGCTGACCCCCAGGCTATGGTGGGGTAGAATGCCGAACCCTTGTCTCTGAACAGGTCTGGGGAGGAATGAGAATATCAGAAGAGATAGATGGTCTGCACAAAGCTGCCCAAGAATGATCGAGATGAAAGGGAGTGCTATGGCAGCTCTGCAATCACATTGCAAAAAATAAAAAGGAAAAAACGAACAAATTAGAAATAAAGAAATTTTGCTTGCAAACATCAAATGAAGAACCCTGTTTGGAAGAAAATCTCATTTGAGATGCGTGAGAACATTCTCCATGAGTGCTTTGTGTCGTACAGTGACTTGATAAGAGCATGAATGCAAAATTACAAGAAAAATTGGAAAACAGTAGACTGAGATGAAAAAGCAAGTCTTGGATCTAAGACCCAAACTGAAGATCATTTCAGGGCTAATCAATTAGGGCCATTAATAAAAATGAGGACATAATGGACATTTCAGTTACTGGCATAGAGGAAAGACTTGGGATATTCTTAGGACGGAGGAAAAAAGACAAAGTGGTTAAAGAAATTAAGCAGAAGATAACGAATATGGAGGGAATCCAACATAAGAGAAAGTGGTTTCCCTGAACCAAAAAACCTAATAATGCACTGAAAATATATTCAAGTATATAATACAGAATAACCTGAAATAAAAGAATAACTGAATCTACAGATGAAAAGAAAGCACTTTGTGTTCCTTGAACAGCTGTTTCAGAATGATTGCTGCTGAAATATATCCTTGTCATATAACGTGGAGGATAAAGTAAGAATTCTGTGGCATCCAGGGGAAGAAAAATGAAGTCATCAGTAAAAACAAAGTATACAAGCTAATCTCAGACTTCTCCAATGTAACATTCAATGCCAGATGATATGAAAGCAGTGTTTACCAAAATTTGAGGCAAATGAAATGTGACCCCCAAATTTTATGCAGCCAAGTTGCCCCAAAGGCACTAGCAGACGTTCTCAAACATGTATGAATGTGTGAGCCAAAGTGAAGCAACGGAGGTGAAGGACGCCTTGGGTGTGAAACTTCGATTTAAATTTACAATTAGGACCGAACAATTATGGAAATTGTTGTAACAAGAATGAATGACAGTGGAAAAACAATGACATAATTAATAGGAAAATGGGAGGAAGTATTACGGGGCTTATTTCCATGTCTTTTTTAGTTGAGTCACTTGCTACTGTCTCTAGTGAAAACACGAAGTTTAAAAACTATTCCAACATCTTAATGATTTTAATCTCTTTTATCAACAGTAGAGGGAACTTTTATGCATTGTGATTTTAAAATCCGTCTTGGCTTTGAAAGTAACAACATGGACCTCTCTCTAGGTACTTTCGGTAGTAAGTTCATTTATTACCCACACAATTTATTGAACACTTGGTAAGCTAAGTACTCTTCATACATTGTCTCATAAACTTCCCACAATATTCCATACTAGGTATTATTATTGTGAGTGAACAGGTGAAAAATCTAAAATCAGGGAGGTTAAGCAAATTGTTAGCAGGGGCCGAAGCCCTACTAAAATCCATATAGTATATTTCCAAATACATCCCTGAGTCCTTAACCACTATGCTGTACTTCCTCAGTCTGATTTCACTCTGACCAATAGAACCAAGTTTACGCAAGGATATTAAAAAGCAGGCTGGCCATCGTGGAACATGTAAGACAAAAATTGGGGCAAGCTTTTGGTTTCTGAAAACATGGTTTTACTTTTAGAGTTTTTTATCCAAACTTGCTTCTTGCTCTGAAGAATAATATCACAGAGACATCATTAAACTTTAGGTTTTTTGAAGGGAAAAAACTCTAAATCCCTAACAAACCCTAGTTAAAATTTCATGTAATGTACCAGAGATAAAGAGAGAAAAATATTCAATAAAAGGCTCAACCTGCGATACAGATAACTAATTAACCTCCGAGAGATCCCAGCGCAGAAGGCGATTATCGTGATCTGAGCCGGGAGGGATATAACAAAGATAAAACCTAAGTTTCTAAAAGAGCCTGTTGGATCGTGTATTAAGAGTCCTCAACTCTTGACTTGTTCTCCGACGGCAGATCTCATTTTTATCACTTAGCTGTCTGGTCCATGTGTGGAGGATAACGCTGAGGAATGAGAGGATAATTTGAGGAACTGATCATCCGTCTGGTAAACTCTGACCACACAAAGATTGTTTTTCAACTCAAGCAAAGTATGGAAAAGGGCAACGCTGAGAACTTGGAAGGGTCACACAAACCTGAAGATTTTCCCTAGATTCAATTTAAAGGGGCTTTTACCCAAATCTTTGAAGCTAGGATTAATCACAAGAGATTAAGCTGGGGCTTGGAAGAGAGGGGGCGTTAAAAAATATATATATGTGTATATATATATATATATATATATATATATATATTTGAGAAGCATCTTCTCCTAGAAATATCAGATTTTTAGATATTAAATGTAATAGATTTCTCCTGATCCAAGGTGGGTATTGCTAACTTTCTATCCCAATGTCCATTCTGACCTTCATAGACTCATCCATTTTTAGCAGAGCATGTGGCCCAAACTCCTTTGTAATTAGATACGATTAAGTTCTAGCCAGCAGGAGGGTTGCGTGGAAGCTTACAAGAATTATCCTAAAACATAGCTGGTTTATGCCCTTTGACTTTCCTTCTTCCCTCTGTGCTGCTTGGAAGGTGAATGATGTGATGGCTGGAGCTCCAGCTGAGACCATGTAGCCAAGTGTCACACTTGAAGGGTGCATTGGTCCTGGATGAGCACAGAGCCACCAAACCTGCACTGCACTGCCTATCTTTAGAATTTTACATACGAAAAATGGAATTCTGTATTATTTAAGCCATTCTTTTCTAGGTTTCTCTTACTCACAGCTGAACCTGGGGCTAAGTGATACATCTTCTTTAGCAAAAGCCAACTTTATTCTTGCACATAGAGTGTGAGTCTAACAAAAGCAAGTAAGGTTCTGTCCTTTGTTCAACCAAAGGAGCCAAATGTAAATACTCCCATTTCGAAATTGTGTGCACGTATCTGTGCATCCTCCAGAGTGATTCTTGTAAGCAAGCTGCCTTCTCCCTGGGGCCTCCCTCAGTAGGAGCAATTTTAAGTATATAAGTGTGAGCAAGAGGCAGCCCAGCGTCCCATTCTCTGCAACCAGCCAATTATTCAATGTATGGGTAGCGTTGCTGGCACACTTCCTTGCCACAGAGCTGCCTATTCTCAGAACTCTGCTCAGAAAGTAGGTGTCCTCAATGTTCACTGCAGCTCTATTTACAATAGTCAGGACATGGAAGCAACCTAAGTGTCCATGACAGATGAACGGATAAAGAAGATGCGGCACATATGTACAATGGAATATTACTCAGCCATAAAAAGAAACGAAATTGAACTATTTGTAGTGAGGTGGATGGACCTAGAGTCTGTCATACTGAGTAAGTCAGAAAGACAAAAACAAATACCGTATGTTAACACATGTATATGGAATAAAAAAAAAAAGTTTCTGAAAAACCTAGGGGGAGGACAGGAATAAAGACACAGCCAGAGAAAATGGACTTGAGGACACGGGGAGGGGGAAGGGTAAGCTGGGACGAAGTGAGAGAGTGGCATGGACATATATACACCACCAAACGTAAAACAGCTAGCTAGCGGGAAGCAGCCCCATAGCACAGGGAGATCAGCTCGGTGCTTTGTGACCACCTAGAGGGGTGGGATAGGGAGGGTGGGAGGGAGGGAGATGCAAGAGGGAAGAGATATGGGAACATGTATACGTATAACTGATGCGCTTTGTTATACAGCAGAAACTAACACACCATTGTAAAGCAATTATACTCCAATAAAGATGTTTTAAAAAAAAAAGAAAGAAAGCAGGTGTCCTTCAGCTAAGGATGCCAGTCTTTTCCAGGTGTGAGACCATTTCAGAGGCCAGGCAGCCATGCAAACTTGCAATGGTGGAGGGTGAGGAGTGATAGGGCTTCCTCGGGCTTAGGTTGAAACTGGACTCCATTCAGGCATGACCAGAAATGATCAGACTAAAAGAGCCTTGTATAAAATGACTTACACATTCTGTCCTCGTTCTAAAGATTTAAAAAAAAAATCTTTAATGTATTTGCAGCCACACAGCTTTACTTTTCATAGAATCCATTATTAAGTCCCTGGGAAGGAAGACCTCTGTCATCTTCATTTAAAGGGATGATAGAAAAATTCCCCAAACTCACAGTTACAAACTTCACAAGGACACTGCCCAAGATCGCTCGCCTCCCAACCGACAAGCCTAGCAGACAGCTAAGCCACAGGCTGCGGTGCCCTGTCAATGGCTTCTCCCTTCAGCTTGGCCCCAGCCCTCACACGCCATGCGCCAAATGCCCCCAAAATGAGGCACCAACCAGCGCTTTGCAGGACCTGTGCCCACATCTCCTTTCACTCTGTTTCCTTTGTTCCACACCCCTGGCTCTTGGGCACACAGCTCACCACCCCAGCTGGACATTGGCCTCTGCTTCAAGGGTGCAGCTCTTCCTCAGGGGCCCCTTTTGACTTTTGGTAAAACTTTGACAGTACCTCAGCTTACCCTTTTAACTGTATGTCTCCGGCGATAAACGCCTTTCCCCAGACTTGAACCCAGATAACCCTTGATGCGCATGGACCAACAACACTCTGACACGTAATGAGATTCAGATGGAGACTAATTTCCTTAGAGAGCTGGGTAATTAGTATCAGGTATGAGGATGAACGACACGAGTACCATTTGGGTACCTGACTCTTGACTACGAGACATGCCCCAAATAAAACTGATGAGCAGTTAGTTCTAAAACACACACACACACACACACACACACACACACACACACACACACACACACTGACTCTACCTAAAAGCTTTTTAAACGTCTATATTCTCAGGCAAAGGATCCAAGAATGTTTAAAATATTCTTGTCAACAAACATGTTTACTAAGCACTTATTGCATGCCAAACACTGTGCCCAACACATTTTCACATTAAAATACCCTTTGTGAAGTATGAATAACTATTATCCCCCCATTTTGCAAACGGAAGAACAGATGTCAGGACGGTGAGGGACTGTCCCACTCGCACCCAGCTCGTGCTGTGAAATGAACGGGGCCTCAACTGTCACTACGAGTGGGAAGGGTCACCAGAGGAGAAACAGGCAGGAGTTAGGGGGTCTTCTCGTCACATCCTGCTGATGCCAGAGTGGCAAGATTTTGTCTCCTCTTCCCTCCATGTTCCTCCGGAAGGTGAGTGCTGCCAGTTTCCTCACCTGGCTTGATGAGTCCTCCAAACTGTCTGAATAATCTTGAAGCAGAACCAAAGTTTCCCACCTTGGTAGTCCATACATCCTGCACACACACGGCTACTGCCATAGACACAGGGACTGCGTCTGGGGACTTAGGGCATAAGCTGTCTGTAGTGGGAATAGGGGTTCCTGTCGTCCCCTGTGGGGGTTACATCTCCTTTGACGTTAGGACTTGTATTTCTTTCCCAGGGGAAATCCTTATTATGCAAAGGACCCCTAATAGGACCTGGGAAGATGAGACTTAATTTATCCTCCACTAGGGGCCCTTTCCTCCAGTAACCATAGGGGTGGCACAGTCTGGCAGCCAGTGGCCAAGAAACAGAGACTCTGGTTCACTTCAGCTGATCCCTTTTTCCTTCATCTTGCCTCAGTCACGCGTCTTATAACATCCCAATGCCAAGTTCACTCTCCTCAGAGAGGTACTCCGGACACCCCCTTGCTCCCAGGCAGGGCAGTGCGCACACGCTTCCCTCTCCCACTGTGTCCACTTCCATCCGCCTCCAACCCCCGTCTCCCCAAAATGCAGTCTGCTTTATTTCACGCATAAATAGCAATTACCAACCAAGAAGAAACACCTGGGAGAGTCAGGGCACTCATGGTACAAGATAATTAGAGATTATTATAATCGAAACTTCATTGCCACATCAAACTGTGTCTTTTAGCATTAATTAATCTCCAATCCCAGCCCCTGAGCCTCTCAACTCTTCTGCTGGAGAGAAACCAGCTTGTCAAGCGCGCCCAAGCCTTGCATCTCATTATCACTGGTGCAGGGCAGAGAGAGAAGCAGAGCGATTCCCCGGGGCTTTTGCCCAGGCAGCTGTGATTCACAGGGCAGTTTCCCTGGTAGGAGGCAAGCGGAGGAAGCAATTTCGAGGAGGAGAGCTGGGCTCTTTATTTATTTACTTGTTTATGCTTTTCTCAGCAAACTCAGAAGCTAGAGGATGCACATGGCTTCCACGAGGAGAACTATGTCACGTACGAAGGACAGTCATCGGTCACAGGTGGAGAGTGAGTGCGGGTGGTCCAGAAACCCTCACCCCTTAGCTGATCCTCTGATTCTATCCTGATCATTTAAGTGATAGAAAGCTGTCTGCCAAGTCATGCCCATCCTCTCCCTCTGCCCACCACGCATGGTTTGCAATGTTTGCTGTCACTCTACATATAGAACGTTTCCAAACCAGCATTTTGAAGACTGGTCATTTCTTTTTGAGAACCACTCTGCCTGCAACTGAAGTAAGCTGCCCCATCTGGATGAATAGCTAAGTGTCCCAGAGTTGTGATTCTATGACTATGTTTTTCACACGCTTCCCCAATCATTTTGGTGATAAAATAGAACTCTTTACCAAAATAACCGAGCATTAAGTTTACATCCTTTCTGTAGTATTACGAATGATTAGTACTGCAATAATTACTAATTATTACAAAGAAACAGTGGAAGAAGTATAAGTGCCTTGATACAATTAGATTGTCTTTCTCACTACTATAGTCTCTGCGAACTTTTAAAACACGTTTCTATGAATCTTTGATACAATTCCCATAACGTGTAGCATATTCACCTAAGAGAATACTACCAGGCATTGAGAATGGCAACCAAGAATACAGAAGCACAAAGGAACCTCACGGCACAATGCTGAACAGAAGCCAGTCTCAGCAGAGAACATTCTGTAAGATCCCGTTCATGTAAATTGAAGAGCAGACACACCCCTGGTGCTGGGAGTGGAGATGAGATGAGCTCCCCTGGGGCAGGGGAGCCGTGACTTCGAGTGGTATGGGGATTCTGGCGTGCTGTGTTCTGCCCCTTGATCTGAGTGCTGACCATCTGGGGGTGTTCGGTTTGTGACACTTCATTGAGCGGGCGTTCTGGGAACTTGGCTGTATGTATGTTATACTCAAAGACAGTTTTTCAAAAAAAAGGAGTATACGAAGACTTCCTTCTTTCCCTCCCTCCCTCCCTCTCTCCCTTCCTTCCTTCCCCCAACGTCGCTTTCTCTAGGAAAAGTCTCCACAGAACTAATTTCTATGAATCTCAAGAAGCGAGTGCATTACCTTCTCTTCCTTGGTCAGCCCTGAATCCTAAAGATTCCTGTTCCTTCCTCTGCCAGTTACAGGAATGGAACCTGAGAGTCACTTTCTCTGCGGGCGGCTCCCTGTGACCAACCCGGGGAGGACCCTATTAGGGTGACCAACCACACCTGCATCTTGGCCACTGATGGAGCCACACGCCTTTGAAAGGACATAGTCATTTCCAAAGAACACGATGATTAAACACACTTACAAAAGACCATGAGTCTTCTTTTAAATGAAGTGGGTTCTCCACATTGCTGCCTCCGTACAAGACAGCGTCCGAGTTGGCAACTCTGTTTCTAGTTTTAATGACAGGTGAACCTAATAAGACGCAGGTTATTATTTACCTACCATCACGTTTTGTAGGTTACGGAGACCTCTGAGGACTTTGAATCATGGCTAATTTCTGTTTTGAAGGAGCAAACATACTTAAGGCAGATCAGCGACTGGAGCCCACTCACTCCTCTGCAGCCTCGTGGAGTCGGGACCCCGGCTGCCTCGCTTCTCACCACCTCGCAGATCCTGGCTCTCAGGAGGCAAGCGGGATGTGGTTAGTGAGGGAACCAGGGACCGCAGCCAGCAAACCGAAGCTCAGGCCAAAGAGAGAATGCTTTGTTCTCTGCTCAAGGCTTGGAGAACTTCACGGCGAGCAGGCAGGCGCACTCTGACTTTGCTACTCCCCTGCACATGAAGAAAATCAGACTTGTGTTAACAAACCAACCTTCTGTTAAATGTCTATCCCATGCTCAGCAGAGTGCTAGGTGCTACACGGGTGGCATGATTCCTACCCTCAAAGGCAGACACTCATGAAGCAGCAAATCATACAAAGAGCTGACAAACGGTGCAAATATGCAGCAGGGCCCTGTGGTCGTTTGGGAAGTGCAGGCGAGGGTGGTGGAGCAGAGAGGGAGACGTTCTATGACGTCTGTGGCTTACAAGGTGGCAGATGCCGTCTTGGCTCTGTATCTGGATGACTCCACTTAATACTCAGAATTACTCTGTGGGTGAATGGCACTGGGTCCATTTTATGGACAGGAACCCTAAAGCAACGTGCTTTAGATCGCAGAGCTGGTCAGTGGTGCTCTAAGTGCAGAGACACAGTCCACGCTGTCGCTGAAAGATGTGTTGGGTGAACTGGTCTGTGAAAAATGAGCAGGGCACCGATGGATGGGATGCCCAGATCAGACCTCACCAGGGAATCGCCCCATGAACTGGGAAAATGGGCTCTGAGCCCTGCCGTCCACCTGCCCCTTCAAGCACAAACAGGAGGACTCACCCGGGGGCAGAACTCAGGACGCCCTGAGAAAAGACTGGGCCAAAAACATCCCACCATGGCCCCATCAGCTCTTTTCACAGGAAGAATTAAGAGTCTTCAGCTACCTTTGTCAAAGCAACTGCCTTTGTTGGATGAGTGTATGTGGGACTCAGATTCTGAACGGCCAGGGCATGCCCTCCATTTTATCCTACCCCAATGTGAGGTTTTTCCAGGCTGAGGAAAAGCAGGACACAAAAAGGATAAGTTAAACAGACACACACCGTTGACTTCTGCCCACTGTCTACATATGCATTAGATGCTTAACTGTGCAGTGTGCCTTCCTCGCGGGAGGGAGAGTGGTCCTGGCCCAGAGGGTGACACGCTGAAGCGTGAGGACCATGGGCTCTGATCACTCCCAGGCTGGGCCACTGCACGTGCTCTGCGTTCTCATCTGTATCAGGGCCTAATCTACTGCTGATTATTTGTTTATTTAGTTGCTGCTGTCTTGCTCCAAGCATGCTGCCATCCAAATGAATTTCTACTTAAGTATGCAAGCAGTGGAAGATGGAATATTAACATGGAAGCACTTGGACTCTCCAACATGATTTGGTATAAAATGGAATTTGGTGTCCAGCATGGGGTCTGTCTTAGACTTTAACCAAGCACTTCTAGATATGAACAGCCTAAAGGATCTCATTTTAATGATAACCAGTATTTGTATAGAGCTTTAAACGTGAGAAGGTATAAAGCCTTCTCACATATATATTCATTTGATTCTCAAAACAGTCCTGGGAGGCAGTGTTACCATCTGCACTGCTGATGCAGGGGCTGAGGCTGAGGTCACCCAGCCATCACATGGTAGAATCAGGACTCAGCCTCCATCTTCTGATTGCAAACTTCATACTCTGCACTGTGTCCACACCACCACCTAACGGGGTCCCTCCACCTCACGGTGAGCTCATCTTGAAGGAACTTACACAGTAAAATTCCAGTTCAAGGGGTAACTGTGCACTCATGGAGCCACACCTCTGCCATGCTGTAGGTCTCTGAGTGGGTGACTTTTCTGAGATCTTCTGAGATAGCCATTTCCCACTTTCTTCTTAACTGTGCACTCATGGAGCCACACCTCTGCCATGCTGTAGGTCTCTGAGTGAGTGACTTTTCTGAGATCTTCTGAGATAGCCATTTCCCACGTTCTTCTTCTCCTTCTTCCTTTTTTTTTTTTTTTCTTTTGAAGAGCTCTAATTTGAAAACCAATGTACCAGCAAGAATTCCTGAGTGGAAGGTGTCTTAGTGACAAACACAAAAACATGCTTTAATTGACAAATGCCAACTGACTGGCAGTCCCCAGACTGTCAGCCAGTTTGATTTCCTCTTTTATTAACTAAAGGGTCCAACACAGACAATCTCTGGTGGGTCACTGGGCTGTGGACTCCCTGGGGGGAAGTCAGGACACTGCCCTGCATTTTCATCCCGTCTGCTTCTGAAGAAGACAGGAAACAGGGGCCCGCAGGCAGAGCTGAAGCTGTGTGCCCCGCTTTACTCCTTTTATGTCCAGGGCTTTCTGAACTGGATTGTCACAGAATAGATACAATCAATTTGTATCCTGTTTGTGCAGCAAAAGTTTGGTTACCTAATAATGGTTAATTTAATAATCTGGTCAACTTAGAGATAACTGACAAAATATTAATATAAATGAATTAACTTTTCAAGCAAGAAATAAATCATTCGTTCATTCTTTCCAGAACCGCTTTTGAGTACTGGCCTACACTGAGCATACAAATGAACGGCTGTCCCCGCATAGCGTGGTTGATGACAGAGCTGGACGTGCTTGGGTTTTTTGTTTGTTTGTTTGTTTTCTGGCCACACCACACAGTTTGCAGGATCTCAGTTCCCCGACCAGGGGTTGAACCTGGGTCCTGGCAGTGAAAGCCTGGAATCCTAACCACTAGGCCACCAAGGAACTCCCTGAGCATGTCTGAGGATCAGAGTCTCAGCTCTCAATGATTCTTTACACGAGGTTACGCGTACGGTGAGATAAACAAAACACACGGGCACCTACTTTATTTCTATTCATCTTTCCGAAGTTCTCATCAGCTGTGGGTACCCATGAGGTCACATTACTGTTAATAATAAATCTTGCTGGCTTTTCACGCCTCTTACATAACTACAGGGACTCAGTCTCTGGCCATATCTTCCACACTGATTGGTCTGGATCCCTAGAAGGCCCCCTCCTGCCCTCACGCCTGGCCCTTGCCAGTGTCCACACCCGCAAATGGCTGCAGCAAGGCCCCTACCGCGCCCACAGTCATTGACGCCCTCCTCGGAAACTCGGTTTTTCTGGCTCATGTGCTGTTTCCCACACTTCCAGTGAGAGACTGGACAGACCTTTTGTTCCTGACTCTCTATCGTTCTTTGCAATTTAGGTCCCCAATACAGGCTGCATGTCTCCTAAAGTCCCGCCTGGAAACAGTCCTTTTGGTTCCTGTATGCAGCTCCCTTTTCCACAGGGGTGACTCTTGAGCTGTGCTCTGGCTCAGGGCCAGACACTCACTCTCCCTTGCGTATGCTCACGACTGCCCGTCAGCTGTGCACCCACGGAGCTCCCTCGCCGTGTCCAAGGGGCTCCTCTCCTCTCCCTCCTCACCTCCTGGTCACCCACCACTCTGTCTACGGCACTTCACAGATGCTCTGCAGTTACCGTCCAATGAATACATCTGGTCTTCCCCATTACAATCATATTTTTTCAGAGGACAAATAGCTTCCTGACTAGTGTAAACAAGCAAAACTCTGGCCAGTGAATAGTAACCTAATTTATTGTCTGGACCCTACTTACTAGTTACATGAACATCAATGAATAAGACATGTAGGGGTTTCATCGTCTTAACAGGAAGTGGGCTCCATCAGCTCTGAATTCCCTTCGTACTCTCTTACATGACATCATTTAGGGCTCCTGTATCCTTGCTTCATACGCGTTTTGGAGCTCTGTATCCTGGCAGCATCCAGCTACTGGAAGTGACTGGTGTCACTGGTTAGCATCATTCCCAGTTATGACTGATTATTAGTTCATTCATTTCACAAATAGTTACTGAACGTCTACTATGAGTCAACTACCCTTCTGGGCGCTGGGGATCTATCAGCGGACCAACAGGGAGAAATGCGGCTATTACAGAAATTACATCTTAGAAATTACATCTTAGGAGAGAGAGACTGTAATAAATAAATACGTGATTTAAAGTCAGATAGCAACGAGTGACGAAGACAGAGTAGGGCTGGTGGTGGAGGGTGTGCGACACGAGGAGGAAACGTACGAGCACAGACTTGAATGAAATTATCGAGTAGCCCTGTGACTATCTGGGCCCAGAACACTTCAGGCAGAGGTAACAGCCAGTGCTAAGGCCCTGAGGCAGGTGGATACTTGGTGGATTTGGGGAACATCAGGAAACCCCATGCAGCTGGGGCTGAGAGGGCATGGGCCGGGGGTAGGACAGGAGGCTGTGGAAGGGTTGTCAAAGTCTTGTGAATTGGGCTGTGGCATTTGTATTTTATCTGCATGAGATGAGAAGCCACCTGGAGATTATGAGCAGGGAGGAACAGCATGTTCATATAACGAGTAAGTGGTTTAAAATTTACGTTTTAAAAGGGTAACTCTGTCTGGTGAGTAGCGAATAAGAGAGAGGGACGGACGGGCAAAACAGGAAGATCAGTCGGGGGTTTTTAAAGAAGATGAGGACTTTGAAAGGGTTTTAGCAGTGTCATTAGGAGATCCTTGGTGTGAGGAAGGGGCAAAGAAATCGGAGAAATTATATATAAAGAAAACGTCATCTCAGCTACTCCTGGTGGGGCTAAATTAGGGTCACAGAATGTACCTCCTTGGTTGAAATGTCATGCTACTTTTATTTACCACCTATATTCGTGCTTTAGTATACGGATATTTGAGGCGGAAATATGGCTTCTATATTCTCCCCTATTATTTTCCTGGACACCTCATCTACCACATTTCTCTCTACAATACATCACACCTGCCGTTCTCTGTAAGATTCGATGTCACAGTGCCATCAGGCATTTTTCTCCTTTTCCCACAAGTTTTGCTTCACGATCCCCTTAATCGTTTGGGCCAAATGTGTGCTTCCTCTCCCTCCCGTGGGTACATTCCATTTATTGCCATGCCCACCCTTTTTGTCTGATGAATTATGGTTTCACAGACAAAATGCTGGGTTGTAGTGCCAAATATATAACCAATTTTTATTTTTTTCCTTTCTGCATCTTATTCCTGACCTTCTCTTCAGTGTTAGAAAGGATGAAAACCTCATCTGTGCTTCCACCGTGGTATCTTGTCCAAGCCTCCACTGTCACTAGAGACATGTCTCTTCCAGGTTCTCCTGCCTGGATCAAGGGTTTTAATATAAAACCAGAGTGGGGGCCATGGTGGGATCGGTGAGTCTTGGCTATCTCTCCATGTTACCATACAGTCCGAGAAGAAAGGAAACTTCTTAAACAACCATGTCAGTTTTCCATCTAATCACCTCCATTTTCCTTGTTAGGTAAGACCCACAACCGCAAACACTTCTTTTCTCGTCCTCAGCGGGGTATGCCTGGGCATACTCCTTTGAGCTCATTTAAACTGGAGCTACTGCATCTCAGAAGTGCCACCTACTTCCATGGGCAAAGTTCTAACATCTTCCTTCCTTTTCCTTTTTTAAAAACATTTTTGCAGACATCTTTAGCTCAGCATTAATTCCTTCATTCTTAGTGTGCTTTTACTCACGGATTTTTGTCCTATCTAATCGCTCACTCTAAACACATGCCAGGTAATTATTCCCTCTATTTCCTCACTGTCACCTCCTTAGGAACACCATCTTGCATTGGTAACACAAGTAATTGGTGACTAATGCTTATGGGCGACCAGATACAGCACATACCTTCTAGCTCATTAAAACAGATTCTTCTGTAGCCATGCATGGAAGATGTTCTAAGCCTTCTGTTTCCAGAACATATTGATTTTTGGTACTCACTTGTACCTGAATGAGCTTAAAAATGCAAGCTGACTTTGGACTGGGAGTAATCGACGATTAAATTCCAATTTCTCCATCTCATCTGAACATCAAGGAGGCTAAAGTAGGTCCTGATGTTATCAGGAGCAAAGACTTCTGCCCACCTCTTTTCTTTGAACTGAATATGTTGTTCCCATCAGAATGAATCAGAGTCCAGCAGGAGCACGGAGCCATATCAAGGTAATTTAATTGGGAAGGCATGTCGCCACAGGGCACAGAAGAGAGGCACATTGGCACATGTGCTGACTGACTGACTGCTTTTGAAATATCTGTATCCATCTTGGAGTGCGTTTGGCTACACTCCAGAGAATATGTTGTTCTTTTTCTGCTCAGCTTTGTTTTGGTACCAGTGCATTAGGGAGTTTATGAAATATCCTTCCTGAGAAATATTTCAGATGAAACACCATTGCTCTGGAATGGTTGTAGGCAAGACCTGCTTAGGGGAAGGGGCTGCACTTAGTAACCTCTGGGGGACTTTCGAGGTCTTGGATCTGCTGAATTTCTACTGTAACTTCTTCAGCAAAAATCACTCCCAAAGAGTGAAAGGCCCCAAGGCTTTCTGGGATTGCTATTTTGGCACTAAGTCCCTACCCATCTCTCTGCCCAGCTCATCCCAAAAGCTTGGTCCTGGGCCACGTCAGAGCAGCCTGGCTCTGGCCCAGGAGGGCACGTTGACAGCCCGCCATTGCTCCTAAGACGGCTCCATTACAGCCTGCCTCAAAGTCAGATGGCACACAGGGTGGGTCTGGGCCCCCCCGCCCTTCCCCCTGCTGCCTACCTGCCTTCTGGTCTACACTCACCCCCATCGTCTAGAAGAGGCATCTGGCTGTCTTTGCAGGGATCTGTTTCATTGCTTCAGCCTCAATGACAACAAAACTCCCTGGGGAGAGACCACGGTTTCAACAACATTTTGTGTTGTGGAAGGTGAAAATGGGGGGAGAACATCTGAGCTCTGCTGACAGGAGCCCCTGTATGCTGCTCTCATGAACAGCTAGTCCAGTTCATGAACAATGTAGCTGAACTCGGACACATTAAAGCAACAGAAATCACCTTCAGGTGAGAGCTGGCACCAGGACTGTCTAACACTCAGCAGTCTTGCACACATAACTGCGTGCTGAGTACAACTCCTTCCTTCTTTGCAAGTCCGCCGGGCTCACGTTCTCCCTTTAAGGCAGTGGCTCCCGGCCAGGCACAGGGCAGATACTCAATGCACAGATGCTGTCTCTGGTTTGGTTACATCAAATCCCTAAATTACAATCTCCATAGAGTAACGCTGACATCGCATGGACACAAAAGACACAGAAAGGTCAGAAGCTCAGCAAAACTGAACCAAAGACAACCTTACCAAACACAGGCCTGGTGTAAATGTGGATAAATGCTGGCTTCCGCCTGTGCACCTGAGCCTGCACGTAACACACACCCTCTTCCCGTACGGCAGATTCAGTTTCCCTGTGACACGGCCCATTGGTGAGCCGTTTCGCAGCCTTGTAGCCCGAGACATTTGCAGTCCCAACCGCCCGACCCGCACTGCACAATTCCTGAATACAGGCACAGCCTCAGTTACAGGTACACACACACACGCACACACACACAATCAGAAAGGAGAACCAAGGCAACACTGACATCTGTCACACACCCAACCCTCGCCTGCAGCAGCTTCCAACTCAAGTCTCCAACTTTGCTATCAGGCTGACAACTGGCAATGCCAAGCCTCCCACCTCCCACCCCTTCCAGGGTCCTGTGATGGAGCCCGTATCTGCTGAATGAGCAGAATGTGTTCCAAACCCAGCATCTGAGGTGTAAGAGCTCAGATCCTGGAGCTTATTTCAAGGTCAATTTGCTTCAGAATCAAAACCCATCTGCCATAAAGCAGAGAGATGCTAGGGAGAGGGGGAGGGCCTTAGGAAGGGAAGGCACGGTCATTAAAACGGCTGTCGGAAATCTACACACACACACACACAACCTGGGTATTTCTAAAACCCTGTCTTGATCTGAGTTTCCTCTCCACATTCTCTCTGTCCCTATGGCTTTTCTGAATGGATGTGCTCAGCCAGCAGAGGAGTGGGGCTGGGCAGGAAGACTGTTTCTGCAGCTCATCATCTTGGGTTAAAAACAGGAGCCATCTCCCCTGGCACAGCTGCAGCCTGCCATCTCATTCCAAGTCATCAGGCCATTACTAAACTATTACCAGTTCCTCGCAGACATTTTCCTGAGCCGGTGACAGATTTCTCTGAGCCCAGGAGTAAAGCTCAGGGTGTCAGCGAGGTTTGGCAGCGGCAATTTTCACCTCACTGTCAAATTGTTTCCTCTGTTTCGTGGTGGCCTGGCTCCTCGGCCCTGTGTCTGAGGTCATTTCCTATCCCCTAGTTTTGAGAAATATTTCTTTTTCCTCTGTCCTTTAACTCTCAAACCCTGTTCCTGGGCAGTGGAGGCCTGCACTGAGCAGTTTGTCCAGACGCTGCCGTGGTCGGAGGAGGAGACGGGGTACAGGAACGAGGGTGAGGGGAGTGGGCCCTGGCCCCCCGTCCTGCGTTGCCTCACCAGCCTGCCACGGGCACAATCTATTCTTCGCCTCATTCTCCCGAGCAGAGCTGGTGATTGTTATTTGTATCGATAGATGAGTTGTACCCACGGAAGAAACAGGCTCTGTGAGTGCATGAAACTGAGGCAGCCGTCAAGAGCAGCGAAGAGCAGTAGTTAGCTTGTCGTGATGACCCCACTGAAGGCCAAACAAGAAAATGAAGAAAACGCCGATTTGCTGGATATACTCATCGACGTGCTGCACACTGCTCTTCCTGGTGACCAACGCTGGGCGCGCAGACGACGCTCTCCGCCTCAGTTCTTGCGGGCCCCGCGGGGGGAATACGCAGGCCACACATAGCCAGGTTAGGCCAAAAGCACCAGAGGTCCCACCTCGCTCACCTGTCCCAGCGCTGGGCTGTCCATTCTTCAGCTGATTCAACAGTTACTCAGTGACCCTGAGTATGTACATTTTCAGCACCATGCAGGGTACCAGAGGGTTCACAGAAGAAGCCTGGGACAAAACCCCGCTTTCTGGGAGCTGTGGGCCCCCAGGAGTCAGGGCCTAGGCAGCCTGCGTGCAGTTGGGGGCCAAGGTTTACCAAGAGCTTACTGTGAGCCAGGTGTGGTGCTCAGCTTTTAACCCCGCGCCCCCTGGCCCTGGGAAGCAGACATGCCCTAATCCCCGTATCGCTGGCGAGGAAACCCAGCGGGAGAGCGACTTAGTACCGGATCAGTAACTTGATCCGGTTCGCAGAATGAGTAGGTTCTGAAGAGCCAGGATTTGAACGCGCATCACTCAGACTAAGTTCCCCATGCAAGTGTGTAACCACCCTGGGTGCTGCCTCGGGGAAGCTGGGTCACTGCTGTGACTAGGAGGGTATCTGCTCACCAGCACTTTGTGATGGAGAGAGAGGTTCAAGGTGAATAAACTCCACCTGGCTGCAAGACCTCCTGCTCCACCACCTCTCGGGGGTCCGGGGCGGGGAGGCGGGGCAGGACGAGGGGCGCGGCCCAGAGCTGGGATCCGAGGGGAGGGGCTGGAAGGGGCGTGGCCTGGGAGCCGGATCTGAGGGGAGGAGCTGGAAGGGGGCGTGGCCCACGGAGACACAGTTTCAGGTGCTTCAACAAAGCACGTTCCAAATCCAAGCGTGTCCTGCAATTTCACAGTCACGGTGGTCATTGCGGCTGCAACAGCTTTTTGTGCTGAGACCTGGGACAGACAATGGCAGTTTTATAACTCAGGCGACCTTTGAAACAAGACCTGACAAAGCAGTGGCAATCTCAGTGAAAAGTCATCCTGAGCTAGCCAGGAAAACTGGGCCAAGTCTCGCGGAAGAGCTTCAGGCCAGCTTTGGCCTCGGGGGACAACCTCCACCTCCTTGGCCGTGGCTCCAGGGCCTTCTTCCGGGGCTGTCCCTTCCTAGGGCATTCGGAGGGTCCACGCCCCACGTGCCCCACCGCGCTCCACACTGTGGGAACATCAGTTGCCCCCCGTGGGAAGAACAAGAGATCAAAAGAGAAAAAAAAAAAAGCTGACCCATTTTTGGGCAAGTGCCTATTTCCAACGCAGATCTGTAATTGCTAATAGTAGGGCTGGAGCGGGGAGCGGGGCCCCAGGGGCTGAGAGACAGGAACTCCTTCCGACTCTGTGCAGCCCTCCGGGCACCAGGACATCTACAGGAACTGCTCTCCGGTCAGGTCACGCTAGGGACAAGTCTAGAAATAGGGCCCTGTGACTGACCCACAGTTCCTGCAGAGGCCTGCCTATGAGACGGGAGCTCCCCGCACACGTCCTCCCGGTTCTAGGCGGGCTAGGTGTCACCCCAGAATCCTGGTGGCCCTAGGCAAGCACTGAGCCTCTCCACGGCATCCTGCACCTGTGTTAAGAGGCACTCGAAGTCCGGTGATGACACCACTTTTGAGGTTTTCTTCAAAGCGGGGAGGGACACGCGGGATGCATGTCTGCAGAGGAGAAATGGCATTTCACAGGTAAAGACAGGCAGCTGGGTTGGGAGAAAGCCGGGCAAACGAGGCATTGCCCGGTAGAGCACCTCTGCTTCCCCAGCCACAGGCTCGAGGCTGGTGCGCAATGCTCTCTCAGGTCCTTCCAGCCTTGTGGCAGTGGAGCGCCCAGGGACCTCCAGGTGGAGACACTACTGAAATGAAAAAACCTCAGGTCCCACAGGCTGTGTGGCTTTAGGTAAATACTTAACTTCTCTGAGTCTCAGTTTCTTCTGTGAACCAGGAATGGTAAAAATATCTCTCAGAGGCACGATGGGGATTCAGTGACCATGGATGCACTCTTCTTGCCTCTTCATCATGCCTTATAAGTGGAAGCTGTAACTATTAATATTTTAAGATTAGACTATTGAACTTGCGTCACGATATGTTTTTAGTTTTTACTAAATTTGAAGGAAGTGCCCAACCGACCATGGATTCCTCCTCAGTCTGGCATTTGGGCATCAGCGTTAGAAAGGAGAGCATAGCACACCCCAGAAGGGCAGCCTGAGGGGGGGGCCGAGAGAGCTTCACGGTACCTACTGGAAGAAAAACATACTCTTCACAGGGGTTCGCAGGGGACCTTCTATAATTAAAAATTCTATTTCAGAGACCTCACTGTAAGGATGCCAGGCTGTGGGCAAACTAGGAACTGGCTTGTGTCCACACTTCGTGGGATGGTAAGTGAGGTCATCAGGGGTCTGACTGTAGGAGTGACCTAGGAGCTTCAAGGGCAAGGACAATACCCAGACCTGTGGGCTGATGGCTAGCTCCCAGGTGAAAGGTCTCAAACAGATTCTTTCAGCAAGAAGTGGACCAGATGGGAAAGCAAGAGCTCCTGTAAAGGAAGCAGGAATTGGGAACAGAAGCTTGAATGAAGACCCCTTGGGGAGGGACAGACCAGGAGGCTCCCCTGAGGGCAGCTGAGGCTCTGTGTCCTCAGATGGGCCTGGTTCCAAGGATGAAAGCTTCAGCTTAGGGATATGGGGGGGTCACAGAAACACTCCTGCAGCAGAGGCCAAGGGAGGGGGTGACAGCCAGGCCACGGGGGAACACGGCAGGGATAGGATAGGGTTGAGCTTCCTTCCGCCCTGGGCGTGGTTCCGGGCCCAGAGAAGATGCTGTCCTATCCGTGGAGTCTGCCGCTTGCCTCGCTCTGGTGTGGCTGGGTAAACTTGAGTTCCACCACGTTAACCTAAGCCGCGGAAGTGTTTCACGTCCTACACTGCTGTGCGTAGTTCAGCGTTTGGTAAACACGTGAGGTGACAACGTAAAGTGCTTCATCTGTAACTGTCTACAACTGCAATTCAATTTAACTCAATAAGCACGTGCTTGACATCTAACATGCATCCATCGCTCTTCCTGAGCTCCGCTTCCCTCCACGAGACTTCTGCACATTTTTGGATAGACTTTGGGCTGAAAACATTTATTCATACATTTCAATAGCTTGGCGATGCATTACAGCAGCCAAAATATTTTTCGCATCAAACATTGAGAGGAACGTTCTAAACAGTTCTCGTACATTTCTTATGACTCTAGTGTATTAGTTATCCATCGCTGTGTAATGGATCAGCCCAAATCTTAGTGGCGTTGACTACAAGAACCCTTTATTATCTCTCACAGTTTCTGTGGGTCAGGAATGAGTTCAGGAGCAGATGGACTGGGAAGTTCTGGTTCAGGGTCACTTATGAGGTCGAAGTCTAAAGCCTATGGGGCTGACGTCATCCATAGGATTGACTGGGGCCGGAGGACCCACTTCCAAGGTGACTCCCTCGTGTGGCCGCTACGCTGGGGCTGCTTGTTGATGGGGGCGTGTTGGGTGTGCTTTGGGCTTGGGGGGTGGCTTACCCCCACGCAAATGATACAAGAGATCAAGGCAAAAAGGGCAACGTCTTTTACGAGCAAGTCTCTGAGGTCACATCCCATCAGTTCCTCCATATTCTAGCATTGGGCGGATTCACTGTGAAGAGACTACACAGGGTGTGCATTCAGGAAGTGAGGGTCACTGGGGCTCATCTCGGAGGCTGGCTACCACAACTAGCTATTTGGAATCTACTTTTGGACTATCTTCAGAAACATAGGTTCACATACAGACACACAAATAGACAATTCTATCTCCGAGTGGGAAAAGTCTCAGTTGACGTATTTTAGTGTGCTTCATTGGTTCCGCCAGCTTCCGTTCCATCACCCCATTCCAGTTGAGTCCAGCCCTGCCCTCGTTCCCTGCCGGTCCCATAGCTCTCTCGTTGCTACTGCAGGACTCGTGTCTGGTCAGCTCCTTTTGAATTGCAAACCTTTTGTCTTTGCTCCTTGTTCTTTCTGTCTTTCCTTACATAAGTGGGTTCCTCTTTGATTAATTGTTCTCTGGGTCCCAGAGCAATACTATTCCACACTGAGGAGGAGGAGAGGCAAAGAGCCAGAGGATCCATCCTGTAATTACCAAATTCACGTGCCTACGCAGAGTGTAGCATATTATCATACAATGCTATCGCATGCGCGGGCACCAGGACTTAGTTCCGCACAGATCCGAGGTGCCATTTGAAGTTCAATTTTTCATTGTGTTTCTCCACCTACCTGCGCTAGGATGCCGGGCTATTACCTCATACTTGGCATAGTTAAGTAAAGCCAAATTCATCCTCCTCCTAAAGTCAGCTTCTCCCCCTGACTAACATATTTCTGCTCGTGTTTCAACCTAAAAAGGTGAAAAGGTTGAGAACCTCAGTGTCTGCTTAGCTTGCCATGACCCCCTTTGCCCTGTATTACACACAGTGGTCAGTGCTGAAATGCTTCTCTTCTCATCCCTCTTTCCTTTTGATCACCACCTCTGTCCTGGTTTCGTTCACCTCCCAACACGCTATCTGCCTCCGTATCCCAAGTTGCCTGGCCACCCCTCGTGCTCCCAAGCCAGTAGGTGCTGCATGCTTTGACCAGATCGATTTTTCTTAAAGGCCACTTTCATCATTTCATTTTTCTGCTTGGAAAAACCTTCCAGTATGATGTCCGGATGAAGTCTACACTCCTTGGCCTGACACATATGATCCTTACCATTCATTTCAGAGTATATTTCAACGTACATGTCACCTGCGCCAACCTGAGAACTTCACCAGTGCCTCTATGCAGAATGTTCTCCATTCCTGGTGTTGCCCTGGCCCTGCCCATCCCCCCAAGCTCTTGCCTTTCTTAAACTCCAACCTCAGTTATTGTCTGCTCTGCCCATTTGCCCCAGTATATAAATTTGTGTTAAAGTCAAGCTCTTCTTGCTCTGTGGGCAGAGCTCCTTAAACAACAGTCTCCTTGTAGACTAGACCCTGGGTCTTCTCCACACTTGAGCAACTGTTCTATGTCAGAGAAGATTTCAGTACTTATTTACTAACAAATTCTCTGGGCCAAAACCCCAACAAAAGCCCCAGAGACAAGGTTTTTAATGAATTCCTTTCTTCCTCTTCTGTCTCAACAGCTACTTTGGGTGGAAACTGCTGGGTTTCCCATCATGGTTTCAACCCGAAACCTTGGCTTCTGCATCAGTGAGGGGCGTGGCAGCATCCCGCCCCTCCCAGCACAGGAGGGGGATTCCATCTACTCTGCCATCGCTGAGGCCCCAGGCTCGTTGGTTCGCTTGCACTGGGCTTATGTTATCTCTCAGTTTACCCTGTTTATTTTTTGACAATCTAATGATCTTTTCTGGTGCCACTGGCAAGTGTCCTATTTAGGACTACCCACTGTGGGAAGCTGGAGTCACTCGTGCTTGCACGTGTTTGTTTTCCACAAGATGCCGCCCGGGTGATAATGCCAGAACTGTGTAAGCGACTGAAACAAAGGAATGTGTTTCTCCCGCGGCCGGGGGCAGAGACTCCCACCTCCTTTGCTAGATGAAGGGATGGAGGCAGGAGGAAGATAGGCATCCCGAGACGCGCCATCCTCCGGAAGAGGGAAGCCTATGTTTGGCCTCTTCTCCCTGAGAGAGAATAATGACCTTAAGCCCACATCCTAACGAGCATTTATATTAAGTGAACTAGGGACTGGGTGGAAGGGTTGAAGACACACGCCTGTTCAGGCTTTTCGGGAGGAGCGAATCAAGGGGAGCAGTTCTTTCCTCCTCTAGTTGATAAGGATCTGTTGAGTGCCAGACGCCGGGACTACCACTGTCGTTCATACAAAACAAACAAACAAAAAAACCCAAGACATAAATCCAGCTCAAATGCAAACCACAGTCTGCTTTCTCAGTGCCCCGCCCCCTCACGGAGCCTTTGGTCTTCTCTGGATTAGGTCAGAGGCTGTGACGGAAACCCAGGCTGGGTCACAGTCAGGGACCCACAGAGCATGAATGCGGATGCCACGGAGATTGAAGCAGGAGGTGGAGGAGGCTTAGGTCAAAGCTTCCATTACCAGGTGTGGGCGGGGGCTTCCCCACGGCGCACTCGCAGACTTGGTCTTGTCTGGGTTTAGTGACTTGAATAATACAGCTCTGACCATCACCTCACACCCACTATTAAACCAGGCACAATGACGGTGAAATAACCCACCACGCCAAGCAGCCCAGGCCCACACTCTCAGCGTGGCCGAGACAGACCAAGCCAGGAAGATCGATCGTACCAGCCTGACCCAGGGATGGAACCTGGCGGTCACTCCTCACCACGTCCAGCACGTGGAGACCCTGACCCTAGGCACAAGTCACCATCCCAGGGTTCAGAGGGAAGCTGAGTGGGTGCGTTTCCTGTCCACACCCTGACCCGAGCTCATCTACTTTTCTTAGTTTTAACTGTTGGGCACGAACATAGATTTATTTTTGATAAAAGGAGTTCCCTTGGTTTAAAAAAAAAAAGGTTCTACATAATTATTTTAATCAATATTTCCAGGTACTATAGGTAGGATAAATACAGGAGAGTCAAAAAGATCAGGGATTAAAGGTTTGATATCTAATCTAATCGTGACTTTGCCGCCAACTTTGTGGGACATCGTTGAATCCAATGTCTCTGAAAAGGTTTTCTTGGTGAACAAATGAAGCACCTCCACCAGCTGGTATCAGAGAAGAATTCCCAAGCAAGGCATAAGAAGAGAGAGAGAGAGAGGGAAAGAGGGGGGCGAGGGTAGGAGAAAGGGAAAGAGAAAAGGGGGGATAATTGGCAGGCTGGAAGGGGAACAGGAGATGGTGCACACGGAGTTCCTGCAGGTGTTCCCAGGAACAGGCCTGGAGACCAGGACAAAGCTTCATCTGCATCTGATCAACCACACATCCCAGGTCAGGAAGTATCAGACTCACTTATGAAAAACGGTGTGACACTCTCGCATAGAGAAGGCTCAAAAAGAAGGCGCTTTCTCCTTAATTGAGATTTTCAAAGCTGCCAGTCTGTAGATAGAATCTGAGAAAACATTCAAACTAGTGAGAGGAATAGTTAATTTTATAAATACCAACTGTGTCACCTGGAGCACTTTCCCATTGTTTCATCTCATTCATTCATGCAAAAATGTTTATTGAGTGAGTGGTGTGTACTAAGTTTTGCCAAAGAAGGAAACAGAACAGTCATTCCCTGCCTTCGTGGAGTTTATGGTCTAGTTTACAGTATATGTTGGGAGGATGACAGTAAGTAAATCAGTCCAGCAATCGTCAATTATAATCTCTTTTAATAAGTGGTACGTGAGTATCAGGGACTTCGTTTTACAGACTGTGAGACTGAGTTTTACCTTGTTTGGCATTTTGCAGCTAGAATCATCACTGGCAGAATTTAAACCAAGGTCTGCTAACCCCCAATGTCTACTCTTTCTATTTCATACACTAGCCCCCTTTCCTCCCCCAGGAGAGAAAATGCATTAGCAAGAAAAGAAAGAAATAGGAAAACAACAAAGTTGAAATTATGGGTCATGTTACGGTTGGGGTTGATCGGCCCAGGAGAAGTTGTCATTTGCTCATCAAAATTTTCAAATGTATAATTTGGCCACTGCAGTGACCAGGATGACCTAGCAGAACGAGACAGTGATGAAACAAACAAAATAAACCACGGGGAGGATGCTGCCAACAAAACTGCTGAGAAGCACGGGACCCTCTTCCTCCTCTCTGAGGAAGTGAACAGACCTCCGCAAGGAGCCCTCCCGAGCTGCCCTCAAAGGCAATTCCACTCACAGATTCATAAACCTGCCAGCCATGGATGTGTCTTTTCTGCCAGGTCCTGGCTGTTTGCAAGCAATGTAGACATTTGTGTGAGATATACAAAGCCATGGCAGCTGCTCAAAAGCTATCAGCACGTACATGCTAGGTTTGAGCAAAACAGATCCTGCGGCACTCAGGGCATCAAAGGGGATTACCCAGAAACCCATAACAGATTTTAATTTAGATGATCATGATGGAGGCTCAGTAGGAGGCGCCTGAGAATCGGGCAGATTTAACTCCAGGGTGGTGAAGGGAATAAGATGAAACGGATGATAAAGGTACATTTGGAGGTTGATTTACCCGGCCCCTGTGCCGTCTCCTCTGGCATGGGCTTTCCTTGGTGACACGCAGCAGGCCGGGGTAGGGAAGCCCCCAGAGCAGGCTGGACCTGTGCCTAGGATGCTATAGCCCACTGGGGAGAGAGTAATATATCCTGGATATATTACTGGATTTGCGGTGGGGTATGAGGGTGTTCCCACTTCAACAGAGCTTCTCTTGCAGTCAGTCTTGACTACCGTTTGAAATCCTTCATTGTAAAAGATTTTCTACTATTTTCCCCGACTCATTACTTGTCATCTCTACTTCAAGTCCAATCACTGGCCATCAGTCTTTTTTGCTTCTATCTCCTGAGTGACCATACAGCACTATCTATATACCTATATAGGACACATTCATTTCTTCACTTATTCAATTATTCAACAATATTTATTGATTGATCAACTACTATCTCTCAGGAACTGTGGTAGAATCTGAAACTACAGGAGTGAACAGGGTAAACTTGGTCCCTGCCTTCCTGGGGAGAGTTTCATGGACATGGTAGGATAAAGAAATAAAACAAAACAAAAACAACACAAGGAAGGTGAAAAGTGCTTATAATTTTTAATAAGTCATATATAAAGAGAAGGACAAGGCTGAAGGAATGATTATAAAGTGGGGCTGGGGAAGCTGACTTAGATGATCTCCAGGAAGGGGTCCAAGGAGCTGGGATCAGGGCTCTCAAAGGAGAGAAGTTATAAGCTGACTTGAAATTGAAGAAGATGCCTTTATGTGATAAAAACATTCTACAAACCAGGAATAGATGGGAACACCCTCATCCCGATAAAGGGCATCTACAAAACACCCAGTTAACATCATCCTTACTGATAGGGGACTGAAGGCTTTCCCCCAAGACCAGGAACAAGGCACGGGTGTTTACTTTTACCACTTACATTCAACATTGCACTAGAGGTTCTAATCAGGGCAATTAGGCAAGAAAAATAAAGGGCATGTAGATTGAAAAGGGAAACTTAAAAGTATCTCTGTTTGCAGCTTATGTAGAGCTAATCCTAAGGAAACCACTGAGAAACCGTCAGAATTAAGAAAGCAATTTAGCAAAGTCACAGGCTACAGGATAAATATACAAAAATGAATTGTACTTCTATACACCAGCCATGAACAATCCAAAAGTGAAATTAAGAAGACAATCTCACTTACCATAGAAACAAAAAGAATAAAATACTCAGGGATAATCTTAATACAAGAAATGCAAAATGTGTGCTCTGAAAACTACAAAACATTGCTGAAAGAAATTTTAAAAGACCCAAGTAAATGGAAAGTCACTCCATGTTCATAGATTGGAGAACGTAATATTGTTTAAATGTTTAATTTCCATATTTGTCAACAGATTCAACATAATTCCTACAAAAATCCCAGATTTTTACTGGAGAAACTGACAAGCTGATTCTAAAATTGATATGGAAATACAAGACACCCAGAATAGCCACAACAGTCTTGCAAAAGAACAACAAAGTTGCAAGACTCACATTTCCTAATTTCAAAACTATAAGTCTGTAGTAATGAAAACAGTTTATTACTGACGCAAAGAAAGACATATAAATCAATGGAGTAGAGAGTAAAGAAATCAAACCCTCACATTTATGATCAACTGATTTTTGACAAGTTCACGAAAAAAAAAATCAATGGGGAAAAGAATAGTCTTTTCAACAAATGGTGCTGGGACATTTGAATATGCACATGAAAAAGAATTCATCTGGACTCCTGTCTCACATCATATGTAAAAATTAACTCAGACTGATCATGGACCCAGACATAATAGCTAAACATAGGAGCATGTATTTGCAACCTTGGGTTAAGAAATGGCTTCTTATATATGATAACAAAATATGACTGATGAAGGAAAAAACAGATAAATTGAACTTCATCAAAAGTAAAACATTTTGTGATACAAAGGACACCATCAAGAAAGTGAAAGGAGACCCATGGAATGAAAGAATATTTGTAAGACATGTATCTGATAAGGGACTGGTAACCAGAACGTGAAATAAAACTCTTATAACTCAACAAAAAGACAAATATCCAACCTAACAAATGGACAAAGGATCCAAACAGACATTTCTTCAAAGAAGACGTGCAGATGGTCAACAAGCACATGAAAATATGTCCATCAACTGACGAACGGCTAGACGGAGTGTAGTATGTCTATGTAATAGAATGTCATTCGGCCATAAAAAGGAATGAAGTATTGATACGCGCAACAACACAGATAAACTTTGAAAAAATTATGTCAAGCAAAAGAAGTCAGTCACAAAAGTGCACATGTTGCATGATTCCATCTACATGCAATGGCCAGAACAGGCATGTCTGTAGAGACAGCAGTAGACTACTGTCTGCCTAGGACTGCGGGTGAGGGCGATGTCAGGATGCCTGTTAGTGGGTACAGGGTTTCTTTATGGGCTGCTGAAATGTCTCAGAACAGACTGTGGTGATGGGTACACAGCTCTGTCAGTATACTAACCAACGCCGAATTATACACTTTAAACTTGTGAATCGCAAGGTGTGTGAATTACACCTCAGTCAAGCTGTTCAGAATTATGAGGAGGGAGGAGCGACAGCATCATGGTGGTACGAGTGCACACCCTTGTCTCCCCTTCAATCTGCGACCAGTAAAACATCCTCAACTCAACAAAGGTGCCCCTGACCAACACACCAGGATGCTGGAGAATGCCACACGTCTGTACATCTAGAGGTGGAAGGACTGGGGAAACAGCGGAGGCCGTGCCCACGAGCCTGGCTTCCCAGCTGGGGAGCTGCGCCCACAGCTTCAGAGAAGCAGGCAGCAGCACACACGACTTTGGCCTCCTGGTTGCAGCAGGGTCAACGGCCACAGGAACAGGCAGCAGTGGTCGTGGGGCCAGTGACCTCAGTCCCTGCAGCCATGGTGGCACCCGTGACGCCAGCCTCCCTGACCACAGCAGTGACACTCGTGAACCTAACAACCCCAGATTGGGCAGAGGTGTCCGCAGCCCTGGCTCCCACCCCGTGCTGTCACTGTGGTGCCCGTGACCCAGGCAACCCTGGATGCAGTGGAGGCTCCCTCCATCCCAGTGCCCCTATGGCAACACCGGTGACAGCAGCAACAAGGCACCGGCAACCCCAGAGGCACAAGGAGCAACAATAAGGGCACCAGGCAAATCTTTGGCAGAGTCAGTGGAGAATGGAAAGTGCAGGTTCTCAAATACCGCCAAAGGCAGCTCAGGTGAGAGAAACCAAAAAATTTGTGATACAGCGCCACCTACTGGAAACCAAAAGAAAGGCCTCTAATTACCAACCTACTGAATTGTTAGAATCGAGTAAAAAAAGCTCTACCCAAGAAGGTACTGGCTACTTCAAATGGGCCAGCAGAGGAACAACTCACCAAGCACCATGCAGAAGCACGGTAACACGTGGGACCACAAAAGGATGACAATTCTCCAGAAACCAAACTTGAAGTCATGGAATACTGGGACCTAACTGATGGAGAATTCAAAATAGCTGCATCAGGAAACTCGATGAGTTACGAGAGCTCAGGAATAAAACCAATGAACAGAAGGACTACTTTACGAAGAGACTGAAACTCTAAGAAAGAATGAAACCAAAATTCTGGAGCTGAAGAACTCAATAAATGAGATGGAAAATGCATTAGAGGGCTATGGGGATCGAGCCGACCACAAGGAAGAGGGAATTAGTGAGCTCCAAGACGGAAATCTAGAAATGATTCAGGTAGGAGAGGAGAGAGAGCTAAGATTAAAAACACGGAATCCTACGAGAGCTATCCCACTCCAACAGGAAGAGCAACAGAAGGACAGTGGGCATCCCAGAAGGAAAAGACAGGGGAAGGGAGCACAGAGCTTGTTTACAGAAGTAAGAGCTGAGAATGTCCCAAACCTGGGAAGGAACTGGATACACAAGTCCATGAAACTAAGAGAACACCTAATTACCTCAATGCAAAAAGATCTTCTCCAAGACACATAATATTAAAACTGTCTAAAGTCAATGACAAAGAAAGAATTTTAAAGGCAGTTGGAAAAAAAGACAATAAGCTACAAAGGAACCCCATTAGGCTAAGAGCAGATTTCTCAGCAGAAAATCTACAGGCTAGGAGAGAGTAGAATGACAGACACAAAATACTGAAAGATAAAGACTGTCAGCCACGAATATCTATCTGACAGAGTTATCTTTCAGATATGAGGGAGAAATAGTCTTTCCCAGACAAACAAAAGCTGAGGGAGTTCATCACCACCAGACCTGCCACACAAGAAACATGGAAAGGAGCTCTTCTACCTGGAACAAAAAAGCAAAAGTACACAAACATTGAGTAAGGTGATAAATAAAGAGACAAAATCAGAAAACTGCAATCAGAATAGGTTGTTAAACAATTATAGCATAACGTTTAAAGGGGAAAAAAGAAGTAAAAGTAACCACGGCTACTTCAATTTGGTAACAAACTCACAGCCTGAAAAGGGATAATTTGAGACAACAAAAACATATAAGTGTGAAAGGACAGAACCCATGTAGGCAAATGAAGATAAGATGGTATTAGCAGAAAAAGGATGGTTTTATCTATGAGACATTTAATACAAAGCTCATGGTAATCCCAAAATATAAATCTAGAGCATGGGTGCAAAACATAAAAAAAAGGGAAAACTAAGAAAAACATCATAGAAAACTACCAAGTTAAAATGACAGACAAAAACAGAAGGAAAAAGAAACAATGGAGACCAACCAGAAAACAAAAGATAAAATGGTAGCACTAACTCTTCATTTATCAATAATCACCCTGAGTGTAAATGGGTTGAATTCACCATTCAGAAGACACAGAGTGGCCGGATGGATTAATAAACAAGACACCCAACTCTATGCTGGCTCCGGGAGACTCATCTCAGCTCCAAAGACAAACACAGGCTCAAAGTGAAGGGCTGGAAGGTAATTCTTGAAGCACATGGAAGCCAAAAGAAAGTGGGTGTAGCCACATTCATATTAGCCAAAAAAGGTAACAAGAGACAATGATGGACATTATATAGTCATAAAGAGGACAGTTCGTCAAGGAGATATAACAGTTATTCGTACATATGCACCTAACATAGAAGCAACAAAATATCTAAAGCAATTATTAATGTACCTAAAGGGAGAAATTGACAGCAAACAATAATACTAGGGAACTTTAACACCCCACTTTCGTCAGTGGACGGGTCATCCAGACAGAAAGTCAACAAGGAAACACTGCCCTTAATGAAACATTCAATCAGATGGACTTAATGGATTTATACACAACATTCCATCCAAATGCAGCAGAATACATGTTCTTCTCAAGTGCACGTGGAACTTTCCCAAGGGAAGACCATATGTTGGGACACAAAACAAGTTTCAGTACATTTCAGAAGTTTGAGATCACGTCAAGCATCTTTTCTGACCACAATGGCAGGAGACTAGAAATCAACTGCAGGAAGAAAATGAAAAAATCACAAATACATGAAGACCGAAGAGCATGCCACTGAACAACTACTGGGTCATTGAAGAAACCAAAGGGGGAATCAAAAATTACCTGAAGATAAACGAAAACATGACATACCAAAATCTATGGGATACAGCAAAAGTGGTTCTAAGAGGGAGGTTTACACCAGTCCAGGCCTATGTCAAGAAACAAGAAAAGTAGCAAATAAACACTCTAACCCTATACCTAAAGGAACTAGAAAAGAGAACAAACAAAGCCCAAAGTCAGTAAAAGGAAGAAAATAATAAAGATCAGAGTGGAAATAAATGAAAGGCTAAAAAGAGAATAGAAAAGATCAATGAAACTAAGAGCTGGTTCTTTGAAAGGATAAACAAAACTGACAAACCTTTAGCTAGATTCACTGAGAAGAAAAGAGAGGAGGCTCAGCTAAATAAAATCAGAAATGAAATAGGAGAAATTGTAAGAACACCACAAACACAAAGGATTATAAAGTAATACTTTGAACAACTATACATTAACAAATTAGACATGGATAGAAGAAGAAATGGATAAACTCTTAGACTCATAACCTTTCTAATACTGAATTATGAAGAAAATAAATCTGAATAGATTGATCACTAGTAAGGAAATTGAAACAGTCATCAAAAACCTCCAAAAAACAAAAGTCCTGAACCAGACATCTTCACCGGTGAATTCTACCAAACATTCAAAGAAGATTGAATACCGATCCTTCTCAAACTTTTCCAAAAAATCGAAGGGGAGGGAATGCTTCCTAACTAATTTTATGAGACCAACCTTACTCTGACAGAGATGTTCAGTTTATTTTAAACCTAATTCAGTTTTCACTTGTAAAAAAAAAATTATTTGTACCCCCAATATCACCCTTAGTTACAGCAAGTTGTTTGCTCCATGCCTTACACATGTTCTACACTCAAACATTACTTAGCCCAGTATTCTACACGCAATGCATGTGCAATGCTTGTTGAGTAAAAGATAAATATATGATGACTCTAAATAAGTGGGAGTAAAACTGAGGCCAGAAGAAGCCATTCTCTCATTTCAACAAATCGTACGCGGGCCACAGTTCAATAGCAGAAACTTATCATTGAAAGAGCACATTGGTTTTTACCCTGTACTCCAGGAATCCCTATGGAATCAGAGTTCTGGTCTTCCTGGGGGTTGCCTTGGAAAACAGGAAGGAAATTGGTTTGAGGTAGGAGGCAGTTTGATCCCCTGACTCTTCTTTAACTAGAGAAACAACCTTATCAGCTTGCAAGTGAAATTCCATTAGAACAAATGGCTTAACGATCTATTTTTATAATAGGATAAAAAAGTAAAAATATTAAAAATTATGATCTCGTGAAAAGCTCTCTATTTTTTATTATTAAACTGAGACCCAGAGAGGTTAGGTGATTCTGGCAAAATTACCCAGTTGCTAAGAGAGAGGGACTATGGACGTGCTATTTGTAATACCACGTAGTTTCCGCCTGGATTCCTATACCAACTGCTGGATGACCTCTGGGCCACTGCTGTCTACCTGTATACTCGCAGAAAGACCATCAGACCACCGGCTGTACAAGCTGAATAAGACCTTGTGGTTGCTAGGATGTGGCCCAGCCCTTTCGGACTCCATCCTCCTCCACCCCCTCCCTTAACTGGTGGGGGAAATTCACCCTGAGCAAGGATCAGAGAGCTGTCCCCAAATCTGAGTCTGTTCGGAACCCAGCTCTGTATTTTACTGGGAATGAGAATCTTCAAACCGGGAAGCTACACCCTGCTCAGAAGCAGATGGATAAATCAGGTGATCCCTGCTTCTGACGTCACCATTTAGAAGCACACCTCAAAGGAACTCCTCGTTTCACAGGGAAAACACTGGAACATCCATTAGAAAAGTAGCCACATTTAGGTGGGCAGGGATTGCAGGCCTTTTACGCGGAGGCTTTGCTCCTTGTTTTGCCTGGACCAGCAAATCCATTTCCCACCCTCTGTTCTTTCAACCCATAAATACTGGTCAATGATCAGTTTTCTCTCTTGGCAAGTGACATAATAAACGTAGGCAGGATATTTACATTCCCTATTATGTGTTTTTAAATTTCTTTGGCAAAAGAACTGTATATGCAAAGCAAGAGTATGGCTGGGAGGCAGGGGGCCATAATTAAACTCCCTTTTCATTTCTTAAATGGCTTATTAAAATGCCTGTGAAACCTGCAAACACAAAGCAGCGGCCCAAACCCCTTTGCTGCTAAACGGAATGAAATGGATTTTTCAAATGTCACGCTAGTATCCACTTAATAATACATTTTCCTATAGACAGGACAATAATATATATTTTAATCACTTTTCTACAGGCAAATAGACTGTACAGCATCTGCCCTTCACTGGCACTTGGAAATTATGAATTTTTCAATAACCTTTTCTATTATTCATCCTGTGTTATTCTGTAACATTTCTGCATGAGGAATGTGCTTCCCAGACACTTTATGAATCTTTTCTATTATTTATTAAACAGCAAGGTGTCTCCCCACAGCCCTCACACCAATCCCCCAGAGGAAGCTGCTTGGGGAGGGGTCCCGACATGGAGAGCTACACCTCGGGTTATTAACAATTTCAAATCTATAAGAGGTGCAGATTGAGCGGCTGCTCCTGCGTGGTTCAGCTCTGGCCACCAAGAGGTGTGCTGGCTCCGAGAGGGGATGCGTGCTATTCGGGAGAAGTCTAGGAAAATAATCAGACTAAGACAGTCACTTTTATAGCAATTGGGCTATGTGCTCAACTCCCAGACTGTGTTTATTCCAGAAGGATGGCCACCTGGGGGTATAACTCTGACCACAGAGACGGGAGCCTGGATTTCACTCTCTGCTAGGCTCTGATTTGGAGTAACCTCAGTTTTTTCACCACCACCCAACCACCACCACCACCATTTCCTCTGCCTGGAAAACTCGAGCACATGGACTCCTGCCAGGTGCCTGCATGGTACCCCGTGTCTTCCCTATTACGGCATTCGTCACATCACGTTATTTAACTGTTGTGAGCCATTTAGGGAGGGATGGGATCTCTCCTGTTCACCATTATAACCACAATGCCCAGAAATATATTTAGCACAAGGTAGGTGTTCAATAATTATTTAGAATGATTGAATAGATATGTAAAAATATGGTGAACCAAATGCTTCTAAAATGGCAGTTAAGAAGGTCTAAGATGCTGAAAACCTATGTGGCAGAATCGAATATCCCTGGAGCCTCGAGGAACAGAACGAGATCACAGCCAAAGGGTGGAAGCTTGAGGTCCTGAGCTACCCAGGCTGGCAATGTTTAGAGTTTTGCAGCTTGTCCGTCTTGGGGATTTCCTGATAAACTGTGGAATTTTTCTTCACTTGGGCGAATGGACTTCTCTGAGTTCTCCTGAATGTACTTTCCCTAAATCTAATAATAAAGAACACCAAAATGATCTTATTTGCAAAGCAGAAATAGAGACACAGACGTCGAGAACAAATGTATGGATACCAAGGGGGAAAGGTGGGGGTGGGATGAATTGGGAGATTGGGATTGACATCTATACATTACTGATACTATGTATACACTCATTAGATAACTAGTGAGAACCTACTGTATAGCACAGGGAACTCTATTTAATGTTCTCTGGGAACACTGTTCTCCTTCCCTAAATGGATATATGTAACTAACACAACGTTGTAAAGCAACTATACTCCAATAAAAGTTAATTAAAAAAAAAGAAAAAGAAAAGAAAAAAGAATGATGTGGCCACTTTTGCCAGGAGGTTGACCTGGGTGTCACCCTTAGGAAACAAGACACTCTGATGGAACCTCTCCCCTGCTCGCTTGCCTCATCCCCCTCCATCTGGGGCGACATGAAAAGTGGAATCATTATTGTGGAGATCTCAGAGTGCAGAGCTCAGGAGGCTAGACCATGACCCATTCCTTCCCCAGGAACAAGGGTGCAGAGCAGGTGCAGTCCACACAGCAGTAGGAAAAAGGACTTCTGAGCTCAGGGCTGGAATGCCCAGTTGGGGTAAAAGGGGATCCCTGCCTGGGGACTGGAGGAGTTGAAGTGAGTTGGAGGGCTGGAGATGGAAGTGATTCAGGCTAGAGTGTGAAGGAAGCCTTTGCAGATGTTTCACCACCAACACGTGCAGGGTAGGCAGTGAAAGTGGAGGCTGGACACGGAAGAGGGGAGGAGAGAAAGGGGGAGGGGAAGAGGTTGAGAGCTTAAGGGAGTGGAAAGAGAGGGAAAGAGGGAGCGGAGAGAGAACAACAGAGGCTGAAACATCCTGTGTGGCATTAAAGGGGCACTAAGTTTCCTGAAGGCCCAAACTGAGCCTCAAATGATTAGCTGGGAGAACAAATCAAGTTTCAGCCCCAAGAGGAAGCCTGATGGAGTCCTGGGGCCACGCCACGGAGATGCAGGTAGAAGACCTGCAAGGGCTTAGGAGGAGGGCTCATCCTCCAGGGCTCCCTCAGACACCCACAAACCCCAGAGGAATCCTGGCTAGCAGAGCACAGCGGAGGGAGCTGGAGAGGAGGAAAACCCGGAGCGGGTATGTGAGGGTCAGCCCACCATGGCCCTTGTGCTCATTCTTATAAATTAAGTTTTCTTGAGACACAGCCACTGTCATTCATTTACCTGTGTTGCCAAAACGGCCGAGTTAGGTATTTGCAGTATTTGGTCCTCAAAGTCTAAGATACTCACCATCTGGCTCTTTACAGAAAATGTTTGCTGATCACTGGACTTTCCCCTAAATAATAATCTCGAATTTGATTGAAAAAGGAAGATACACATGAGACTGAACCAAGTATACTTGGAGGCATCTAGATCAAGCATCCCATCGTCCAGGGAAAGGGGGGTCAGCTCAAGCCCTCTTAGAGCCCATCCTGGGGCTCGTGAAGGGGGTCGCTGGAGACGCAGGCCTCCGTTTCTCCATCTCAGCCAAGCTTCCTCCCCAGTCAGCCGCTCTCTAAATATCATTTATTTATGCATGTTTAGAGTGAGGGGGGAACACAGTCACTGGAGATGGAGATGTCATTTGCAGAATAATAATAACGTCCCAGCTGATGAGAGGCAAACACCCTGGGGGGTCAGTTCTGCTAAATGATACATATTTCTTAACTATTTAGCTTGTGAGGATATCTGAGGAGAGCACTTAGACTAATTCCAGGGTCTTTTCTTCCTTCTGTATGAACTGCTCAGCCCTCTTGAATGCAGACTCTGTTTTCCTAATTGGATCTCATCAAAGCTTTCTCATTGCCTTCAGCTGGTGGAGGCCCATCGCGATGTGGAGGGAGGGGCAGCCGTCAGCAGGTGATCTGCTGGTGGCCCTGCCTGGGTGGTGGCTGCGTGAGCCCCGTCTGCCCCACGTAGAGCCCACACAGAGCAGCAAGTCTCACGCTGAGACTCGGCTGCAGCCACCCAACCTCCGTCAGGGCACTGTCCTCACTAGCAGAGCGTGAAAACAGCCACGGTATTAAGGGCCCTCATTAATTGAGGGCTTACTGTGTATTAGACACTGTGCTAGGCATTCTTCATACATTTTATGATCAATTTAAATCCAACAAAATTCTATAAGGCAGAGGCATCATTAGCTCAGGTTTACAAATAAGGAAAGAGAAGCACAGAGAGGTTGAGTAAGTGGCTCAAAGCCACACAGCTAGTGAGTGGCTGAGCAGGGACAGAGCACCGGCAGAGGGACAGGGGAGAACTGATTGCTGGGACACTTACAGCATGTAATGATCTATCTTCCTTCCTACTGACTGCTCTAGGTCTGTGCAGATCCACAAGCCAGAGCGTATTTCATCCCTTCAAGATGCTGCAATATTTTCCTTGGAAAAAAGATTGCTACCAATCGTTCTTAAATTAGTAATTTTTTGTTACAGATATAACATGAGAACATTATGTAAGACTGGGGGTGGGGGAAAGAGCCGAAAGGACACCCACTCCGAATTCCTCTGCCCTAACACAAACATTATTATTACTTGGACAGACACAGGACAACTTTATGTATATTCCCCAAATCTGCAGGACATACCAGAGTTTCTCTCCCCAATCCTTTTGAGTACCCAATTAAACAACATATAAATGGGACGATGGGTATGGATTTTTTTTCTTGAATATAATTGTCATGGGGTATATACTCTAAATTGTCCTGCCTTCTAACTTTGTCTAAGACAATCAAAATTATGCATCTTGAATTTCCCATGTTCATCAGAAACAAGTGTATATAAGGCTGGTGCACAGAATTTAGCATTTGCCAGACAGCAACCCAACCAATGAAATGTCAACCCTCTGAATACATTCATCCTTAACAAATATATGTAGAAGATCCACTCAGCGTTGGCCAGTGTGCTGGGTGCTGAAGGGAGTAAGGGAAAGAAGAAGTAGGCTCTGCCCTGGAGTACCCTGCATCTAGTAGCAGGCAGACAGACAGACAAACAGGGCATCATAAATCAACACGGTAAAGGGCCGAGATGGAATGCACTCAGAAGTGCAGATAAACATGCAAAACAAAACAATTAAAACACGGGGAATTGGGGGACTAGATGGTGTTGGTTTAGATCCCAGCTTTCCCACACACAACTAGCTGGGTGACCTTCCACTGGGCATCGAGGTTTGGTTTCCTCACCTGTGAACAGGGATAATGATGCCCCCTTTGCAGAGCTATAATGGGGCCTGGCTAAGGTGGCCTGCGTAGACTGGCATGGGGTGGGTGGGTCTTTCTCCTGCGTCTGTTCAGATGCGCTGGTGGAATCACCTTGAGCCCATGCACTCTGGACCTCAGCCCCCTAACCCTGCGGGAGGGCAGCCTGTCTTCAGGAGATTCCCACGCCCGGCCCTCCAAGGATCAGCAAGGAGGTAACTGGCTTCCCTGCATGTCTGCCTCTAACCTCCGAACTTCCTGGAGCAAAGTCCAAGCAGGAGCCCAGGTGACTGGAAGAGCTGAGGAACCCTGGAAAGGAGGCATGGGGTGGGCAGGGCTGCAGGAGGGCAGGCTTGTTCTTGGCCTATTTCCTCTCTTGAGCAGAGAGGGAGGGAAAGAGAAGAGATAATAGTTGGTTTCTTGCTGGATATTGGAGCACATTCCCTGCCAATACTACCTCTCACAAAAGCAACTGCTTGACACCTAGGCAAGGGAGCGTGCAGGGAGAAGAGGACAAGATAAAATTACAAGTGACAGCAGAGCCTGTGTCTGCAATTACAATGCATTGTAAACAAGGCGGATTGTGAATCCAGCTGCCAGGCATGGCCAGAGAGTGACAGGAGAAGATGGCGGGCTGCTGCACATCTGCCTCGAGCCCAGGACGGTGGGGAGACAGGGCAGGGAGAGAAGACCTGGGGGCCGCCACGTGGGAACTGTGGTGTCGAGGGCTGGCGAGGAGACCGGGAGGATCACACAGCAAGACGTGATGGGGAAGCTGGGGTGGGGGGCGCCAAGGGGGTAACTTTGAACACAGGAGGGAGGGTGTGTGCTTATGCACGTGGGTGTATGTGTGTGTGTATGTGCACTCACGCACACGCACACGTGTGTTATCCAGGTGAACAGGAGAGAGGAAACTTCAGCCTCTGGTTGCGCGACCCCACCACCACCACAGGGCAAAAGACACTGGCTTTTGGAGAACCCTACTGTACAGCAAGCCTTGTAAAGCATTTCAAATGTGCTATTTCAAATGTACCACAATCGTTCAAGCATCAACCTGTTACCAAAGCAGTAATTATTGAGCATCTATGACTCCAGACCCCAGGCTAGGCTGTGTGAATATCAGATTAAGGGGAGGCAGCAGCTGCCTTGAAAGAGGTAGGTGTGATCACCCCATTTTACAGATGGGAAAACTGAGTCTCGGGGTTGTTATGTGCCCAGGGCTTCTCAGCCAGTGCTGGGGGTGCAGGGGCTTGGCCAGGACCACCGCTGGCACTCAGCAGCTCTACAAGAGCCCAGGAGTTTGTCCTCCAGAGTCGAAGCTGCTCCTCTGGTTTCATCAGGTATTAAATTAAATGGAGTGCATCACAGATGCTCAATGAAACCTAGTTTTCTTCGCCTCGTCACTGACTTGACCAATACAAGCCCCTGTCCTGAGGAACTGCACTGCCAACCCTGAGCCATACGCGTCCCCGGTGCCCACGGAGGGAAGAAGGTTGTGTGAGTCACAGGGGAGGGACAGCGGTGACCTGCTGCTTCCTGGGGATGAAGGCCAGGCCGCCAGCCTAGCGACACCAGAGGGAACACAGGCCGATGCTGCGGCAGGGGGACACGGGGTGCACAGGCAGGGGATGGCGCAGCTGTGAGAGGGGCTCCCGTTCTCTCCTGAGCCAGCCGTCCCCACCCCCCCACACCCCAGGCCGCCCTGTGATCCCCAGCACTTGTACCTGCGTGAGGCCTGGGGCTGCAGCCCCAGGCAGTGTTCTTAGAAGGTGGCCTCCATGGGGACGGGGTTGCCGGCCTTCCCTCCTGGGCCCCGGGGCTCCAGGCCATCGGCTGGGCAGGGCACCCCTGGCTCTGCTCAAGGCCCTCAGCGGCCCCGGGACATCGGAGACACCAGCCCTTCTGCAGGCCCCATCGGCTCAGCTGTGAACCAGGAGGGCGGCTGGTGCGCCACTGATAGTCGTTGGGATGGAGCTGGAAGGAGTTGGACCGAGTGAAGCTCACCTACCGCAAGAGCACAGAGAACGACGGTTCTTTTTGCCACATGGGTCTGTGTGGCCAGTGACCTGACACAGGTGTCGAGAGGCCACATGCGTTTGTGTGTGTGAAGAGCGTCGAGTTGTGTGTGAGAGGGGTGTGCATGAATGTGTTGTGTGCGTGCATGTGGTGTGTGTCTGTGGTGTGTGTGTCAGGTATGAGGGGTACATGTGTGTGAGGGGTGTGTGCTGTGTGAAGAAAAGAAATGAAGGAAACGATACCAAAGATCAATAAAACTAAAAGCTGGTTCTTTGAGAAGTTAAACAAAATTGATAAACCATCAGCAAGACTCACCAAGAAAAAGAGGGATAAGACTCAAATCAATAGAATAGAAATGAAAAAGGAGAAGTTAAAACAGACACTGCAGAAATACAAAGCACCCTAAGAGACTACTACAAGCAACTCTATGCCAATAAAATGGACAACCTGGAAGAAATGGACAAATTCTTAGAAAGGTATAACCTTCCAAGACTGAACCAGGAAGAAATAGAAAATATGAACAGACCAATCACAAGTAATTAAATTGAAACTGTGATTAAAAATCTTCCAACAAAAGTCCAAGACCAGATGGCTTCACAGGTGAATTCTATCAAACATTTAGAGAAAAGCTAACACCCATCCCTCTCAATCTCTTTCAAAAAACTGCAAAGGAAGGAACACTCCAAAATTCATTCTACGAGGCCACCATCACCCTGATACCAAACCAGACAAAGATACTACAAAAAAAGAAAATTATAGACCAATATCACTGATGAATATAGATGCAAAAATCCTCAACAAAATACTAGCAAACGGAATCCAACGACACATTAAAAGGATCATACACCATGATCAAGTGGGATTTATCCCAGGATGCAAGGATTCTTCAATATATGCAAATCAATCAATGTGATACACCATATTAACAAAGTGAAGAATAAAACCATATGATAATCTCAATAGATGCAGAAAAAGCTTTTGACAAAATTCAACACCCATTTATGATAAAAACTATACAGAAAGCAGGAATAGAGGGAACCTACCTCAACATAATAAAGGCCATATATGACAAACCCACAGCAAACATCACTGTCAATGGTGAAAAACTGAAAGCATTTCCTCTAAGATCAGGAACAAGACAAGGATGTCCACTCTCAGAACTATTATTCAACATAGCTATGGAAGTCCTAGCCACGGCAATCAGAGAAGAAAAAGAAATAAAAGGCATCCAAGTTGGAAAAGAAGAAGTAAAACTGTCACTGTTTGCAGATGACATGATACTATATAGAGAGAATCCTAAAGAAGCCACCAGAAAACTACTAGAGCTAATCAATGAATCTGGTAAAGTTGCAGGATACAAAATTAATGCACGGAAATCTCTTGCATTCTTATACACTAATGATGAAAAATCTGAAAGAGAATTCAGGGAAACACTCCCATTTACCATTGCAACAAAAAGAATAAAATACCTAGGAGTAAACCAACCTAGGGAGACAAAAGACCTGTATGCAGAAAACTATAAGACACTGTTGAAAGAAATTAAAGATGACACAAACAGATGGAGAGATATACCATGTTCTTGGATTGGAAGAATCAATATTGTGAAAATGACTATACTACCCAAAGCAATCTACAGATTCAATGCAATCCCTATCAAATTACCAGTTATGGAGGTTCCTTAAAGAACTAAAAATAGAATTACCATATGATCCAGCAATCCCACTACTGGGCATATACCCAGAGAAAACCATAATTCAAAAAGAGGGCTTCCCTGGTGGCACAGTGGTTGAGAGTCCACCTGCTGATGCAGGGGACATGGGTTTGTGCCCTGGTCTGGGAAGATCCCACATGCCACGGAGCGGCTAGGCCTGTGAGCCACAGCCACTGGGCCTGCGCATCCGGAGCCTGTGCGTCCGGAGCCTGTGCTCCGCAACAGGAGAGGCCACAACAGTGAGAGGCCCGCGTACCACAAAAA
>NW_020174430.1:1292130-1349590 GCF_003031525.2 Neophocaena asiaeorientalis asiaeorientalis | reverse complement strand
GAGGACCTAATGAAACTTCAAAGCTTTTGCAAAGCAAAGGAAACTACAAACAAGACAAAAAGAAAACCCTCAGAATGGGAGAAAATATTTGCAAATGAATCAACGGACAAAGGATTAATCTCCAAAATTTACAAGCAGCCCGTGCAGCTCAATATTAAAAAAACAAACAACCCAACCAACAAATGGATAGAAGACCTAAATAGACATTTCTCCAAAGAAGACATACAGATTGCCAACAAACACATGAAAGAATGCTCAACATCATTAATCATTAGAGAAATGCAAATCAAAACTACAGTGTGATATCATCTCACACTGGTCAGAATGGCCATCATCAAAAAGTCTAGAAACAATAAATGCTGGAGAGGGTGTGGAGAAAAGGGAACCCTCCTGCACTGTTGGTGGGAATGTAAATTGATGTAGCCACTATGGAGAACAGTATGGAGGTTCCTTAAAGAACTAAAAATAGAATTACCATATGATCCAGCAATCCCACTACTGGGCATATACCCAGAGAAAACCATAATTCAAAAAGAGGGCTTCCCTGGTGGCACAGTGGTTGAGAGTCCACCTGCTGATGCAGGGGACATGGGTTTGTGCCCTGGTCTGGGAAGATCCCACATGCCACGGAGCGGCTAGGCCTGTGAGCCACAGCCACTGGGCCTGCGCATCCGGAGCCTGTGCGTCCGGAGCCTGTGCTCCGCAACAGGAGAGGCCACAACAGTGAGAGGCCCGCGTACCACAAAAAAAAAAAAAAAAGACACATGCACCCCAATGTTCATTGCAGCACCATTTACAATAGCCAGGTCATGGAAGCAACCTAAATGCCCATCGACAGATGAATGGATAAAGAAGATGTGGTACATATATACAGTGGAATATTACTCAGCCATAAAAAGGAACAAAACTGGGTCATTTGTAGAGATGTGGATGCATCTAGAGACTGTCATACAGAGTTAAGTAAGTCAGAAAGAGAAAAACAAATATCGTATATTAACGCATATATGTGGAATCTATAAAGATGGTACAGAAGAAACTGTTTGCAAGGCAGAAATAGAGACAGATGTAGAGAACAAACGTATGGACACCAAGGGGGGAAAGCGAGGTGGGTGGTGGTGTGATAAATTGGGAGATTGGGACTGACATATATACACTAATATGTATAAAGTAGACAACTAATGAGAACCTGTTGTTTAAAAAATAAATAAAATAAAATGCAAAAAAAAAAGAGTTGTGTGTGAGAGGGGTGTGCATGCATGTGGTGTGTGTGTGTGTCTGTGGTGTGTGTGCGAGGTATCAGGGGTGTATGTGTGTGAGGGGTGTATGCTGCATGTGTGAAGTGTGTCTCTGGTGTGTGCTGAGAAAGGGGCGGTGCCTCCCTGCAGGTGTGTGTCCTGATCACAGCCTCTGAGCTAACCGTGGTGACCTGGGACTGGACACCCGGGGAGGAGAGAATGGCTGTGGCTGCCTGGCGGGCCGTCGTGGTGGAAGGAGAGGCCGAGGTGCTCCCACGTGTGTGGAGCTGGCCTGAGCAGTGCCCCGTCACCCCCTGAGCCAGGCGAGCAGGTTGTGGACCATCCCGGCCGCTGGCGGTGGAGGTGCTTCCCGGTGAGCACAGGCCCCCTCGCTTCCCGGTGAAACGTGTGTCCTGAAGAGGAAGCCCTGCCCGCCTTGCCCTCTGGGTCTCACAGAGGGGTCGCTGGGAACAGGATCCCCCGCACCCCAGCCTGTGTCCTTCCTCCCTGTACCGAGAGCCTAGATCTCCTTCTCGGGGTCACCACATGGCTCCCTGTATAATTCGGCTTTCCTAACCTCCCTTCACTACTGCTTTCGTCATCTCACCTGTCAGCTCCTGGGCCTGCGGGACAGAGACCAGCCTCTGCCCCCCAGGCACCCCAACTTGGAGCAGGCGCGGCCTTCTCCCCGACCCCGCTCTTGTGTTGACACCGGTTCTCCTTCTCTCTGGCTCTCTCAGTAAGATCTCCAGCTCAAAATTCCAATCACAGCTCACAGTGGGCTGTCTCTCCCAACCGGTCCCAATGGGGTTAATATTTTCACCCAATTTAGCCACGATGACACATCACCCTGAGTTACCGATGTGTAAGGGTTGTCTTCCTAAACAGGGTCAGAACCTTGTCTTACATGCCCTTGCCCATGATAGATACAAAGTGTTGGATGCCTGGCAAAATTCTACCAGGGAAGAACATCTACCCCTAACCTTTTGATTCCTTTTGATGGTCTGCTCTTACTCTAGGTGGAATCAGGTTGCCGAGATGTGAGATCCCTCTAGCTGCATTTGGGTTTTTTGTCCCTGCACGACCTGGGTCCACCACCTAGAGAAGACACCGGAAGATAAATATTCCTATTCGTCACTTCAAACTGCTTCAGAGCCTTGGCTTTCCAGTTCCACTGCCTCAAACTGTATCACCAAGAAAGTTTAGTGCATTGGCTAATAGGGACGGATTTTTGATTCAGGCTGTCTTGGATTTGTATCCTGGTCCTTCTTTTTCCTAACTGTGGCTTGGGATTAACAGTAATCTCTCTATGCCTCGGTTTCTTCGCCTGTGAAATGAGGGTCCTTATAGTGACCATGCCATGCGGTGACATGAGGATCGTTGCCCAGCATAGCGCCTGGCACGTCGCAGGCGTCCCATAAAGGCTGCCATCTGAGTCCTTGTCTTACGTCATCTTCAATGTTGGGTCACTCTTACCAGTTTCCTAAAGATAGTGGTTTGGCTTTCCTCTATCTCACTGATTTTACTAACCCTGAACTTGTTGGGATCCCTGGGCATCTTTTCTTTAATACTGTCAGCTACCGTGTTGTGTTCTCTCCGTCCCTGTTGGACTTGGGAGGGCCGTCTAAGAGTGCGAGAGCTTGCCCAAGACGAAAGTCCTAGTCTTTCTATAACTTAATCTTGGAAGTGACACCGCATCACTTCTGCCATATTCTATTCTTCAGCATCCTGTCGATAAGTAGAGACCGCTCTCCGGCGGGGAGGGTCACACAGACCACAAATACCAGGATGTGACTCTCTCGGGGGCCATCTCAGTGGCTGACTGCCAAACCTTCTACACAAAAGGGGACCTCTGGAGAGACTTGCACACCTGTAGTCTTATGCCCCTGAGATAAAGAAGGAAGAACTAACATGTTGTTTAAGAAGACTAGGCTAATGCTCACCACCCCCCAACACACACCAGAGATTCCCACGATGGGATGCGGTTCCATTGACCTTGGAGAGAGTGGGTGCTATGAGCCAGCCTCCGGGCTCAACAATATATACACATGATCCCTTTTTGTTACCAGGGAAAACTTTGTGGAGGATGTGAGCCTTGAGTTAGGTCCTGGTAAACTGGGGAGAATTTGCCTCAGTGGGGAGAAGAAAGGAAAGAAGGTAAGAAAAAACTCTAACAAATGACTACGGCCTGAAGCCAGGGTGGGGAAAGGAGGGGACAAAAAGGAGAATGTGTGGAAACAGAGAAGCGAAAGACTGGCTTGGCCATAAACTGCGGCCATGGAGGTGGGCAATGTTTTCACACCTCGTATATCTTGGTGTTTTGATGAAATGCCCTGGTTAGAAACACAGGAAGGAAGGGGGTATGGCTTACATGGCCTTTCAGGATGGACTCTGGGCACCAGGGATTCTGCAGAGATGGTGCTCTCATGATGGAGAGGAACGGTCTGCGCTAGTCACTGTCTGCTGAGTGGACCAAGGTGAGATGGCGGTGGTGGCCTTGGCACCCTCCATTCGAGGGCAGAGAGGGGTCCAGTCCTGCTGGGGGGGGGGTCCCCTCTGCCCTCCTTCCCTCCAGGCACCAAAGCCCAAACTAGGGTCTGGCAGTGTCTCCGAGGCAAACTTCCTCCCACGAAGCCTGCGAGAACTTGTCAATGGCAGTCAGCCACCAGCATGGGTTCCCCCAGCCAGGCCAGCTGGGAGGAAGGCTGCCAAGGCAGCAGATCTGACGAAAGAATTCTCAATCACATTTACATGTGCATGGTGCAAAAAGGGAAAGGAAGGGGAGAAAAACCCCTCCGGAATCCAAAAAGAAAGTCACTAACTAATCCACCAAAAAAAAGAATCAAGCACAGATTTGTCTCAGATGTTCTCAAATTGCTGTCCTTAAAAGCTCTGCTTCCCCGTCTTCCTCCTCCTCCCATCCGTCCAATCGCCCAAAGAAAGCCTCTAATTTTGCCTTAATTTGTGCCTTGGTTGCAAGAACAAAACAGGACGTCACCGCAGACCCTCCCACCCCTCCCCTAGGCCCCTCCACAGCTGCGCTTCCTCAATGGCCTGATCGCCTCCTTTCTCTGCCATCATCCCCTATTCTCTGCCGAGCTGATCCTCTCGCTGCCAGGCCCAGTGGTGCACTGGAAGCCGGGTGGGAGGGGGCCCTGAACCGGCAGCCCCCTTCTGACATACATCAAAGGGTCACATTTACACCAGCCATGCCCTTGACCTCCCAGGGAAGCAGGGACTGCAAGCTCCGGGGCAGGGAAGAGCAGGAAGCGAAATGACCCAGCCTGCGAGACGCAAACTGTCATCTCGCAAGATTACACATATCTTGGGCATCTTGCCAGGACCCCGGGAAGGGGGGGGGCTGTAACAAATTTGGGTATTTACATCATTTTTCAAATAAAAAATAAACACACAGCCTCCTTCCTTCCTTCCAATTGAATCCTTTTGGAATATCAGATGACACGTTGTTTCTCTCTTGCCTACTAATGGGACACAGGGTTTTATTCTCAGATAAAGTCCTGGCTTCAACCAGACAAGCCCTCGCTTAGAATCCTCACTTCCCACTCTTGGGGGAGGCTAATTTAACTCCCCTCTCGTGGCCCCCGCCCATGCGACCACCAAGGATGAGTTCGGAGGCGCTTCTAATTAATCTTCGTAAATTGCTCTGTGATCTTGGGATATAAAGGCAAAGTATTATTAGAAAATGCCGGCTGGCTTAGTAGCCGGCCATGAAAGTGAGATGCTGATCAGCTCACTTTTCAGGCTGCAATTATTGGGGATGGTTGCAAGTGGTTTTATGTGATGGGCACACCATAAGTCCTCAAGAAAAGCACAGAGCAGGGACCTAGGGACATACTCCCACGACTCAGGGTGGGTGTCAGCAAAATGGGTTTGCAGCCAGTTAAATCTCGGCTTTTTGCTGTCCTAGTCGTAGGGTAGCAGCAATCCGGGAGATGCTGTGGACCTCTGTGTTCTGTGTTCTCCCACAGCAGCCCCCCTCCTTCCGCTTTTTGGCAATTGGGCAAAATCACTCGTGGCTGAAACAGCCCTCAAAACCAAGTGGCCCCCATCTTACTAGGCAGGGGGCGATCCCCATTGTAACCTCTTTTTTTTTTTGCGGTACGCGGGCCTCTCACTGTTGTGGCCTCTCCCGTTGCAGAGCACAGGCTCTGGACGCGCAGGCTCAGCGGCCACGGCTCACGGGCCCAGCCGCTCCGCGGCATGTGGGATCCTCCCAGACCGGGGCACGAACCCGCGTTCCCTGCATCGGCAGGCGGACTCTCAACCACTGCACCACCAGGGAAGCCCCCGATTGTAACATCTTTTAACTGGAGACTTGGCATAAGTGAATTTCTGATTTAAAGGGGGGAGATGAAAGTGTTTCTCAGGGGGTTCATGCAAATCAAAGAATAGCATAAATCTCTAAGAAATTTAGGATAAATAACCTTTGATCTCTCAGCCCCACTTGTGACTTATTTCTGGTCCATTCATGAGGATTTAGCTAAAACTTCCTGCCTCGGAATCACTGTGTGATGTGAGGCCAACTCAGCCTTGCTCTCTCTTTGAATCTCCATCTGCATTAAGCAGATACTAATCCACACCTCCTAGGATATTTGGTGGAGTAACTAATTAACATTTAAAGAATGTTCCTTGAACACGAAAAAGCACAGTATCTGAACGTAAGGTGTGATCACTCTTGCAAACTGCACATTTGCCAGGGTGATTTTTGCGGAGGCATATGACCTTCAGAAGAAAACTATCCAATTACTGCAGTTTGTTTATTATCTCATGTTAAAATGTTGTTAACACAGACGTCTTCCCTTAATTTTTTATGAAGAAGATACCTGAGACAGATTTAATATCTGAATATCTATTTGCCACAAGGGCTGAAGAATTAGATGAAGGAAAGCATGTATTGTGTGCAAGGGTGGTCAGGGGGAGGAGGGGCTGTTAGGAAGTTTCAAATTTCTCTGAAAGGAGTTAAATTCAAGGCTTCAAGGCGCTGAGAGACCATCTTCTCTACTCTCGGAGGGCCAGCAGGATTCAGTGTAGGGATCTGAATCCAGTCGGAAAACCAGAGAACGTAACTGGTTCTACTGGAACTGAGGACTTGAAGAGCATTCTCCCGCACACCGTGGAAATAGGTTATAATGCGTTTGGGGTAAACAACGTGAGCAGGAAAGACGGGCCCACACCGGAGGGGAACAGGTAACAGCAGAGTGGCATCTGGAGCCGTTGTCCCAAAGGAAACGCCGTCCGTTGGATCTCTTTAGAAGCCGAGATGAGCGTGGCCGTGATTCCCAGACGGGACAGGGGGCAGCTTCGCAGGCAGAGCTCAGGTAGGGGGACGCACAGGGGCCCAGTTCTGGTGCAAGGGCACCACCCCTAAGCGGGGGACATCTGAGAAGAGCCCGCTTTGGGATCTTTGAGGTGTTTGCCCAACAGAAAAGTAGTGGCCGGGGGGATGTGACATGGATTATGATGAATGATGTCGGTGTATAAATTACTGAGCGTTAACTCGGTACCGAGGGCTGGCCCAAGTGCTTTGAGGATGTTCATTGAGGCTTCCTCCCATCAACTCTGGGGCAACTGTGATTCCCTTTTTCAGATGAGAAAATGGAGGCTTGTCCAGAGTCAAAACAAAACAAAAACAAAACTAGTAAGTGGTGAAGCTCAGATTTAAAATGCAGGCAGCTTAACTCCGAAGCATAGCTTAACGGCTAAGTTAACTTTAGCAGTGTATCACTTAAATTTAGAAGTGAAGATACTGCTATGGGTCTAAAAAAAGACAAGGATTCATTTCCATACGGTTGGGCCCATGGCTGACAGGCAGCAGAGCTGGGCTCCTTTTTTTCTCCAAGTTTCTCATAAGCTGGGTGGTGCCAGTTGGTGTAGATTCCAGGCCCTGTTTTCCCCCTCGAGGCAGTTCTTGATGTTCGTTTACAACAGATTTTGCTAGTACAGGAAACCCCTCCAAAGGGCGTAACTTTTAAAGCAGCAGCGCTCTTGCATTCTGGGGGTGAAGGAAGCGCAGAATTCATATGCTGAGTAAAGCTGGCTTTTGGGGGCGTGTGGAGGTTGGGAGTTAGGTTGGTTAACAGACTTTTTGATTTGCAGAGTTAAGGGTTGGAGCCCCGTCTAGAAGGAGACTTTGAGCACACCAGGGTGGAAAGGTTCTACATAATAACATCAAACCCTGTGTTCTTTGTGGGCAGGGCAACACTCTGGGCAGTTAAGATGGCAAAGGTAGCTCATTGTCTCCCTTGAGAAGGGAGAGGTTGGGCCCTGGAATTCAGAGAAGACCAGGGCTCCAGAAGAGGGAAGATATCAGGGCAAAGCCGGAGTGACAGGTGTCATAAGTGTGATGTCAGGTATCCAATTAGACTTCTCTTTCCCGACGTAACTCCCCTGGGCTACCATCATGTGGTCTCACCTCTTTGGAGAAGAAGGAAAAGAATAGTGCCTACATTTTGGGATAAAGTGGGAGAGAGAGGTGCAAGGACAGAGTAAAGAGGCGACAGACCCGCAGGGTGATGGAGCCCTGAGCAGCCCGGGCGGGTGGAGACCCAAGGAGGCCTGGGAAAAGCCCCAGAACCAGAAACAAGGGGAAGGAAAAGCAGGCGTCTGTGGTTCTGTGAGCAGAAAGAAGACAGCATGGCCGAGAAGACTGAGAGGCTGGGTTTTTCCAGAATGAAAAAGAAACATTTTCTTTGAATATGCATGTGACATCCCCAACATTCTACATGCTTCTAGCCATAACTCAGGATCCTACAGTTCTCTAAAGTGTTATTGCCCGCCCTGCCCTTTTATTTCTGTTTATCCGCAGACAGGTATAACTTTATTTCTAATTTTTGACGGCCACCGTGTCTTCCAGGAGAGGGACTTGTGGCTCCTTCCTGTGTGACTATGGTTCCAAGGGTTCATTCATAGGACCCTCAAGAACCCAAATGCAATGGGACCAAAAACAATTTTTTTTTTTCCATTGCTGTAAGAAAAGCAATCTTACGAATGTGGCAAGACTGATGCAGGGGGTAAAAAGAAATGCTTACTTAGGTCCCTGATTTCAGACACAAGATAAAGAAAATCTATTGCCCCTCTGTCAGCCTTGAGATCTGGGGGGTCCTGAGAAAGGTCCATTCAAATACAGACTTCTCCCCCTCACCTCTCTTTCCCTTCCATTAACTCTCTCCCTCTGGCAGGTCACTTGGCCAAAGGAGACAGGCCTGTGATTCTCAGCCCTATGGCGCAGCTCTGGCCTCCCTGAGCCCACGTGAGAGTGCCTGGACCTTTGTTCGCTCTGTTTCTCATAAATCTCGATTTGCCTGTGTCTATAGCCTGAGCTCTAGCTGTCTGCGGAGGGCAGGGGTGGCAGGTGGGTGGGTGTGGGCCAGATCACGGTCTGGGGCCTCACAGCGCTGATGTATAATCGCAACTCAGGCATATGGCGTAATGTGGCCATAAAGACCTCAGAACCACAGTATAGGAGAGTTATGCCTGAAATGAAGTCCAGTCTGTGATAAAGCTGCCAGCATTCACGCCACAAGTATGTGACAGCAGCAGAGAAATGACTGATTGGGGATGTTTATAAATATAGGAAGTGAGCTGCCTGTGGCATCCAATAGAGGGGGCTGGCAAAATGAAGACAGATGGTGGCTGGTTAGCTCTCAGGCTCCTTTACGGCTGCCAATGCACAGGAGCCCCAGAGTTCGCTTCATCCTGAGGCCCTCCTGGTGGGGTCCCCGGGCACCTTACAGACCGGCTCCACCTCTTGGCTAGGCCTTGAACTACAGCTCGGTTAATAAGGACTGAACAGACAGCAGGGAGAGATGCAGCCCAGCACTGCCCTCCCAAATATGGCACTGCTGCCTTGGCACTAGAGACAAAATCCTGGGATTTACGCGGCTGTCTCCTTGTAGTTGCCATAAAAATATAGAGTACTACATTTGGAAAAAGATTTTAAAGACCCCCGTCTAGCCCACCTCTTAAAGCAATGCTGAAATGCCCTGGGCATCTCGGCTCTGCCTGTGGGAACGATGCCCTTTTCCAGGAAGAGGCTCCCTTCTTTGGCATTTCACTGACATCGAGTTTCAGAATTAAAGTTCTTTCCCTGGAGCACCCATCCTCTGGCCCTTAGCAGCATACTGAGCAAGGATTGGCCACTCTTCTTTCACAAGACAGCCCTGAAAATATTTGAAGAGGCCTCATGTTCGTGTGTGGACATGGCTTTGTTCCCCCAGTGGACGGTGCAAGCCCTACTGCTTTTTGTTCACACACCATGTGCTCCCGTTGCTTTAACATCCTGGCCAGCGTGTGCCATTGCAAACCTTTAACTGTGGTGCGATGGTCAGCAAGGCACTCGGGCTATTGTCGGACTGGCTTATAGTAATGCAGTGCTCGGGAATGTTTTGTTCTATAGAATATAAAAAGGGGAAGGTGCTGCCCTCCCGTAACTTGTAGGAAACTAACAAGCAGAAGACCTCTTCCTTTTCCACCCTGCTAACACCAGACTCTTCCATCTACTGGCCTCTTCCTAATTTCAACCTATTTGCCTGTGGGCCCCATTGTTCCCGAGAGCAGGGTCCATGACAGCTTCCACCCTGATTCTGTCTCTACGATCAAACACATGAGATTTAAAGTGTATTAGCCCAGTACCTCAGGCTCTCCATCCATTGCTAGCTTGACTTGGACGTTGCATTTCTTTCGATTGCTTGAATTCCATTTTAGTTCCCAAGCCCAGTTTGCTCCTAGTTATGCGGTTCTGGTTACTGGCTCCCTGTGACTGTCTAGGGAAGCTTCCAGGCCTTGGGATCTTTAGTACAGGGCGCTCTGCTTTGATGGACCGACCTTTCCTCCAAAGACATCACGTGTCTTACCCTTCCTCCTTCAACCAAGCCGTGCACCTAGTAAAGAGGAGTCAAAATAATAAATGATCCGTGTGCATTCCTGAACCGGATCTCACAAGAACCCTACAAGGTAGGCAGCTACAAATGTATCCCCATTGTATAGAGGCAGACATTGAGGCACAGAGGATTTAAGTATCTGGTTGGTCAAAAAGTTCATTTGGGTTTTTCCACAACATCTTATGGAAAACCCAAACGAAATTTTTGGCCAACCCAATAACTTGCCTACGGTATGCAGCTGATAGGTAGCAAAGCCAGTATTTAATCCTGCAGAGTTTGGGTCTAGAGCCTGGGCCCTTAAGACCCTACACTGTGGGTTCATGAGGAATATATTCAGAAAATGAGTGAAAACCTTCTTTTCTGTACCTGGATCTCAGCCTGGAATGGTTGCCAGTTCTGACCCACCACCCTCTCCTGCAGCTACTCTCTTTACAACCCACACTGTCCCTGATGCACTGGCCTTTCTCCCAATGGTATCATCCAGTGCTTAGGTCTACCCGAAGAACCCTCCCAAAGAGCCCGTACCCTGGGGAAGTTACTGCAGTTAGCTAGACCATGCCTGAATCTAATAGAAGATTTGACAAAAATCTATATTTGAATAATTTACTTTTTCAACCAAGTTATAAGATATGGCATATTCTTTCCCATGTTAAATTTCATCATCTTAGATTTGACCCATCCTCTAGCCTGACAAGATCTATGTGGATGCCATCACCTGATACATTTGCTTTGGCTCCAAATCATGTCATCCACAAATTTGATAAGTGTCATCTCTATGTCTTCATCCAAGTTGCTGATGGAAACATTTAATGATACAGGACACAGCCTGTGTCTCTTGCAACCCACGCCTGACATTGATCAGTTGCTTGTTCGGGACCTGTTGGCTATAGGTGTTCATCCACTCACTAATACACCTAATTTCACTAGTAGTATTCAGCCTAAATTTCTTCATCATTCCAACAAAGCTATTACAAGAGCCTTGTAAAATGCATTCCTGAAATACTGATTCACCACGCCTACTGCATTTCCCCACAAAACACTGTCAAAGTCGGAAATGAGGCTTGCCTGATGTGACCTAATATATCTAAGACAGTAGGAAATCACTATTAATGCACACTGTGCGTTGTAAGAGTCTAAAGAAAATTCTATGCCTTCAGCACATTGGGTTCTGAACTGTCGTGGAGTCCTAGATTTCCTTAGAGGACTTCAGAGGCTACTGCAGGGCCTTGCGGGGGAAATGGAGCAGGCACCAACCAGCCTTGCTTTCAGAGCAGCTCTACTAGTCTGTATGTTATAGTGATGTTCTATTATAGATCCTTCTTGAAAAAGTGAGATGCAAAATACACTTTGAAAACTACTACTTTAAAGGAAGAACGCGATCTCTCTGTCTAAAGTTGTACTTGATTGTGCTATATTGACTGGTGCTTAGGACGATAACTCTGTTAATAAAATCGAGACGCTATTATCTGCGTTTGCTCTATGCCTCACAGAAGTGCTATAAGAGTTGATAGATAGCCTTAGGACAGAGCGACGGAGCGAGTCCTTTATTGAAATGCCCACAAGAATCCTTGTCATTTTTTCCCAGCGATCTGCTCAGAGGATGTTTTCCCCATCCCCAAACATTTATTGAATGCCTCCTAGCTACAAAGTATTTTCAAACACACGACTTCTTCAAGCTTTGCAACAATCCTAGTGAGGGAGACACGATTATTCCTGTTTACCAATGAGGAGGAAGGTGATGTTAAATGAGGTTAGACAAGTGGTTTATAACCACACAGCCAGTAATCAGAGTCGAAATTCAAACTCAGGTTTGCTTGATCCCAAAGTCCTTGAAATTTGCCTTTGTATCTCACGGGCTCATAGCATGATCAGCAAATCAAGAGCTAATAGTTTTGAGTGTTTACTGTGAGCTAGGCACTGTGCTAAGTGTTTACAAAGATTATCTCATTTAATCTCACAATAGCCATACTGTGGGTGATGGTACGATGCCCAGTTTTGCAGATGAAGAAGCTTCCCAGGGTCACAGAGAAAGAAATGGCGGAACTGAGATTCAAGTCCACATCACCTGATTCCAGAGACCCTGCTGTCAGCAGTCATGCTAACGTTGTTTAATCAGGGCTCATCCTCTTTTCAAATGACACAGGCAGCTGCTCACTGGCCGTTCTCTGAGGGGTCTGGGAAGCTGTGTCTGTTCCCATGAGCTCTCCTAGGTGAATTTAATATTAGACATTACTGTTTTCTGTTGAGTGAGGCACTGGCTTATGTTTAAATGGGAGCAGTTTCCATCAGTCATTAGAAGTTTGGTGAGAAGCGGAGCCTCTCGACGTGTCCAGTTGAGAGTAGGACACGGAAAGCGAGGGGCAGCCAGTCAGGTGAGCTTTGACAGGCTTAGAGGTGGAGAAGAGGGCAAAAGCTCAGAGGATGGGTGGAGGTAGGTGTGGACCACCTCCAGACCTACCGGGAGGGAAGAGGAGACTAAGGCAGGCTTTATCGTCAACACATTTAGCTCCAGACTGATCCTGGTTCTTTTGAAAGAAGACCCTCAAAGAGCCACGTCCTGCTGTTTCCTCTCGTCTTGTTCCAACTGTGCTGGAGAAGAGCTGAAAGGATGCAGGCCTGTAGAATCCGTAGGCGATGCTAACAGAATCGTACTTGGAAGAAGGGGCATTTCAGGGGTGTAGCTGTTATTTATGGTCTGGGGCCGGCTCCCTCCCCCATCATTGGCAGAAGCAGAGTGCAGAAGGGAGTACAAATCACAAGGACTCCCTCCTTCCAGGGCGTCTTTCTAGACACCGTGTCAGAGGCTGGCTTTCTGCCGACATATATATTTCTATTGCTTATTGAGCACAAAGGAAGAGAACGGTCCTGAATCACAGCAGACAAGGAACGAAAGGAAATTTTAACACCGGTAATGTAAGATGCTTTGCACTTTTCCTCCTTTTGGAGTATATTTGCCCCTTGAGATAATTTGGCTGGAATCCACAGAGCACCCGGGGAGCAAAAGCATGAAGGTACCAGAGACAGGATATCAGTCAGTAAGAGGAAATGGGATCCGAGGGGTGGTCTGTTAAGATCCCCTGCACCGTGGACTCTTTCAGAATTGGGGGAGGTTGAGCCCTCACTGCCCATACCACTGCCCAGTGATTGCTTTTGAACCCCATTAAATGGCTTTCTTTTTTTAAAATTTAATTTAATTTATTCATTTTTATATAGCAGGTTCTCATTAGTTATCCACTTTATACATATTAGTGTATATATGTCCATCCCAATCTCCTAATTCATCACACCACCACCACCCCCCGACCCCGCTTTCCCTCCTTGGTGTCCGTACATTTGTTCTCTACATATGTGTCTCTATTTCTGCCTTGCAAACCAGTTCATCTGTACTGTTTTTCTAGGTTCCACATATATGCATTAATATGCCACCTCGCTACAAATGACCCAATTTCATTCTTTTTTATGGCTGAGTAATATTCCATTGTATATATGTAGCACATCTTCTTTATCCATTCATTTGTTGATGGGCATTTAGGTTGCTTCCACGACCTGACTATTGTAAATAGAGCTGCAATGAACATTGGGGTGCATGTGTCTTTTTGAATTATGGTTTTCTCTGGGTATATGTCCAGGAGTGGGATTGCTGGGTCATATTAAGTGGTTTTCTTGAAGATACTCAGCTAAAACAGGAAGAAATGGAAGAAAAGCAGGAGGAACAGGCTGGGAGTGACAGAGAGGCAGGTTCCAAGTCAACTGTCTGAACTCTAAAAGTTCTAGTGACCTGACAATGAACCAAGCTTATTCCACTAAGTATACTATTCAGTTAGAAAGTATTATTTCAATTTTCTTATGTGTCCTATTAGAAAGAGCAGTATTGAGCCTCTCTGTGTGTTCCGTACTATGAAATAAATAATATGATATATAGTTCTCGTGTTAAAGAAACATCTCGACTGGAAGAGAAGATAAAATGTCTCTACTCTCAAGACACATACTATAACAGCACTTTAGGAGCAAATTTTACTGTAATAGTGGACTTCACGTTTCTGAAGCTGTTTAAACCGTGTCTGTATAAAATTCTGTTAGTCTCACTGTAATTTAACCATGCATTCCTGGTTGCAGACCTTCTCAGAGCCTTGATCGGCCAAACTTCACTGTGAATCTTTCAGAGGAAGACGGGTGTCCAACAGTTCCATAAGCTGGTGAACCACACAGCCTTCTCCCCGTTTTATTTAAAGAGCCGTCCAAAGGGACTGATGTTTTGGAGATTTGGGAAACCCTGCTGAACGTGGTACTCTTGCACTAAGCAGAGGTTGAAACAGATGCCATCTAAGGTATCCTCCAAGCCTGAGAGAACACAGACCACCGGCCAGGCAGGGGCCTCTTTGGGGAGGGGCAAAGCCCAGGAGAGGCCCGCTGCTGTTCGAATAGCCCCGTGGCCCATCCCGGCTCCATCCCCCAGAGGCAGCTCTAGGAGAGGAGAGAGCCCCCTCTCTGTGTGAGCCCAGGGCTGAGTGATGGGGGGTCCGCTCCTGGTGCACATCTGGGGGAAGAAGAAGACCTTCTCAGACAGATCATATTGCTTCTCTGACCAAGTCCAGGTCACTCCTCTTCCTTCAGATCTGCTGGTCTCCTTCACCTTGACTGGCATCCATCAGCATCGAAAGAAGGGATCCTAGCATCACTAAGTGAGTATAAATGTGCACCTGTTTGCACACACACACTCACATACACACCGACAGACAGGCCCTGGTTTGCATTTTGTGGCTCTGTCAGTGAGGCCCAGTGGGGACTGAAGTTCCCCCGTCACACGGAGTAACCTTGGACAAAACACATCACCGCTATCCAGGTCTCAGGTTATGCAAAATAGAGAGAATATGAATATCCTTTTTTTCCCTAGGATGTGGAAGAACTTAAAGGGAGTCTTGGACATGAGGGGCGTTAAAAGTATGGTGTGGCTTGGGGTTGCTTTGGGGTCCTATTTCACCAAATAGAGTTGGGAGCACAGTGATACCGTTTCCTAAATTGCAGGCCCCACAGAACGGCTCACCTGCAACTACAAAGAATAAAGTTGTCTTTTCAAGGTCATTTGGTTTTTAAAAGGCTGATCTAGGTCTGTCTCTCCATGCACCTTACAGAACCTCTGCAAAACCCAGGCACACACACTGGACTTCTAGCTCCCACACCCTCAAGTCCAAATCCAGCCCTAACACCCATCCTGGAGCCACTGCAGGGAATAAGGGAAGTTGCGTTAAAGAAGGAGAAGAAGGCACATGCTTTTATCATCATCTAAGTCAGCCCGAATCCTCCTTGCTCGCCAACAGACAGACCATGTCTGGGGGCTCAGAGAAGAAACCCATGGGGACTTGAGTGTTCCCAGGTGGAAAAGTCTTCTGTCACTTCAGAAAAAACCCTCATTCTCATCACCAAGCCCCCAGAGATGACTGAGGAGCTGTCTTCAGGTTCTGATTCTTTAAGACGAATGTTCCCCAACCTTTCTTTGAAGTAATTCTATTGGGTATTACCCAGATTCAGGAGAGATTTGTGGGCAGGAAAATGCTGTTGGGAAAGGATGCTTCTGCTGGCTAAAATAACCCCCATTCATTTTCCTCTCAGCTTCTCCCTGGCAATCTTAGAAGAGGGAGCTATTTAGGAAGAAGGGACCTTGGCCAAGCTGGGCCTGCCTGGGAGAGGTATCAGTCTCCCCCATAAGCCTTCGGGAAGGAGGAGAACTTGTCTCGAGTCCACAATTGGAGGAAACTGAAGTTACCGTCAATTGAACTGAGCCCTAACCCACTGGCTGGGAGTCCTTGCCTTTGTTTTCTCACCATTTGAAAACACCACCCAGGCTAACTTATACTGGCTTTCTACAGCGAGACACGTTATGAAACACATTTCATCTGTTCTTCTCTTCAGTTTCAAAAGGCGGGCATCTTGCAAATGAGCAAACTGAGGGATACAGGGATCAATTACAGAGATGGGAGGTCAACCCCAACTTTCCTGGTTCCAAAGTCACTCCCGTGGGTCAAGTTTAATTTTTAAGAACGATGAAAAAGCACTTGCGCTCCAGCCGGAAGGTTGGAATCGGGGGGAGTTCTGCAGCCCTGTCCCAGCAGGTCACCAGGCTGGTCGCTGCCACGTTGTGTTGAGGATCCCCTGGCCCCCGGGAGGTAGAGGGGTGCAAAGATGGGGTGGTCTGATGTCTTCGCTGGGTCCGAGCCCCCTCTCTCCGTTCCTCCTGTTGGTTGGGAGACCGAGGGGAGATGACAAGAGGGCAGACACAGGTGACAGTGAGTCTGCAGGCTCTCCGTCATGTGGCTGACAAGGGGCCGGGAGCCTGCTTCCCATTCCGCCTGCATCCCGGCATGTCCTCCTTCATCAACACAAGAGTTAGATATCTTGAAACACTGAAGTTTTCATCTCCTCTTGATTGGGCTCTATAGCAGTTTAAAAAGTTTCTGCCTGAAAGTGAGAATCATGTCACACCTTAACAGCCTCATTTCTAGGGCGACGGGGGCTTTTTAAAGTCCCGAGCCTTGGTGGGGATGTCTGAGCAGCGGGCTTTGTTTGTCTCCTGTGCATTTCTATTCAGGGAGCCATCTCTGAGAAGCCTGTCATTGAGCTCACCGTCATCCATCCAAAGGGAAAGAGAAACATGCTCTACATGAACATTAGTGGCACCCGAAATTTGTCACACCGGAGATCAGAAAGCACAGCCAGGTAAAGGAAGACGAAGAGAAGGAGGAAGGGGTGGGGGAATGGGGAATGCCCAGACGGTCTCAAGAGTTGGGTGGGCGTGGTGTTTCAGGTTTGGGTTTTACCCCTCTGGAGAAGAACAACAGACACAGACTAGAGCTTTCCTTGAGGGCAAACGTATTCAGTTGCTCTGAGTGTCAGAAGGATGCTTGGTCCTGAGAGGGGGCCCTTGGGATATGTCCACTGTGATACATGAGGGCACCTCTGACTTGGCCGCTTTCTGGGGAAATCCTGGGGCCACAGTGTCCTTTCTGCAGGCGGTGGTCCTGCACATCGGGGCCATATGCACCACTTACCTGCAAGACAAAGCCCCTGGGTCTGGCTGTACACGTGCGCCTGATGCGTACTGACGTGTGTTTGTGGAGCCAATTGGTACCAGTCAAATTTATTTCAAAGGGGCCCGACTAGGGTCTCAGATTGCTTTTTAAGACTGTCCGCCCAGCCTGCGGTGCCCTACGGGAGAGGAAGCTGGCATGCAGGATGACACATCACATAGGAAGGCAAACTTCACCTTTTCACACGCTCTCTTCCTCCCAAAGCCCGTATCACCAAAAAGGAGTGTCTGCACAGAGGCGTGTTTGTGACCTAGTTCTGAAAGGCTGGGTCCTATGTTGCTTTAATTAAACAGTACATGACTCAGACGGCAGCCTCCTGTGCTGTGCGATCGGCTGCGGATGGGGGGATCGGGCCCCCCTTTGTCTTTCCACACTGTGATTTTTAACAAGGAGTATGAACACGGAGGGACAGAACAGAATTTCCTCCCTGGAACACAGTACAGCTTCTCCTGCCTAGCCTTCTCTGACCGTGGTACCAAGAGGCTTGTGCAAGAGGGCACGGTTCCCCAAATCTCTCAGTTCTCTCAATAATCATTATGCAGCTTCCCTCCCTCGACTGCATCTTCACCGGAGTGACGTGCAGGGAATGTGCCTGGTCTTTGGAGCAGGACTCGGCTCTGTTTCCCGTTAGATGACCTTGGGCAACCTGCTCAAACGTCCCGAAAAATGTCAGTTTTCTCCTGGGCAAATTAAAACAGGCAGAATACCTACTCTGCAGAACTTTTTTGGATTTGTATTAATATATGTAAATCATCCGGTAGAATGCTCGGAGCCACTGCAATGTCACTCCATCAGGAGGCTCTTCCAGCTCAAGTAAGGAGCTCCTGCTACACCAAGGATTCCACCTCCCCCTCTGAGCATTCAGCAAAAATCAGGTAATTAATCACCTAGTGGTTAATACTTAATGTGTGCCAGGCATCCTTTGAAACACTTTTCTTCTCATAATAACCAATGAAGCACTACTGCTATCCTCATTTGCACATCAATAATTTGAGGCACAGAGCAGTTAGGTAACCTGCCCAAGGCCACACAGCAGAACTGGGATTTAGCCCAGGGTGGTTGCAAGTCACTGCTCTCACACACCACACTGCACTGCTACGGGGCCCCAGTCACTTCTTTGGTGGCTGTCTTCTCTGTTACCCTGTTCATTCTGGGAGGGCAGGGATTGTACTGCCCTTGTTCATTTCCGAGTCTGTAGTGCCTGCACATAATAAGCAATGGTGTTTATTGAGTAAATGGTTATTATTTTTAAATTATTACTTGAGCCAGCATTATTTCCTGCGGGTAAAGGACTCTACAAATTCATGACCCACTGTCACTCCATTAAATGTGTTCTCAATGCATTTCTTTCAAGGTTCACATAGGGCTTCTGGGTTTTGGAATTTTTCAGAGTCTGTGAAGAAGTCCAGCCCACGCCACCCTTCACACATAATAGGCATCTGTCATCTGCCTGCTCAGCATTCACTTTCCACCCGAAAGATCTGGATAGACCTCAGCCAGCACCCTGTCTCCTCCACGGGCTGGCTTAGCTCTCTGCCCTGCCTGCTCCAGGGGGATGTCTTCATGGACCTGTGCTCCCAGGAGGGCAGGTGAGACGAGCTCTTCTCCAATCAAAAGAAGGGGCACCAGCCTGCGAGGATGCCCCTGGCCCCAGTGGCCTTGTCACATCTCTCTGGTCTTGTGCTGGCCTGTCCCTCTCACATAGACCATCTTCCTGTGATCTTCTGTGAGACCTGATCTCATTTCTTTGAGGCTCAGCTCCAAGCCTCTTCTGAGGGGCCGTTCCTGACTCCCAGTCTAGACAAGTCTGTCTCACCCCATCTTAGTTTTCCCTGCTGCACTTAACACCCTGAGGACAGCTTCCTCATTTCTGTGCCATGTGTTTATTTCTAATCGCCCCCGTCTGTCTTGTGTGCTGCTGTGGGCTTGATGCTCAGAGCACGGACGGCATTTATAGGCACACAGCCAGGTGGGAGAAGGCAAGGAGGAGTGAGTTACACACCTGGATCCCTCGCAGTAGGGCGACCTCCTTGAGGGCAGGGGTCAAGGGTGATTCATCTCAGTTGGCCTTGCACCGAGCATACCTTAAGTTCAATAGATCCTTCAGGCATGGCATGAACAAATAACTGAAATTTTGAGTTTTTCAGCAGTGGAGTGGGAGGGAAGGCAGTGGTGAGTTGGTTGGAAAATGGACATGCCTGTCCCTGGAAAGGAGCTGGTGACGAGAGACAGAACCAGGGAATAAAAAAGCTCCTGGAAACCATGTGAGGAGAGGATCCAGTGACCAGGAGAGGGTAAAAGAATTCTACCACTTCACACTAATTTCCTGGAGATCTTGTGGGAAATGCTGATTAAAGTGAAAGGAATGAAAGTCCTTGAGATTAAGGTCCAGGAATCAGCATTTTAAATCAACTTTGGGTGGTTCTTTGCACCCTGCAGTTAGAGGAGCCCTGGGGGAGAAGTTTGAGAGCAAAAATCAGAGGGAAGGGAGGAGTGAGTGGACAGACTCAGTGACGCCTAGAGAGGAAGCCGGAATTAACAGAAGAAAAAGCCAAGATGGGAAGTTAAGGCCTGGCACCCTGCAGCTGCCCTGCACAGGGACTAAGGCCCCATCAGAAGCTCAGCTTCTAGATTCCACATATGAGTGATATCACGTGGTATTTGTCTTTCTCTGTCTGACTTACGTTATTCAGTATGACAATCTTTCCGCGCATCCATGTTTGCACAAATGCATTATTTCGTTCTTTTTTATGGCTGAGCAACACCCCATTGTATATAATCTTAAAAAATGGTACAAATGAACCTATTTACAAAACAGAAATAGAGTCGCAGATGTAGAAAACAAACTTAGGGTTACCAAGGGGGAAAGGGGGAGGGGATGGATAAATTGGGAGATTGGGATTGACACCCACACTACTGTATATAAATAGATAACTAATGAGGACCTACTGTACAGCACAGGGAACTCTACTCAGTACTCTGTAATGGCCTATATGGGAAAAGGATCTAAAAGGAGGGGATATATGTACATTTGTAACTGAATCACTTTGCTGTACACCTGAGACTAACACAACATTGTAAATCAATTATACTCCAATAAAAATTAATTTAAAAAAAGAAAGAAGCTCAGCTGCTCCTAAGGAGAAGGATTTCCGAGACTGGGAAGGGTTCACCCAGAGCCTGAGACGAGAAGACCCAGGTTTCTGGACTGGAAAAGTGAGAGAGAAAAATCTGGATCTGTAAGTAGAAATAAAAAGAAAGTTCAGTGAAAGACGGTGAGAAGAAGAGAGTGTCTGATCAAGAGGAATGAGGCACAGATCCATGGACAGACCTTGAAAACGTGGCGCTACGTGAAGGAATCAGACACAGAGGCCCACACGGTGTGGACTCCATATCTGCGCGCTGTCCAGACTAGCATCACTGTTACCCCCCGTGGCAGTCATCCAACCGGCCATCCCTGAGTTCGGACCCCGCACTGTGACAACGCCGCTGTCTACAAACGTTTGTAAGGTTTGGGTCCGTGGGACCTGGGTGACGTTCCACCCCCCACAAGCCAGCCATGGCTGGTCCCATCCTTCTCACTGTGATGGACAAACGGGAGGGACCCAGGGAGCACCTCTGTGAAGTGATTTGGGGCAGAGAGTTAGCATTTACACAACCAAGCTGATGCAGGACCACATTTCCATTTAGACTGATTATCATTTCCGAAAAAGTAAAGAACACATTTTTAATGTTTGGGGTGAATTTGATTATTCATGAAATGAAAGGACTCATAGAACAGGCCTAGACAGCAGCACTTCCAATGAGAGCTTTAAGTCTTCTGGAGCCAGAGGTCTGCGCAGTGCCTCTGACCAGATTCCAGGATTTTCCTTATCCCCTTCCCCAGCCTGCCCCTCCCCTGGCCCCCAGGCGCCGTCAGATCATGAGGACCCAGCCCCGTCCTTACCGAGATGGACAAGAGCAAGGCAGGAAGCCTTCTTTTCTAATCCAGCCCCTTGCCCCGGCTTGGCCCTGTCTTCCCAAGCCCCCTGCCTCGCTCTGCCTGCTGTGAAGGCACAATTTCAGCTGCACTGTTTTTCCAAATCTAAAACATGGGGCTTCTCCGAGGAGCCGTTCTCACTTCTAAAGCCTCTGCCATTCCAGGTAGTACCTGGCGGGACTTTTCATCACAGGCAATTGATATTCCACTGAGCATCCCCGTAAAATAATCTGCAAACAAGAGGCTGTGGGCTCTAACAGTCTCTCTTCCTCGCTTCCTTTCCTCCCTCTCTCTTTAAAGAAAAAAAAAAAAAGAAAACGTAGCTCACAGCTTAATAAAAATACAGCCCAAGCAAGAGCAGGAGCCCTTCGCACTTTACCCAACAATATTAGCCTTTTAAGAGTTTTATTAATCGGTTTAAAGTTGTGCCGCATTTGGCTGAGAGGTGCAAGGTGCCTTCCCCTGCTGACAAGATTGTCCTTGCATTTCAGGGGCTGGCACGGTTGGTTCAATTAACAGAATGGTCAGAAAAAGAGGGTCAGCCTGGGAGAGCTCGAGACCCACACCGCGTGCATGATGAGATGAGCAGCAGTGTGGCTCTCCTGCTGCCCCCCACCCCTTGCAACACACGCGCGCGCGCGCGCGCACACACACGCAGGCACACCAAGACTGCCTCTCGGAGAAAGCAGCATAAAGGTAGAATAAAGGAGTTCCTGATTTGTTTTCATCTCCTTGCTGTTAAGGAATTTGTAATACATTCTGCCAGGAAGACTTACTAGCTTGCAAGAGCAGACAAATGCCTCTGTCAATTTAACGGCATCATTCGAGCTCAATCAGTGTGGCACGGGAGGAGTCCCCTAGATGTTTAATTTCTTCCAGCACCGTGAGTGCTGCAATAGGTCTTATCAGGATCGTATTGACTGCACTAAATGAGTCGTGGTATTGGGTGGTTTTCTGGAAGGGAGAGATGTTAAAAGCACGCGCCAGGAACCCATTTAACAGGTTTCTAATAATATCACTTCTGTCGGCATCACATGTCCATTCCCAACCACTTCAGCCGCTGTGTGTACACACAGACGACTCATCCTCCTGGAAAATGCGGTGTGTTCTAGCTTGGGGCTGCCAGGACTGAGGGTAGAACAAAGGTAGGACTTGCTGCGCATGTAGATTAGTTGGCGAAAGGATCCACATTCTCCCCTGAGAACTGACCAGTGAAGCCGGCACTACAACACGCCTCTGGTCTTGCTGGGAAAGGGGGAGGGTGGTGATTTTGGTAAGAGGCACTGGACCACATCAGAAGCCGCGCGAGAGTGCCGGTAGGGACTCAGTGCCTGATGTGGATTCCTTAGATATGTTTCTAGCACATATGCAAAGTACATCAAACGTATGATTACTTTTTGCTTTAAAAATGTGGAACAGAGAGGCACTTGTTTGCTCACACATTCATTCATTAAATATTTATTTGGTGACAAGGAAGGCCCGGTCACTGTTCTCAAGATGGCTCTAGATTAGAAGGGGAAGGAGCCCTGAAAACACACATGTTCAGCCCAGCACGGCGCACGGTAACCATCCAGCGACTCCCAGGTCAGCACACATTGTTTTGATAAGACTGTGTGTGTGCGAGAGTTGATGAGACTGTGTGTATGTGTGTGAATGTGTGTGTGTGTCAGTTGATGAGAATGTATGTGTGTGTGTGTGTGTGTGTTGATAAGACTGTGTTCCTTAAGGCTGGAGGCCGACTCTGAGTCAAGAAACACCTGTAGACAGCATGAGAAGCCAGCCCAGGGAGGTGGTCGGCTGCCCTCATCCAGCGGAGCGGTGCTGGGGACAGTCACCAAAGCCAGCGCGCAGCCGTCGGAGGGGCATCCGCTGAGCACTGGGCCTCACTGCGGTTCTCTCCGCGCTGGCACCTCATGGCCACGCGAGGCCAGAGAAGGACCAGAGCTGGTGTGTGTCACAGATTGCGATGGAACCCGTTACAGGGACTAGGAATCCAGCAGAGCGCAGATGGCTGTGGCCTGGGTCCTACGTGCATGCATGGAGTCGTCCTAAAGAAAGCCAAGGGTTCAGGTTACAGGAGAAGATGCGTGTGTGTGTGTGTGTGTGTGTGTGTTTTGATAAGACTGTGTGTGCGAGAGTTGATGAGACTGTGTGTATGTGAATGTGTGTGTGTGTAAGTTGATGAGACGGTGTGTGTGTGTGTGTGTGTGTGTGTGTGTTGATGAGACGGTGTGTGTGTGTGAGTTGAAAAGACTCTGTGTGTGTGTGTGTGTGCGCGCGCACACGTGTGCTGAGAATGTTCTGGAACAGAGGAGAGTGGGAGTGAAGACTCAGGCCGGAGAGTGCGCAGTGCAGGCCAGGGTTGCAGCGTCAGGACTGGCCGCACCAGGATGAAAGAAAGAGCAGGTGAAAAGGTATGTTTTGTTCCTCGGTTTTGGTTTCTTCCTCAGTAAAATGGAGTCAACACTAACCTTCGGATTCGGAAAGCTCACGCAGCGACAAGGGACGTACACGTCTGGGAGGAAAAGCCTGGCACAACACGCCCGCTGGGTGCCCCATCGCAGCGCTCCTGGGGCAGCTCGGACTGGTCTGACTTTGCGTGATGCTGGATACAGGGCAGGGCGAGGACGCGCACCAGGAATGACCCTGCCCCGCAGAAAAGCAGCACGCGAGGCCTGGAAGGCTGTGTGGAGAAACAGGGGCGAAGCCCGGGAAGTCTGCCGGCGGGGCGGATGAGGACCTGGGCCTGGGGAGCCGGCTGGTCCATCAGGCCTCACAGGCAGACAGGAAAGCGAGAAAACAGCTACCAGCGCCTCACACTACTTTTATCCCCGTGGAAAACATTGGACCATTGTCTTGGGGGAGGGGTTGTCGTTTGACGCCATGAATTAGTCTGACGCTTTTAATAGAGGCGGTGTCTGGTTATCTGAAATTAATCCAAGGGTATCGCATGAAGCCTTGTTTCTTATTTGGCTTCTATGCTGAGCCAGAGGAAACGTCCAGAGCTGGAGGGACGTATGCGTAAAGGGCAGTGGGTGGAGCTGGGGACCCGGGCGAGGACCCCGTGGCCCAGGAAATCAAAAGCACAGGGTCGCTCTGGCTCACCCAGGCTAGCACCCCAGCCTGGAGAGCCAGCCGAGAACAGGGACGGGAGAAGGGCCCAGACAGAGGACGCCCAGGGAAGATGGCGAATATGACGATCTTCTTGCAAACTTCCCCTGAGAGGGGCTGCTACAGCTTCCATTTAGACAGCGCTGCCCTTGACGAATGGTAACTTTTCCCCTACTATCTGATAAATGACTCGGAGTTAAAATTAAGATTTTTTTTCTCCGGGAAAGAAAGAATCGTGAGCCTCAGCAGCGAAGCTGGAGTTCGGGCTTCTGTGATGCAATAATGACTTGGGCTCACAAGGCTTCTTCCAAGCAAGGGTCTCGGAAGCTTTTCCAAGCATTAATTAATTAAGCCCTGCAGATACCCCCCAGGAGGCAGGTAGCTATTATCTCAGCTTTCCAGATGTGGAAACTGAGGCTCGGGGAGGTGAAAGCGATTTGCCCAAGGTCACTCTGGGAATGAGAAGAGGGACAGAGACTGAAATTGCAAAACCTGCCTCGTGCCCAGAGTTGGGGGAGGCTCCGCCACCACCCCTCTTCCCCCCTGGGGTGCTGGAGTGGGGAGGTCTGTAGAGGAGGAAGAAGGAGCCGGCTGGTGCCTCGCGTCTGTGCAGGAACTAAAAGAGCTAAAAGTGACAGCAAAGCCTCCCCAAACTATGAGTTTTCCTTCGCAAGATTCAGGCTGGCTGTGACGAGGCAGCCACTCTACTAAAATTTGGAAATGAACAGGGAGTGGTCAGGGAAGTCATGACTGCAGAAGGCTCTAGAGAGAAAGCTCCATGCCACACTCTTCATGGAATTATTTATACCTAACCTTGATGCAGAGCCTGAAAGCAAGAAGCACAAAGAAAGGGATGGCGCAGGTGAATTGCAGACGGAAGGAGGGCCTTCAGGGAGGTCCCCTGTGTCTGCTGAATCCCCCGACTTCATTCTGCACGAGATGCCCTGAGCTCTGCCTGGCCTCCTCCGGAATTGGGTGGGAAGGCTGTTTGCCGGCGGAACCGCAGCCCAGTGCCTCTCGGCCTCCACGCCTGGTTTAGCAGCTGACAACCACCATCAGTGAATTTCCCACCCTCTCCCCTACCCTCCCGTCTTGCGTGCTGCTGACATATTTTGATATTTCCTCGTGAGATTATAGTTCACATAATGAATTTGATTCTTCAGTTCTTTCTCTCATCCCCTCAAAACTCTGCAGCTTCTGAGAGCTCATCTGTTGCAAGATGAATCGCCCAGAGACTCCTGGTGCATCTTTCTTTACACTATGCCTCCCCCTACCATGGATGAGAGATAGACGTTCCCCTCATCCATCATAAGTCAGTGTGACAGAGCTGTCGGTCCCCAGGCCAGGCTCACTGTATCATCCTTCTCTCTGTCCTGCTTCAGTGCATGGCCTGCTTTCTTGGGAACAGTCAAGACCTTTATAAAAGACTTTAAATTGTAGTAGAGCCAGACGGGAAAAAAAAAAAAAAAATACTACTAATAATATGAGGGAAAAAATGAACTTTAAAAATTATGTAAGAGAAAGTTATTTCTAAATTTATTTTCTCAGTGGACTATTCTCTGTTTAAATGGGATATTGTGAAATTCTAATAAATCCAGTCTTTTCCCTGACATGTTATCAATCTTCAAACATCCCTAGAGGGTGAAAGGTAAATCCTATTTGCCTGATTATACAGGTTGGGAAAATGAGACAAAAGGAAGTGAAGAAGAAAGGGTATAATGGAAGGCCAGGGAATCCAGAGAGGGTGCATGAGGGGTGGTGTAGTAACGCGCTTGTATGATAGGAACGGGAGAGTATAAGTAGGGTGCGGACAAATCGTCCTATCAGTCCTCCTCCTGTCTGTCCCCTGACGGGAGCTAGAGGAATAAAAATAGATTCAGATTTTAACAGAAGAAAAATCCATTTACAGTGCTGAAGCCAAAGGTCGCTGGACTGGGAGCTGGGAGACCTAGGGCCCAGACCAAGCTTGGATGCAAACTACTGACATGAATTTAGGTAATGTTCAGCCTCTGGGTGAGTGGGGAATGGGATACAGTCTTGTTTCTAAAAAGATCGGTCCAAATGGAAGACTTCTAATTCCTTTCCAAATATTAAGATTCTTCGATTTTATTACTAACAGGATTACAGACATTCAAAATTACCAAGGAGGGTTAAGGAATGCTGCTACAACGGAAGGTTTTTAAAATCCAAATAAGCATCCATGGTGGGAAGAGTTTGATGAGGGATTCTCTACAATCCAGGACCAGTTCTGAGTGAGCCCAGGTGGCCAGCCCGCAGTCGTCCCAGTGATCTGGACAGTGGTAAGTCTTCTCTTTATGAAGACAGGGTCAGGAGAAGAGCCTTCTAGGACTGTGTCATCACACCCCTAGCAGTTCAGCAGGGCGGGGCAGGGTGGCCGTGCATCCATTCTCGCAGGAAATACCTGACTATGCTAAGGGAGTCGACTGAGGGTCAGCTCCACGGGAAGGGCTGGGCGTGGAGAATGACCTAGGGGCTGCGATTAAGTGAGTGGTCGTAGCTCCTGTGCTTGGGTCCGTCTCCCCACTGCCACTTCCCGAAGATGCCGTCCACTCTCTACGCACTGTTTTTTTCTTCATGGCTACAGCACGGGCAGGCTGAACCTTTGCTTCCAAATGTTACTGGAAGATTTAATTAAGCACCATTTGAAATTTCTGAATGGGAATTGCCACATTACTCATGATTATTACCCACTTTCTTTAAACATAGGGCCAACTGCTAAGCTGTTAGCCACAAGCATGGAAATTACAAAAATATTCAAATAACCATTATCTGAGACTCTGTTTGCCAAGCATCCTATCTAATCAGGGAAAGCCTGCTGGAACAGATGGGCCTTACACTCTGCCCTAGAAGCCAGGAAACTTGGACAGGCTAGGACCGAGTGCACGGAAGTGCCAAGTGTTGCCGCTACTATGGAGAACTCATTTTCCACCCAGTCAAAGACAGCCTGTGCTGTGCTTTTCAATGACCGCCCGTTCTCTACCTGCAGCAAGTTCCCTGACTCCAGGAAGGTGGACATCGACATTCCTGAGAGACAAAGACCCAGGGTCAGAGGGTCTGAAGCAGGAACCCTGAGCTATTTGCAGGGGGGCAGGAAAGACAGCAGACTTTAAAGAGAGGGCTGTTCAAAGCCGCCTAACGCAGGTGCTTCAACATAAGAAAATGCCGTCATTTCCACTTTATATTTATGAGTAGTTTACAGAAAGCTTTCCAGCCAAAGGAAACAAAATTGGTAAACACAGTAAGTAATAGATTCAACAAATACAGCTAAGGATAAAGAACTCATTTACATTTAATGAGACAGCAATTGTTTATTAAATAAGAATTGGCAAATAAGAAATGGCGGTGTTTATGAAGATGGCCTTAAAGGTTTTCTCGGGAATAATACATTAAGCATTGAATATAGCTTTTCATATTCAAAAGATGCGACTTGAGGAAAGGGGGAAGGGAGGGACCAGCAGAATAACATAACGAAGAAAGCAAGAGGCTGATAACTCCTCCTGGAATATAGGGCATCCCACCAGACAAAAATTGAATGGAAAATAAATTCCACGAAATGTTCCCTTCCTTGGATGTTACACCACAGGCTGACTCCACAGTACTGAATAAAAAAAATAGTATATGATTACTAGAGAATGTATGGAATATTGGAACATATATTCTGGCCCTGACTCTGTATAATCGATTTTCGAATCAAAATTTCTGCAGCTGTGTTTGCATATAGGGATATACGTTAGTTGCAACTATATAATTTCTAAGTGAGGAAAAACTAGGGCTTTCCATGAAGAAAAGTGGAAGACTCCCTAACCTCCCATGAAAGATAAGACCAAGCAAACATGGTGACAGCATAGCAAAGTCATTTCGGTCTAAGATTTGCAAAGACCAAGCTGAATCACAGGATTTATCTGTGACGTTTACCTGAAGGGTCTTCTAAACACATGTGGTGTAGCAATGGTGCTCATTCATTTTGGGGGCCAAATCACTTTTTAACTTGTTGCTTTATGTCTTAAATAGTACCATACACAGAGTCAGAACACCTGAATTTGAGACCTGGTGGGCCACTTGCTAGCTGTGGCAGAAAATTCTAGTTTTCACCAATATCTTCTCTTCCTATTTTAATAGCTGGTCTACATTTTCCATCCATTGCTTCAGTTAGGTCTCCATTGGGCACTGTTCTGACCAACAGGATGAGGGCAGAGGTGATGTGTACCATTTTCAGGTCATGCTTTTAGAAGGAATGAATGTGTGATTCCCTTGTTTCCTTACTCCTCTGGGCTGTCTGGGTTACAGATGTGATGGCAAGCGCTGAAGCAGCCATTTTGGAACTGGAGTTAAAAGCTGTGGCTGTCAAGGTCACTCCACCAGGCCTAGGCCATCTACATACTGGAAAGGGAAATAAATGCATTTCTACCTTGATTAAGCCACTGGATTTGGAGTTGCCCTTGTTAAAGCATTTTTTCTTGACTAATACAGAACTCAATTATAATGGCCTTTGAAACTAAGACATTATTTTACACATTTACCTCTGGGTTTTAAACACAAACTTCATAAGTGTCAGGACTATAATAAAGTTGAGACTGTAAAGCAAACATACTATGCTCTTCCCGTAGCTATTAAGGAGAAAGATAAGAGCAAAGGAAGGAGAACAAAGCCATATACTTGGAAGTAAAAAAGAAAGCCAGTTAACCACTTTACAAGAGAACTGTGACGAAACACCACACTGAACTACCAGGAGTAGTTGCAACACGAAGAATACTCTTTGTAATACTGACATGTTTCACTTAAGGGAAGAAAAGTTTTAGGTCAGGCCTTTGGGTACAGGCTGAAAATGTACAAAAATGGAGGTTGACTTATCAAGAGAAATCCAAGTCAGCCAGAAGAAGTGCTGGTTACATGGAATAAAAGCAAACAGAAACAATCTTCATTTTTGTCTTACCATGTACTTCACAATTATCCCTTCAATTATATTTTGGATTTATTTTTATTAAGATATTTAAACATTCACAGAAAAATGACAAAATAAACCCATACATCTATCATTCAGCTCAAAAAATTATCCAGATTTTGCCACGCTTTTTGCTTACCTATCTTTTTGGTTTCTTTCTCTCTTCTTTTTTTTTTTTTTTTTCCTTTCGATTTTTTGAGGTCAGCATAAGTCACATGCAAGTAGAACAGCACAAGGGAAACCAGAAATCAGAAATCTGTCTCCTTCAGTTCTAGTCAGTGTTTGCACAGTCAATCAGGGAAATCCAAGGAGGGGAGGGAACAGCATCCTCTCCCCTCAGATTGACCACTGTCCTCTTAAAGACATGAAAACTATGTCCAGCCATCCTGATGGTACTTGGCTGACTTTCCAATTCACTACTCTTCAGGCCAAGGAAGGAACTGCTTGGATTATTAGAATATTGCCAACCCCATTAGCAAAGGATATTCTAAAAATCTCCAGAGATCTTCTTGGAACTGTGTTAATAATAGGATGGGTATGTATACAAAAATAGGGAGGAAATCCTGATAACCTGAGAACAAACACACTGGTAGCTCTAGGCTAAAGAAGTGAGGCAGCTGAGGCTTTGGGAATAAGTAGCACATTTTTATATAAAAATCAGCAGTATTTTTATATAAAACTCTGAGGACAAGGGAAGAGACTTGTCCTCTGATTACCTGAAAATCTGAATAATCGTGGGCTATGGGACAGTTATGTATGTTTCCAGTCCCTGAGTGTTAAGCCCACCAGAACGGGGCTGTCATAGTGCAGGCGGCTATGCAGAGCCAGGGGCCAGGTGGCAAGCACCAGAGGGGACCACCGGGACTCTGTTGCCCCCAGTGCACAGGTAGAGACAACTAAACAACAGAGGGTAACCATCGTTCCAGTCCAGCCCATCCCTGTACATGGATGGTTTCTGTTCCCGAGTGGCTGGACTCAGAGGGTAAAATCTCTGGGTATAAAAGGCTCGACCCATTCTTTAGGGTGGTTACTGTTTGCATGTCAGGATGAAACGGAGCATGTCAGGAACGGCAAGAGGGGATGGGGCTTCATGGGTGGGTAACATTTTTCTTTTCGGTGGCCTTGAGACGATATCTCTAGGTAGCAGCAGTGGTACCAGCCCCCAAAGCCAAGCTGCATGCTGCAAAGTGAGTCATGTGTTGGGCTCTGGGGCTTAGCTCTTTTGGTATTCCAGTCTTACGCTGACATTAACATTGGCTCAGAGATACAAGCTTGATAAACCACCACTCACTGCCCCCCATCCTCACCTCGCACCATCACTGCCCTGCCCTCTACTCCACTAGCCCCATCATCAAAATGCTCCAAGAAGCATCTAATGGGTCAGACAAACAACTGGATCAACAACAGAATCCCCTACATTCAGGGAGGTGACAGTGCAAAGCACTGACCCACACACTTCTGTGTGTCACATAATAGAGCTGATAAAACATCATCAACTTAATTTAAAAATGTGTCTTCCAATTAGAAGTAAAATAAAGTAAAATAAATCTACTATTGGTTTTAGGTCAGGGAGCCTAGGTTTCCGGAAGGAAGAGGGCTGATGAGCATGAAAAGTTTGGAAGACCTTGACACTGCGATTCAGTCATGATGAAGGAAGGGGGCAAATCTCTTCCACGTCTGTAAAAATGGATTCTCACCTCCTTCAAAGGAGGAGCCCGAAGCACAGAGAGGTGAGGAAGCTCTCGGGGGCTCAGGAGTCCGCGCAGAGACGGAGGTGATGGCAAGTGTTCTCCGGATCCCCCTCTCCTTTCCGTTTCTCTGAGCCAGGCCATCCTTCCTGGAGCAACCCATTTGTGGCACCCAGGTCTCAGCCACAAGGACTGTGTGGCAGTCACTTACTACACACTAAACAAGCCTCTTTCTTCCTCCCCCGAGGTCAGTGGCTTAGCTGGGGAGAGAAAATTCATCTACATATTTGCTTCTAGAAGAGTGGTCACCGCAGCGGCATCCGGGGCCAGAGTTTTCTGTCCTCTGAAGCCTCCCCTGATGCTCAGAGCATCCCAGCCCAGCCTCACCCTGCCCCTCCTGGACCTGCAGGTACCAAACACACACCCGAAGCCACAAAGCGTAGCCCGAGGGCTCCAGCCGTGCCCAGCTTCCCTTCCTGGGAAATGCAGAAAAAATAAAAGTATTTGCTTCGAAACAGTAGAACGAACTGCTCCTGCCTGCTGTGATAGACTGTTTTTTAAAACTAAGTTGCAAATCACCTGAAACGCACCCTTGCAGTCACACACACACACACACACACACACATACACACACACACACATATATGTGGACAGCAAGATAGCACGTAAGTTATCCCATCATTAGCACTCTGCCCCAGGATGGTATAATAATAAGTGATGACAGTCACTGACATTTACAGCATCGTCTTCTAAGATATACAGATGCTTTCCCCTTAATTCTGGAAATTCCCTACGAAATAGGTGCAATTTTTTTTGTTTGTTTGTTTGCGGTACGCGGGCCTCTCACCGTTGTGGCCTCTCCCGCCACGGAGCACAGGCTCCGGACGCGCAGGCTCAGCGGCCGTGGTTCACGGGCCCAGCCGCTCCGCGGCACATGGGATCCTCCCGGCCCGGGGCACGAACCCGTGTCCCCTGCATCGGCAGGCGGACTCCCAACCACTGCGCCACCAGGGAAGCCCAGGTGCAATTTTTATAGACTTTTTTCACAGAGGAGGGTGCCGAGACAGAGAGTTGCGGTACTTTTCCCAAGGATTCACAACTTGTAAGTGGCAGATCCTCACTTTCAACTCAGATACTCTGACTTATCCATTATTAAATACCATTTCCAGTAAGAGTGTAATCTGAAGTATTAAGTGATACTACTCTGCTTTTAATGTAATCTACACGTATCAGCTTGTTTTCCCAAATGTATAGTGATGGATGACATTCTGTCTACCTGCTTTACTCTAGGGGCTGGGGAGGGAGACGGCGATGACTTTTGGCGTGTGTTCTAACGGCCTGATTCTTTGTTTCTTTTTTCTTTTTTTTCTTTTAAGGCCACACCATGCTGCACGTAGGATCTTAGTTCCCCAACCAGGGTTCGAACCCGTGCCCCCTGCATCAGGAGTGCAGAATCTGAGCCACTGGACTGCCAGTGAAGTCCCAATGGCCTGATTCTTCATGTGTGAAGGTGACATCAAACGTCAGAGGCATCCTTGTTTCTCCTCCTGCACTTGTGTGGCTCCCACTCTTGTCCCCAATCTTCCATCTCTGTTTGCCTGTTGCCTTCAGCCCCAGGACATGTTCTCCACCGTGAAGCTCTCACAACACAAACTTCCCCCCACGGGACACTAAATCATCATTTCCTGGTGAAAGCAAGCGTCTTTCCTTGCGTGTTGGTCCCTTGGTGGCTGGCTAACCTCCGCGGAGGCGTGTGTACAGAGCTGGAGCCCACTAGGCAACTACAGAGGCAGGGCCTTTGCCCCTCTGCTGTAGGGAATTCTTCATTACTTGCTACCCATGGGCCGGGGCTGGGGGCTCAAAGTACAATACCGCTGCTTGCATTTAAAAAATATTCATTTTGCCCGCGTACCACAAAAAAAAAAAATTCTTCTAAGCCCATTCCCCGAGGGCAGCAACTGCTCTGAGGAGAAGATGCTGGCAGAGAAAGTGTGTTCTGTGCCCCATGGGATTGTCATCTTCCTCAGAAAGGAAAGAGAAGGCAGGAGCAGGGACCTTTCCTGCCTGGGCAAGAGCTAGAAACACTCCTCTCCCCAGACACCATCTGAAAACCAAAGCTGACAATTGAGCTGGGACCGATTGATGAAAGTGAGGAAACAGCCCCTCAGAAATATTCCTAGATGGCTCTATTCTTCACTCATTGCTAATCTACCTGTAACTGGGTTTGCCACAGGCTGGAAATTTGGGTACATACAGGCAGTTCAGGACCATTAGTTAGTTCTCCTGTGCTGGGGCTCTGCTCTACAATCCATGCCATCAGGAAAAGACTTGGGAGCTACCAATGGGTTTCAAAGAAGACTATCTCCAATATACTTTTAGTCATAACGACGAAGGGACCACTTGTCTAATGGAATTCTACTCAGTTTATCACATCCTTCCCCTAAGAACCAACCAAAACAGACAAACAAACAAAATGGCACAAGGAATAATTTGACTTTGATCTGAGGTTGGGAAAAAAGTTTGTATCTACCTTATATTCAGGATATGTGGAGTTACCTGGGTTAAATACATATTGGTGACCTAGAAAATGCGTGACTCCTTTAAAAGAGCTGGCTTCTTTTGTCTGGTCACCCAGAGGCACCCTGGGTGGTTTAATTAGAAAGAGCAGTTGGGGCAGCTGCCATGCTGTCAACAGCCTCCATTCCCCAAGCGGGAGGAAAGCTGGGAGGCAGTGCCCTTCCGAAGGAAAAGCAAAGCACGGCCAGGTAGAGATTGGGTTTCTCCAAGAAGTATGGGGGAAAAAGTCCACGTGAATTCAAAAAACTTTTTTGAAACTTAATTGCCCTCGGTACATAGAAAAGTAATGTTAATATATAACTTAATCTGAGAGATGATTTTGCTTTTCACTTGTGGACTATCTAACAGTCCAAAGCAATGGAAAAGCCAAGGAAAAATTAGAACAGAGTGTTAAGAAGTATATCCCATCTTCCTTTGTACTTATGAGTTATCCCTTTATAGATGTACGTGTGTGTGTGCGCGTTTGAAGGTGACCTAAGTAAACTTTGTCTGCTGTATAAAAAGAAGAGTATTTGTAGTAGCACTTGTTTGTAAGTCGTTACATCCCTGAAGATCTTGATTTTCCCTGTCTGCCAAAAGTCATAACTGACTAAATGTTGTGTTTGGGCAACAAGGGCTATGACACCAAGATAAGGCACTTATCTTCTTCACGTTGTGCCTTAAGCCTCAGACTGTCACAGGGTCATCATGTAAGTCATTTACTGCTCACTCATTAATTCAATAACTCTGACATCATACGTTGTGCCAGGCACTGTCTTAGGAACTGTGGACGTACATGTGACAAGGCCGTTCAGAGGTTCACATGGTCAGATAGGGAGACAGATATGTCAACACACAGTGTCCACAGAACATGTTAAGTAACAAAATTAAACTAAGTCCAAGCTACTGGAGCAGCAAAAAGGAGGAAAGAATTACCCTTACATGATCTAACAGCAGGAAGACGAATACCCGTAGAGGAGGCATCATTTGATTTGGGCTTTGAATAATTGATAAATGAGTGGGATTGACTAGGCAAAAAGGGAATGAAGCTATTGGCAGCAGAAGAAACAGGCACGTGGGTTAAGAGGATTAAAATAGCAAGTGGTCAGGTTCACTGGAAATGGGAGTGAAAATATACGTAGGTGTCAGGTTTCAGATAACCGTGTGTGCCACACAGAGAGGTCAAAACTTGGTTTTACAGATGGTGGAGAAATGGTGAAGCCCTTCAAACTATGATCAAACCTAATAAGATTCGCATTTGAGGAGGATCTCTCTGGGAACAGAGAAGCGAATGAAATTGTGTGGAGGGGAGAACGGAAACAAAAAACATTGGGAAATGTTACTATCATATAGGTTGGCGATTATGAAGTTCTAAGATTGTGGTCGTGGGCATAAAGGGTAGAGATACATTTTTTAAATGTGTAGGAGTTGGAAATAAATTGGGTTTAGGAAGTAACTGGACATGAACAGTATGGGAGGAAGAGGCTGGATGACTCCCAGGTTTCTAGGAAAAGATGGCCCTGCCATTCATCAAATTAGGAAATGCAAAAGAAGGGGCAGAAGTGGAAACCCCAGGGATGACTTCAATCCCAGTCCCTAGTGCTGAGGCTGTCTATGGGGCTTCAGGTCAAGCTGCCCGGAGGACTGTTGTAAATTCACCTAGCACTCAGGAGTGCAGAATTGGTCTCTGTTCACATTTAGATTTTTAAAATCTTTTTAAAAATGGTGGAATGTAAACTAAATGCCTAAAACGCAGACATGCAACTTGATGAATTATTGTCCACTAAATGTCCTTGTAACCTCCACCCAGACAGCACCCCAGGACCCAGGTGCGTTTTTGCCCATCCCATACTCCGAGCGTCACCCCATCCTAAACTTTATCATGACCACCTCCTTGGGGTTTTGTTTGTTTGTTTTGTTTAGTTTTGTCAGTTTTACCACCTAAGTCTGCATCCTGAAACATACGAGTTTAGTTCTGTCTGTTTTGGAATGCCATACGGTGTGTGTCCTTCTGTGTCTGGCTACAGCAGGTCAGCGTGAGTTTTGTGAGTCTTTCTCACTACCTGCAGTCAGAACTGACTAATTTTCAATGCTGTTTGACATCCCGTTGAACGAAGGGACCACAATGTATGTCTTCATTCCGCCATGATAGACATTCCCATTGTTTCCATCTTGAGGAGATTTTAAACAACATTGTCAGGAACATTGCTGCACAGTTCCTGATGCACGTGTGCACATGTTTCTTATAACTCAGAGTGTAATTTCTGGGTCATACAGTGTGCATATCTTTGGTAGATAAACGCAGACTCTTTTCCAAAGTGACTGCCGCAATTAACAGTCCCGCTGGCTGTGCGTGAGGCGTACGTTACTCTAGTCTCACCAACACTTGGTGTTGGCAGGTTCCTTTTCTGTCCAAGCCCTCCCTCTCCCCTCTCCTCTCCTCTCCCTCTCCGTCCCTCTCCTTCTCCCTCCTGCCTCCTTCCCTTCCGTCCCCATTCTGTGAGTGTACCTTAGCATCTTACTGTGGTCTTAATTCACCTCTCCCTGATACCTAATGATGCTGAATCGGCCTTTTGGGTGTCTTTTCATAAAATGCCTGTTTAAGTCTTTTGCTCACTGGAGTCTGCTGGATTGTCTAAAAATTTAGACTTTGATCAAAACACGTGAATTGCAAAACACTTATTTTAAAGGTATTTGCAGCAACTGGAGCTGACAGAAAACTTCAAACCCCCTGCCTGTTCTTTAATGGTGATGGATGGCCAAAGCGGCCCTGACCCTCTGTTCTGCTCCATCCGGTGTGTGGTAGTCTTGATGTGAGAGGTGAGAATTTACCCTCAACAAGCTAGTTATTTTTGTGCTATACCTTATCGGCTGGCTGGCTGTGGTACCTTGCTTTCTCTCCCTACCCGAGGGCTCAGGGTTTGCTATCGTAGCCATAGCTTTTGGCTTTGGTCCCTGTCTCTAATCACCCAGAGGAAGTCCCCACCAGGACATCTGTGGGTCCTCTCAAGGGCAGAGCAGGCAGAAAAGAGACCTTGGGAAGTTACATCTTTCCAACAGAGCAGTCTCATGTATAGAGGATTCTCAAATACCTGCGAGGATGACAACGAAAGATAGAAAAAATGGTGGATGAGCTGCTCACAGTTCCATGGGTTTGAAACACACCAGTTTTAACAAAGTTAAATTGATTTCTCAGCTTCATGACTTCCTGGAGCCTTTATGTACACTGAGGATGGAGCTTTCAAGAGGGTGATAACAGTAGAAACCATGTTCATAAACTTCTTTGGCCATTGAGATCAATCATGATATTGATTTTTATTTATTTATTTTTTGAGGAGCATTGCACAGTATTTCCACACTAGATGTGTTCCCCTCACCTTCAAAGTCCATTCGTTTTTGTTTCCATAGTTCTGACAGGTTCACTAACTCCTGGCTACCCGAGAAGTGTTTCCGTTCTGAGCCATTATCTTCACTCTAAGGCTATCACTCTAATCTCCAAAGGTAGCCCTGAATCCCTCCTCTCTATGAAGGGGCAGGGGGTACGCTGGATAACAGTTATAAGACAGCACTCTAGGGAATTCCCTGGTGGCCCAGCAGTTAAGACTCTGTGGTCCCAATGCAGGGGGCCCAGGCTCAATCCCTGGTCAGGGAACTAGATCTCACCTGCATGCAGCAACTAAGAGTTCATGTGCCACAACTAAGGAACCAGCAAGCTGCGACTAAGGAGCCCTTGAGCCACAATTAAGGAGCACGCTTGCTGCAACTAAGACCCGGTGCAGCCAAATAAAGTAAATAAATAAATAAGTTTTTAAAAAGAAAAAAAAAGACAGGGCTGTGGAGTAAAATGCTTGGGTTTGAACCCAGGCTCCGCCACTGCCAGCTGGTAGCATTAACAAACTACTCTACACATCTAAACTTCCCTCCTCTAAAAAGGAGACAGAACAGTGTCTATTTCATAGGGCTTTCTTTTTTTGAGGCTTAATGACTACATTTCATGTAATGTGTTCAGAACAGAGCTTGGCACATAGTAAATATTTAATATGGCCATCAATTGTCCTTGAGATTATCTTATTATTATCCCTGCTTCTTCTGCTAGCGTGGATCCCTGACTCTCCAGATCCAGAGCTACATGCTCCCCTGGAGCGATGCAAGCGTTTCACGTGTGCTCGTGGGTCTGCCTTGTAGGACCTGAAACGCACATCTTCACGTTTGACTCCACTAACATGACTCAAGATGGGCACAGGTGCATATGGGAAGGACACTCCCTGAAATGGTGTGTTGTCACTTGAAGGATGGGACCTCATTGCTAGTGTTAGATGTTAATCATCTTCGGGGCAGAATTTAATTTCCTCCTGTGACTAGTTACCCTCCCACCCCACCTCCCACCAGCATCACTTCTCTACTCTTCACTAAGGAAGATTTTTGAGGCTGCATGGAAGGGCTTTGAATTACCTCGTCATCGGCAGGCGGACTCCCAACCACTGCGCCACCAGGGAAGCCCAAGGAAGATTTTTGAGAGGCTGCATGGAAGGGCTTTGAATTACCTCCAATAGAGCTTTTGTCCTTGAATGAAAACCCTTCCTAGGAGTCCAAGGCACAGGAGCACATGGTGTCAAAAAGCTTGGGGGCAGAAAACACAGCTCTTTGTGGCCAGGGGAAGACTATTTGCCATCATTGGATCACAGTTGTGTCTTTTTGTTTTGTTTTTCCTGAGAAATGGAGGATGCCATTACTGTTCTACGGCTCATTGTGGGATAATAAATATGAAAGGTTCAGCTTAGTGCTCGACATCTTCTAGGTGGTAAGAACTCTTGATTTTCTCTCCTTCTGTCCTTTCCTACCTGGAGTTTCTTCTACGTAGGGTGTGACCCCAGACATATATTTCCTTATTCACCTGATCGCAATATCCTGACACGCCATCCCAGATACATGCAGATTCTTTCCTACTTATGTGCCCCAACCTCTGTGCTTCCAGGTTTCCATGCTTCTGCTGTCAGATGGGATTGAGGATACTGCAGAAAGGGGGAAAGCTTCCTTCCCCAAGCTGACTCTGAACTGTGCCCATACTTTCTCGGTATTGCTTTCTGGACACTAAGAAGAGTAGTGAACGGTGAGGATAAGGAGCTTCTCTGCCCTTGGTTATTTATTCATCCATTCATTCTTTTTAACTGTCATATACGCACAAGTGCCACGTATGAAACCAAAATGCATGAGACATGAATTCTGGCTTCAAGGACCCCCAATTTTGAGGGCAATCAGATCATTGGCTATGGACTCCTTTATTCTTAAGGTTTCTTACTGCTACCCTTTCTGCATCCGTGTTCCAAATTCCCAGTTATCTGGTAACTGACTTGAAATGATTGGTCCATAGTGGAAGTGTGCTGTTGGCTTATTTCTTTTCATTTGATGTAAACGCCAACTGCTGGATTTAGATATACTAAGAGGCCTGGAGGCAAGGGGTCAGTCTCTCATCTCCCCACCCCCTTCTCCCCCAGGCAGCCCTGCTGGATCAGAATAGAGAAGTCAGTCTGGGTGGGAAAGCATTCCAGTGGGAATCAGCAAATTTTTGTATCTCCTGAAGCCTTGTCAGTATCACATTTAATCTGAATGTTATCATAATTATTATAACTTTACATTTATATACACTGAGTCTCTGAGGAGAAAAAAAGCACCATGAATATAAAAGAAGATGATTAAGCTTCACCCCTCCCTTCTAGGGAGACAGAGCACATTTTTATAAAATTCTTTTTCTGCCTTCTCCTGACTCACTCCTTGAGGTATCACCTGGATGTACGTACTGCCTGGGAGCTATTTCTTTCCTGGGTGGGACTGGCTTAGAGATAATGCAGAAGAGGAGGGTGGTGATGGAGGCAAAACATGTTTGTGTCCAAAGGAAAAAAAATCTTGCAAAGATTCTACAAGAAAGGAAGATGTATCAACTACCTAGTGAAACCCAAACCCTGAGTCACTTCCTTTACATTCTAGTTCAGCAGTCACGAAAACTCTCAGAGAAGTAGTACTGTCCCTATTTTATAGTTACAGAAACAGAAGCGTCTTTAAATTCAGGACCTTGCCCAACATCAGCTGATCTGGGGTAGAGGCTGACTTCGAACCTCTCTCTGTCTCTTTCTGAAGTTCCTGCTATTTTGGTGTGATCCTGAAAACCTGTTTCAGACCTTATTCTGATGCCTCCTAGTTTGAGAGATACTGATGACTAATAAGTCCTGTCTCCCACCTCCAAGGATCTTCCAAAGAGGAAATGGGATTGACGCACAGAATCCAGGAGCAACCAATCCAAGACAGATGTGAATTAGGTGTGAAAATGAGACAGGAAGTGGGCAGAGCACAACCTTTAAAAGAATGACAGCCAATGAGGACACAATATAACCTGGTTAGAACCAGCTAGGTCCAAGATGGCGGATGAGTCGACTTCCACTAGACCTTGAGCCTCATTATACATTCACTGTAATATATCACATATGATTAGTGACACACCCACCAGCGCCATGGCAGTTCCGAGGCTGACCATAAAAGGTCAAAAAGTGGGTGGTGGCCCAATTCCTGGAAATCCTTGCCCCTTCTCCAAGATAGTTGGAATAATCCTCCCACTTATTATCCAGCCCATAAACAAAGCACCCCATATTTCGGCGCCTCTCGCCTTCTGAGATGGCCCACACCGTGTCTATGGAGTGTGTATCTCCCTGAATCAACCTGCCTTCTCTTTACTATGGTTTGCTCTTCAATTTTTTCCTGTGAGAAGCCAAGAACCCACACTCGACAGCCATCCCAGGGACAACCTGAGTCCTAGGACATGACCATACTCTCCTTCCCCACTTTCTTTCCTGCAACAAAATCACACAGTGAGCTCAGGAGGAGATGAGATGACAGGAGATAAATGAGAACTATAGTCCTAGGACAGCCTTCATGGAGGAGCAGGAACTCACAGAACAGCAGCACCAAGGGGCCAGCATCATGGAAGGCAGTAGGATGGCAGGAAGCCCCAGGACAGGACTAGGGCTGCAGGGACGGGGAGAAAGCAGCCCTTCCTGGCAGATAAGGGCAGCCCAGGGGAGCTGGGGCCATACGGAGGGTCTGAGGCCTGGGAGATGGATTCAGAGGAGAAGAAAGGCACAGCTTGAGAAGCAGGGAAAAAAAAGAAGGAAGGTGCTCCCTCTGGGCCTCTGCTTTCCTCACAACCCCAAGGCCAACTGCTTCCTCATCCCCCCCTTGGGTCACTGGGCAGCTTTGCAGAGAGGCCAGCATGGTGCCTGTCATTCCTGGTTTCTGTGGTTGTTCACGTACGTTCCCCCAGTGGCTGTGGCAGTGGCAGTGGCAGAGGCTGCTGGGTCTCTCTTGCTACTGAGGAACATGGTGATGCCAGACGGGAAAGTTCCAGGTGAGAGGAGTTGGTGCATCGGCCAGCGCAGGGAGCACGGCTGGCTCCCAATTCTGGAAAACATGGCATGGTTTATGTCGGCCAGGGATTCGTTGGTAATTTTTCAGCCTGAGCAGAAATCCCACTGTGCAGAATGTAAAAGGAAAGGCAGGTGTCTAGGAATGGGATGACAGGGAAATGGGAGGACAATCTGGGCAGAGTGGAATTGCTAATGGAGCAGGAGGGAGCCTTGTTTCTGCCGAGGGTCACTGACAGAAAATAAAACCATTAGGGGTAAGATGGGAATAAAGACACACACCCACTAGAGAATGGACTTGAGGATATGGGGAGGGGAAAGGGTAGGCTGTGACAAAGTGAGAGAGAGGCATGGACACATATATACTACCAAACGTAAAATAGATAGCTAGTGGGAAGCAGCCCCATAGCACAGGGAGATCAGCTCGGTGCTTTGTGACCATCTAGAGGGGTGGGATAGGGAGGGTGGGAGGGAGGGAGACGCAAGAGGGAAGAGATATGGGAACATATGTATATGTATAACTGATTCACTTTGTTATAAAGCAGAAACTAACACACCATTGTAAAGCAATTATACTCCAATAAAGATGTTAAATAAATAAATAAATAAATAAAACCAATGGCCACCCAGAGGTAAAAATTGACTGGTTTAGTTTGTTTAAGAAATATATGAAAAGCTTACACTCAGCTATTTTAAAATGAAGGGATAGGAAAACAACAAGTTTCTACTGTATAGCACAGGGAACTCTATTCAAAATCCTGTGATAAACCATCGTGGAAAAGAATATGAAAAAGAATATATATATATATATATATGTATAACTGAGTCACTTTGCTGTACAGCAGAAATTAACCCAACACTATAAACCAACTATACGTCAGTAAAATATTAAAAAATGAAAAACAAATAAAGTGAAGGGATAGGAAACACGGCACAGTTACAGCACTCCAACCACACCACTGTCCCGCTTAAACTCTTCCCACCCCCAGCTCTCGATTAGGAAGAGACCTGTGGCCTTAACTCAGCACGTGATGCTCTAAAGCACTAGTGTCACTTTTTAACAAAAGTAAGACAGAAGTTCAAACACCACAGCAGGGTATTTGGTGAAATATAAACGCCCCCTTCTCCACTCCCTCAGCTGAGAACCCATGTGGAAATACTGTGCGCGTTTTCCAGTATCCTGACGCATTCCCGATGATCAAACTCAGAAGCCACCCCTGACTTGGTTCTCACTGCTGCCCTCCCAGCCAGGTCAGGTTGCTCTCAGATACTCAGAGGTCCAGGGCTCCTCGCCTCCAACGCTTTGCTCAGGCGGCACCCTCTGTCTGCAAACTGCCCTCCCACCAGCCCATGCCTCCCACCTGCTACTTGGTGACACCTTCAACACAGTTGAATATTCACCCCACATGTCACATTCTCTATGAAGTTTTCCCTGATATGACCCCATCGACCTGCTCATCAACTTAAAGGTCCCATCAACCCCTGCAAGTATTTAATAGTTGCCCCGACTTCATGCCTTTCTCCCCTCGCTGAGTCAGTGTCGCCCCAGTGCAGAGACTGTTTATGCATCTCTCTGCTCTGAGTAGCCAGCCAAGAGACGGATGAAGAGGGAGAGCTCTGGGAGTGTTGGTGGAACGAACTAATAGATGGATGGATGAATGCATTCAATGTATCGAACCAAATTTAGAAATGCCCTTAAATTCCTTATTCTTGTCAAAACGGGAGGGGAGACAGAAAAAGAATAGAGAGAAAAAAGTGATAGAGAAACAAATGGAGGAAAGACTGATAGCCATAGAAAGGGAGACAAATAAAAGAAAAAAAAGAAAAGAAAGAAACAAGGTAAAGGTCCCAAACATTTAAAAAGATAAGGCACTCTGCTCACACCCTACTATTTACTTGGATCTGTTCATTAACACCCTTAGAAAAGGTACATGACCACTTCTCATAGTGCTTTCTATTCTCTTCATTCTTAAACTATCAGAGAACCACTTCTGGGTGGAGTAGATTGAACAGTCCTTTAAGGAAGAAAGTACTGTCTGAATTGCAGTGATGGTGCTAAAAGAAACTTTATCTTTGCAGCCAAATGAGGTAGTGTCTGTAAGGAGGAGGATGTGGTGAACAAAGAAAAACATGACAGATTGAGAGGGGTCCAGGTCTTCCAGCAAAAGATCAAACTATGGATGAGATTTGGCTTGCACCATGGCTGCTCTATTCCTCTGCCTCTGCCACTACTGTATCATCACTTTGTTGTGTGGCCAAAGATCCGTTTTTACAATTTGGCTGTGGGACCACTTAGGGGCTCGCAACAGGGAGCTGACCGCCTACCCGAGGAGAAGCTCTCAAATCCACCCAGAGGCACAGGGTCAGGTACTGTTTTGAGAAGCAAGACTCTCCCCAAATTTAGATTCAGCCTGAATGCAAGGGTGTTTATGTAATTATGTTTAATTGCCATGACCCCTGGAAGTCAAAGGAGAAAACTTTCCAAGACGAGGTGTCTTCAGCGCCCCACAGAGCTGGATGCTCCTCATTTCTCCTTCTTGGTCCTAGAATATGAGCATGGGAAGAACCCTTGAGTTGGGAAATAGGACCAGGGCTAGAGGACGGGTAAAAACCCTGCAGAACCAGGAGTGCAGGGTTCATGATGCGGATCGTTTAGTCATCGGATGAAACCATGTGTGCACCAGGCAGAGGAGGGCACAGAATCAGAGTAGGAGCTGGTGAGAGGAGAGATGGAGGACTCAGGGACAGGGAATCTGGGCAGACCCGCTGGCGACAAACCCCACCCTTGAAGCAGGGCTGAGGGAGGCTCTCCCTTCTTTACACACTTCTGTAGTATTCTAATTTTCAAAGCAAATTGTATTACTTTGGAAACTGGAATGTCACTGTTTGCAGATGACATGATAGTATACACAGAGGATCCTAAAGATACTACCAGAAAACTACTAGAGCTAATCAATGAATTTGGTAAAGCAGCAGGATACAAAATTAATGCACAGAAATCTCTTGCATTCTTATACACTAATGATGAAAAACTCTCAAACAGAAATTAAGAAAACACCCCCATCTACCACTGCAACAAAAAGAATAAAATACCTAGGAGTAAACCTACCTAGGGAGACAAAAGACCTGTATACAGAACACTATAAGACACTGATGAAAGAAATTAAAGATGATACAAACAGATGGAGAGATATACCACGTTCTTGGACTGGAAGAATCAGTATTGTGAAAATGACTATACTACCCAAAGCAATCTAAAGATTCAATGCAATCCCTATCAAATTACCAATGGCCTTTTTTACAGAACTACAACAAAAATCTTAAAATTTGTATTGAGACACAAAAGACCCCAAATAGCCAAAGTGGTCTTGAGGGAAAAAATCGGAGCTGGAGGAATCAGACTCCCTGACTTCAGACTACACTACAAAGCTACAGTAATCAAGACAATATGGTACTGGCACAAAAACAGAAATATAGATCAATGGAACAGGATAGAAAGCCCAGAGATAAACCCACGCACCTAAGTTCAACTAAACTATGACAAAGGAGGCAAGGATATACAATGGAGAAAAGACAGTCTCCTCAATAAGTGGTGCTGGGAAAACTGGACAGTTCATGTAAAAGAATGAAATTAGAACACTCTTTAACACCATACACAAAAATAAACTCAAAATGGATTAAAGACCTAAATGTAAGGCCAGACACTATAAAACTCTTAGAGGAAAACATAAGCAGAACACTCTATGACATAAATCACAGAAGATCCTTTTTGACCCACCTCCTAGAGAAATGGAAATAAAAACAAAAATAAACAAATGGGACCTAATGAAACTTCAAAGCTTTTGCACAGCAAAGGAAACCATAAACAAGACCAAAAGACAACCCTCAGAATGGGAGAAAATACTTGCAAAGGAAGCAACTGACAAAGGATTAATCTCCAAAATTTACAAGCAGCCCATGCAGCTCAATATCAAAAAAACAAATAACCCAATCCAAAAATGGGCAGAAGACCTAAATAGACATTTCTCCAAAGAAGATATACAGATGGCCAACAAACACATGAAAGAATGCTCAACTAATCATCAGAGAAATGCAAATCAAAACTACACTAAGGTATCATCTCACACCGGTCAGAATGACCATCATCAAAAAATCTACAAACAATAAATGCCGGAGAGGGTGTGGAGAAAAGGCAACACTCTTGCACTGTTGGTGGGAATGTAAATTGGTACAGCCACTATGGAGAACAGGATGGAGGTTCCTTAAAAACTAAAAACAGAACTACCATACGACCCAGCAATCCCACTACTGGGCATATACCCTGAGAAAACCATAATCCAAAAAGAATCATGTACCACGGTGCTCATTGCAGCTCTATTTACAATAGCCAGGACATGGAAGCAACGTAAGTATCTATCGACAGATGAATGGATAAAGAAGATGTGGCACATATGTACAATGGAATATTACTCGGCCATAAAAAGAAACGAAATTGAGTTATTTGTAGTGAGGTGGATGGACCTAGAGTCTGTCATACAGAGTGAAGTCAGAAAGAGAAAAACAAATACCATATGCTAACACATATATATGGAATCTAAAAAGAAATCGTTCTGAAGAACCTAGGGGCAGGACAGGAATAAGGACATAGACGTAGAGAACGGACTTGACACGGGGAGGGGGAAGGGTAAGCTGGGACAAAGTGAGAATGTGCTGTTGACATATATACACTACCAAATGTAGAACAGATAGCTAGTGGGAAGCAGCCCCATAGCACAGGGAGATCAGCTCGGTGCTTTGTGACCACCTAGAGGGGTGGGATAGGGAGGGTGGGAGGGAGACGCAAGAGGGAGGAGGTATAGGGATACGTGTATGTGTATAGCTGATTCACTTTGTTATAAAGCAGAAACTAACACACCATTGTAAAGCAATTATACTCCAATAAAGATGTTAATAAATAAAGAAAATAAGGGAAATAAATAGAAAAATTTGTTTAATCACCAGTGCCGGGGAAAGCTGTCTCAGAACCCGAAAGGACCCAAGGACCTGTCTCCCAGCCCTCTTTCTCAAAGCCAAGGATTCTTCCCATGTGCCTGGGCGCACGGGCCTTGTTCTCTTCTTATTTGCCAGGAATTGGGGTGAGGAATAAGCCACGATTTACTGCACGTGGGGTGGGGCTTTGAGGGGGGCTGGCATCTCTGCAAGCAGCAGCCCCAGCCTCTTCCCTGGGAGGGAGGGGGCCCCCTGCCTGTGTGTGTTTGCTCACAGGCAGGAGCTGTGGCCTGTAATCATCATTAGCTCTGTTCGGTGTTTACTGACTGTTATTAATTAGAATGAGCAAACTTGGCATTAATGTGCCTGCCATAAGGATGAAGGCTCTTACCGCACAGCCATCGTGCACAGGCAGCTAGACAGGGGCTCATTTACCACCTGTTACCAGGATGATGCAGGGCCATGGGCGCCAGCTGATGGAGGAATGGACAGAGGCGGGAGGTTTGGACCCGCATTTCTCTGGAAATTTAGAGTTCAGGGGAGTTTTGCCAGAGCAGAGGGCAGCAGGGCCTCTGCTTATCTCATGTGGGAGCTGCTAGCTGGCTCCAGGTAGCTTCCCAGAGCAGCCCAGGCAAACCAATGTGGCTCTTGGTCACCACATAGAACTTCCCTCTGGCTCCGGTCACAGCAGCCTTCTCCTCAGTCAGAACCCTGCTGAACACAACTCCCTTTCCAAGTCAGTGGGCGAGGGCCCTGCTGCCCTCGATGAGAGACTCGGACCTCCAGTGGGTCTCGGGAAAGATGTTAAGGGTGGGTGCAGTTGCCAAGAAAGAGAAAGCATTGTTTGGGGTTCTGGTGTACCACAGAAGACTAATATTCTTTGGTTTCTTTGGAAGTGATGTTATACTTATGTATTTCCTCCCATTAAAAGATCAGCCTTCGAAGAGGAGAGCGCCACCACGTGGGACATTTGGGGACGGGAGGTAGAGGAGGGTTGATTCCTCCTGCGTGGGTAAGCGGCCTGGGATGTGGAGAGGTCTCAGGACAGAACAGAGACATTTCCACTGGCTCAGAATTAGGACGCACAAGAGCCTTGAGGCAGGAGAGAAGAGCATTCTGCCCAGAGAGGTCACCTGTTCCCCTCCAGCTTCCCAGAAAGAGGCAGAACACTTGCCACCACGTGGGCAAGGACACCAGGGCCATGTCCTCCGGGCTCTGGGTCCCGTGTTTTGGGTCATGGGGGGACGATTGTTCACTTTCCCATGGGATCTAGGCACAGGTCAGACCCACTGCAGAGCTCAAGCCTGAGCAACCAGGGAAATGGGCAGCAGCTGGCACGTGGACAAATACCCGACCAGCAGCCAGGCTACACGCCCCCTTGCCCACAGCCTCCGTCCTTCCCTGTCTGCTGTGTGAGGGTTCTGCGTCTGTGTAGGCAACAGCTTCCCTGAATGCCTCTGTTTCCTGTGGACACTTACGCCCTTTGAACTGAGTCCTAGGTGGAAGTAAGGGTACTGTGAATAGTAGGAGGGCTGACGGATGAGTGCACTGGGGCAGCAGGGAGACCTGGGGGACCTGAAAATTTGGGGAAAGGATGGGTTAGGATTCTGCATCATCAAAGGCCTCAAAGAGTCGACAGGAAAAAACTCTCAGACAACCCCACAGTTCTGAGATCTCAACGGCTAAGGAAGGGGAGGCCCCTTGGTCATGGAGGTTTTAGCCTGCAGGGGCAACTGGGGAAGGGCCCTTAACATCACCGCGGTGGTCACGTACCCAACCCCCAGCAGTGCTCGTGCAGTGCCGCTCTGGAATGGTGCTCCTTTCTGCCTCCCTCTTTTCAGGTCCTACTTGCTCTGCTGAACATCTAGCCACTCCTTTAGGCATTTGAAGAGATACATGCAGTTTCTAGCTCAAATTCCACATCTACAAAGGCTTCTTGACCCTCCAATCTGAGCTGGGTCTCTCCAGCCTCTGTGGGTTGATTAGACCTTGTATGTTCCTAGAAGGCAAGCAAAGCGTGGAAACAGAATGCACAGTCTTTCCCATTTGGTCGTGAGCTGTCCAGGGTCAATACCTATGATGTATCCATCTCTCAGCTCCTCTAGATCCAGTGCCTGGCACGCTTATAGGTATTGATGAGTGGGCCAAAGAATGAAAACCGCCATGCAGTGCAAGTGGCTCTCCTATTACAGACACTACAGGGACGGTACATTTTCAGTCAATATTGAACCAGTGCATAAAGAGGTAAGGAAGGGAACTTCTGAAGACACTGTAGATGCTAAAGTATGGAGGGAGCGGGGGTGGGGAGGAAGTGACATTCACTGAGCAGCCGCTCTTCACCTGCTGCAAGACATGGGCTTTAAGCGTGTTGTCCAATTCGGCCATCGGCACAACCCCCTCAGGTGTTCCCTCCTCACCTGGGCATCCGCTCATCCTCTCTGCCAGCCCTGTTCTGGGTGACAGAGTCCACCTGCGAACAAGAGGAGCAGAGGAGCTCTCATCACTGTTTACTCACAACCCATAGGTGATTCTACAGCTCAGGCAGGTAAGTGTCCTGCTGGGCTCTGTGTAGCTCCCAAGGGTTCAGCCGGAACTGAAAGTCTGGTCCGTGTGGCTCTCGGGTCAATTCTCTTTCCACATTCTGGGCTGTATATATTCCAGAAGAGCTGGGCCAGGGAACTCTGATGTTTCCACTATGCAATCAAGGAGGGCATCCTGGAAGAGCCTGCAGGCCCTGAGCATTCTGGGGGCTCCAAACAGCCTTTGGTGATGTTGAACCGATTCCATTTCATGAGTCAGCACTGGGCTCGGCATTGGCATTCCATGGGGAAGGAGAGGGCTGCCTCTCTGTCACTTTAAGTCCTAAATCGTTTTCAGGTGCTCATTTAGAGACAGCCTGGAAAGGTCTCCTGTCATGCTGGGAAGAGGGTGGACGTGGTATCCTCCAGACCTCTCCTCATCAGAGTTACTCAAGAAGCACGGGAATTGATTTGACGCCGAATGAATAATCAGCCGTCATCAATAATTGTAATCACTAATCTGGTGCAATTAGAGGCAATTATAATAAATGCAATTTCCTCCTGAGCCACTAACGAACTGCAGAAATATGAATTGACTTAAGGGGGCTGCCAGTGATTTATGCAATTGTGAGATCACAAATTTCCATGATCCTGGTAAAGATTCTTAAAGGAGCCAGGTACTATTTGGATTTCACACCTAAGTGACGAGAAGCTAGAAAATACGATCTCAAAAGTGATGAGCACAGAGGCCACTGTATTTCTCTCACAGCTAACTTTAGATAATCCTAGAGACCGTGCAGACTCAGCTGGGACTGTCACGTGAAGGCCTTCTCCTTTAAGTTTTGCTTACTATAGAGATATTCTGAGTTCAAACCTTCAAGTCTTAAAGAATGAGGACTGAAGTCCAGTCAATTCTGCAAGAGGGGGTGTTGACGGGAACATCTGGGTGGAGATGACCTCTTTTTATTCCCAAGGAAGGCCTGCCTATTGGCCCATTAGCCTTTCCACACCCAAATGAATCCCAGATTTCAACAGAAAGGCATCTTTATGTACATCGAATGACCTTAGAGCTTTTCGGTATCTTAAAAGTGCTTTAAAAGCTTTAATTATGTTATTCCTGTTCTCAGAGAATTTGAATGGCCATCTATTTTCTAGGGAATCAGCCAGGGGATTTTGAGGGGATCCACAACACGGCCCCCCCAAACTGTGACAGGAGTGTCATAAGTAGGAATGAGGGTGGGAGGTGAGGTGACTGATCCCCCCGTCGCACTTGCCCGGGGAATGACGGTTTTCGTGGAACACTGGGCTTTCAGTGCTCAAATGGGGAAAGTCTTCGGCCAACCGAGATGACTTGTTCCCATGGAGACAGAGGCCAAGGCCAGATAATGCAGGAAAAGAGGTTAGACTTTATTCTCATGCTACTTAGAACCAAATTCAGTCTCCCGGCCATGGACTAGAAGGTTCTACCTAATCTGACCCCAACCTCCTCTCCCACTGGTGGACTCCACCAAACTTTATTTCACACGGGCCTTTTATTGTCTCTTTCTCAAATGAGCCAAGTGTGTTCTTGCCACACGCCTTCCCCTTGCTTTTCCTTTGCCTCTCCTGACCCTGATTTTCCCACGGCTGGCTTCTCCTTGTCATCACCTCCAATGACCCACGTCACAGCAGGCTCCCAGGCCCTCGCTGTCGCATCAGAGTCTGTGTGTGGGTCTGTGCCTCCTGCATTCACCCTCTCTGTCTCATTGGCAGCAAAATCCCAGGCCTACCAGGGTGCCTGGGTAACATCCATCTCGTGCATAGCTGAACCCCCTCTCCAGCCCCGCCTTCCACCACCTCTGCACATACACTCACCGCCACTCACACCTGCGTACGTGTTGGTCCCTGAACGCACCCCAGCTCATTTCTGCCTTTTGCTGGAAATGCCTTCCCACGTGGCCGTCAGCTGACATTCTTCCAGCAGGAACTTGAAAAGCCTTTCCTGGTCCCTTGGTGGGGGACGGCCCCCTCTTGTCCATTGACAGACATCTAGCTTGTACCCCGTGCCAGGCACTGAGTGCTTTAGCTCCCAACTCGCTTCATTCCTTATTGTGTCCTGTTTGTTCTGTGTCATCACCTCCACTAGATGGTCCGGTCCGGAGGGCAGCAGCCACCTCCCTGCCTCGCCCTCCGCCCCGAGGCCCTGGCTCTGTGTCACCTGCTCCAGGATCCTGGCACTTCACCAACTGAACTGATGGGGACGAATTCCCACCTTTGTGAGGGATAAAACAGGAAATGCTACACAGTACCTTACACACAGTGGGATCTCCTGCACAAAGTAGGATTGTGACTGGAATAGGAAGAGAGCCTGCGTGGTACGGTGATGGGGAACTAACTTAAGATTCCGTGGGCATAAACGCTAGTCTCAGGGCTGCCACTAACTAGGTAAGTGGCAATGACTGAGTCCCTATATCCCGTGCCCGGGCTTTCCTTGTGTGCAAAATGAGGAAATATTGTTTGGATTTCTTGAGTGTTTCCAGGTCTAACAATCCACGGTTCTCTGCGTTGCTAGAACTGCAGGGGACAGGGAGGCGGGGAAACTCACATGCTCATGTTTATAATTTCAAATGGAGGAAGTTGTTTTTTCCCCCTTCTCTTCTCCCTAGTGGTAGCAAACAAGCAATAAGTATGGAAATCCTAAAAGCCAGAGAAAACAGTGAGTATGCTCCATCTTGCTGACAAAGTACACAGACACCGCATCACAAAACGAATGGGCTTGTCCTCCACTGCACTTGCACGAATTCCTCCCACCCCAACAAGAGCAAGCAGGCGTGGCTGGACCATCCGCAGGACAGGTATCCTTTGTCCTGCAAATGCCAGGCCCCCTGGCCCTGCTCCAGCCAGCGCAGCAAGGGCGACCACTGCGGAGGGAGGGTGCCTTATTCTACCACCAGGGAGCCCCACGGCGGGGGCACTGCATCCCAGGCCAGGAAAACAATTCAAAGGGGACAGAAACAATGCAGGGGAAAGGGGAGAGCGGTTTGGGGAATAAGCGGAAGAAAAGAGGAAACACAAGGCAAGGCATAGGTAACCAGCTTTCCAAACCGTGCAGATTGCTCGATAATTGCTCTGCACCTTCTCTGTCTGCCTTCGAAGCACAAGCCTAGATCGCGGGTGACTCCCATCACCAGCAAGTGTCCCAGTGATAACCAACATGATAAGAGCCTTTTGAAGCTGATCTTCAGAAACCTTTTCCCCAGATGGCGCTGGGTGGACGGCTGCTTATTTGGTGGGTCTGCAGCTCCTACCTCCACCTCCATCTGGTACCCAGGAAGGTGGCTGCTCTTCCCGAGGCCAACACGTTCCCCTCCGGCTGGTCTGTGTGACCTTCCCTACCTGGGAGGCAGGTGGCAAGCTCTCTGGTCTTCACCAGGTCCCTTCAGAAGGAGTCCTCAGATTCCCTACCTACTTCCTAACCATTTCCTCAGGTTCCTACAGCTCCCACACATCCAGTTAGATCTTTGTTCTTTGACTTCATTCTGGGTGAAAAAGGCTCATCCCTCTGGACCAATGTCTTGAATCCCACTACCTATGTGTCACTCAACAAGGAAGATACCCAGCTTCCTCAGGGTCTGAAGTCCCTAAGGCATTCACATCCAGGGTTTGTCCTCAGCTCCGATGATGACACCAGGCCAGCATCGGGCAGGAGGAAAGGGATAGTGTAGTACCCCTCGGAGCAATGGGATCTTACTCCACTGAGAACCACGCTCTCTCCCTCTAGCTGTCCAAATCTTACACATTCTTCCAGGCCCAGCTGAAGTCCTGCCTCCATGAAATGGTCTCTGAACGCTGTATGCCTCACGGAAGATCACCTCCTCTGCTCCAATCATATGCGTGCCTATATCTCACTATTCAGCACCGCCCTGTAAAACACTGTGTAATTGTTCCACGTGTACATGCCTTGTTTCCTTAAGTGGAGTGTATCCTTTATAAAATCAAAAGTGTCAGATTGATGGATGGATAACAGATAGATAGATGAACTTCTGACAAAGAAAACGGAATAAAATGTTAATTGTAGAATCTAGCGATGGGTTAGTGGGTACTCACTGTAAAATTCTTTCATCTTTTCTGTATGTTTGATGACTTTCATATAAAAATGTCGAAAAACATTGAATAGTTTGTCTTCCGCGTCACTCATTAATCTTGAGAAACGGCTTATGAAGTGCCTACTACGTGCTGGGCTCTGAACTCTCTGTTCACTTTTCTTCTCCTAACCAGGGTGATGCTGAGAAAATTTAGTGGGTGCTCAGCCAGTAATTGCAGATTGCCAGTCCTGTCCACTTAGGTGCCCGTGATTTGCCTTCCATGCTGTGTCTGCCTTCTGATTTGCTGACAGGGTTGGACAACATTCACACGGTAGGCTTGGGAAATTGTCGGGGTACCAGGCCACATTGCATCTTACTCTCTTGGGTCCTGCCCATCGCTTCTGCCCCAACCTGATGGAGAAACAGCCTGTTCCCACCATGGGTGGGGCACACATGACCTATGTGCCCCTGGGACTGTCTCAGGGAAGATATAATTGAGCAGGACCCCCTCCTCTAAGTTCTCTATCAGGGAAAAGAGGAAATAAGGTAAGTCCCCCCAAACCCCCAACCTCTACTTTTAGTACAAGCTTTTTGACAAGCAAAGAGTTATTCCTTCCAGTAAAGCACTGTCCACTCCTGAGAGCTGTGTTATAGATATCAGACAAGTTTGGCAGTAGCAATGCATTAAGCCGGTAGCGTTCTATAAACACCCAGTCAACCATGCTCTGGGAGTGGTTTCTGTGTGTCGGTCGTCATATTAAGCAGTGGCAAAGAGGAAGCTACAAAAACAGGAGAGACAAGGCTGTCTTTGGTCTGTGCTCTTATGAGGGAGACATATGCATGAACAGTCCCAAGGCTGTGATAAGCGCTCCAAGGAGGTACACACGGAGGTTGTGCTAACCTCTTCCTCGCCTCCTACCCTTGAGGGACTTAAGCACCAACCTTGAGCACCTGGAACAAACTGGAGGCGATAGGGATTCTGATAAGGACCTTTATGCCATTTGCCTAGCACTTAATGGACTGCCAAGAACTTCAAAATAGTGTTGGATGAGGAGGCCAGGGCAGGGGTCCTGAGAAATATCTGGCTTGTTTCATGGTCGTAGGTCTGCAGGAGGTGGTCAATAAACACACACTGATGGATTTCTTCCCATAGCACTTCACGTCTGCGCCTCTCTTTGGGTAATTAATCATGGACTGGTGTATTAGGTGACATTGCCGATATTGAATTGAGTTGTTATTTATTTCTTATATTCCTATTTAACTTTTTACACACTTATGTATTATCACCCGTGGCTAGAATTTAAGTCACCAGAAGACAAGACTCTGCCTTGTTTTCTATCCCCCGCAGTGCCTAGCACAGTGCCTGGCTCTCAGTAGGTGCTCAATCAATGCACTGATTAATTAAGTCCTCCTGCCGCCTGGGGCCCGTCATGCTTCAGAGCAGCAGCTGTCACCTGGACCACCCCTGGCCACAGGGGCACACAGACAAATGAACTTCAGCTCCCTCCCCTCCGTGCAGCATCAGGACCCTGGGAGGCAAACCCAACGTGAATTTTAAAATCACGCTCAGTGGTGGTCGCAGAGCAAACATGCTTGCAGGGAAAGGTCTTTTCCCTTCTCTCTTCAGGGGCAGCAGAGCGGTTCCTTCCACTAAAAATATAGGGATTTGTGCCACGCGGCTGTGCAGCAGTTGGGCGGGTGACGTTCACCCCCATCATCAGGGGCTCAGCACTGGCTGATGGGCTTTGGGCTGCAGACGCTCGGGCAGCCCGGCCCTGGTGAGCACAGCCTTCCTGCTGTCCCGGCCACGGTACCACCATTTCTATAAGTGACTTCTCAGTCATGGCCCTGTGCCCCAGGGGGATGCCAGTGCGACCGCTGGGAAAGTTTCTTTTCTCCCTCCTACCCCTGTCCTCTCCCAAAAATACCATAATCAAAGAAATAGGCCCAGGATTTGCCTCTATGTTGGCTTAGGAACTGAAAAATAACATTTATTAAGCGCCAACAAAATGCTAGAGCCCCTCTCCTCTGCCGTCCGATTTGATCCCAACAGGGAACGTGGGGTAAGAGACTGGCCCCATTTCACAGAGGAGGGAACCAAGATTCAGAGATGCTTTACAACTTGCCTAAGGTCACGAGCTAACAGGGAAACTTGAGTCTAAAGGCTGTGTGTGTGTGTGTGTGTGTGTGTGTGTGTGTCCCATGCTGTCCGCAGGCCCCTGGCTCTGGTCCGACGTCACTGATTACACAAATTCCCTGTGAGCACTAGGAGACGTTGCACTTTACCCGAGTTTCAAGCTGTAGAGCACCTGTCCACGCTGCCGACAGCAGAGCGGTGGTAGGGCTTGGTGACGGGAGTTTCGGATACTTTCAGAAATGTCATAGGCAGTTCACTTATTATTCAGGGAAACACCCAAGAAACTGACGACTCCTTTCCTCACTATCAGTATCCGCTACCAGCTGCTCACTTGGACTGGGGGCTGTGAAGGATTTAACTCTGAATTCATGAATGCAGCTAAGCCTCCCTCCGAGAGGAACCGCGGGGATTAGTGCTTATAGAGCAGGACTGCCTGGCCATTCCAAAGCCCAGGGGGGAAGGGAGCGCGGGTGGGGATCTGCACCATAGAGAGGGCCTTCAAATCTATGGGAAAACACGGCACCTAACAGTCCAGATGCTGGATAGCGCTTTCTTTGGGCTGGACGAGGCTGCAATTGTTCCTATGTACGTGGGCTTTGCTGCCGAAGCCCATCTGGCCTGGCTCTGTGCTTCTTCCTTCTTCTACAGCATCTCTCAAACCCTGTTCCCCGTCAGATCAACTGCGCAGAACATGCTTTGTCTCGTAGGAATCATATCACAATCCTAGAGCTGCAATTCCTTTCCCCATTTTGCAGAAGGGAAACCTAAGGTTCAGGGACCTTCAGGGCCACCTGAGAAACAGGGCAGACCAGGATTTGAAGGCAGGAACTCTGCCCGCCAATCCTAGACGAGATCCATTAGAGCTAGCGGGTTGGCCTGCCTGACCCTCCAGGATCCAGCCAGGGCAGGCAGAGAAGCCCTTAAGCTGATGGACACAGGTCGTCCTTGGCCCAGGTCCCGCACGATATGCTCGGGACACCTACTGCGTTGTTCTCCAGGGCTGGACTTAAGGACAGAGAGAGGCAGCTTCAAGGCCAGGCCAGATCACCCTCTCCCATTTCCTTAAATGCAGGGATGTATGTCAATCACACTTGAAACTTACTTGAAACGTATGGGATTTAGCGAGTCAGACAAGGGTGATGTGTTTCGAATCCAATGGCTTTCACCATGGATGACTCACACCTCAGCACACCTTAAACACCTTAAAACATCATTGGTTCCATTTAGTTCCTGTCCCATAGTTCCCCAATACTCAAAACTTATATATTCAACCACAAAAAAACCAAACAACCCAATTCAAAAATTGACAAAGGACTTGACTAGACATTTCTCCAAGGAAGATATGTACATGGCCAACAAGCACATGACGAGATGCTCCACATGACTAGTCACGAGGAAAATGCAAATCAAAACCATCAGGACACTTCACACTCACATCAGGATGGCTGTAATTAAAAAAGCCAGAAAACAGAAAACAAAAGGTGTTGGCGAGGGTGCAGAGAAATTGGAACTTTTGTGCATTGCTGATGGGAATGTAAAATGGTACAGTCACTGTGGAAAACAATTTAATGGTTCCTCAAAAATTTCATCATAGAAACACCATATAATCCAGCAATTCCACTCCCAGGTACACACCTTAAGGAATTGAAAGCAGGAACTCAAACAGACACATACACACCAATGTTCATAGCAGCAATATTCACAGTTGCCAAAAGATGGAAACAACCCAGTTGTTCATCGACACATGAATGGACAAACACAACATGGTGCATACATCCAATGGAATATTATCCAGCCACACAAAAAAGAAATTATGATGCATGCTACAACCTGGATGAACCTTGAAAACATCATGTAAGTGAAATCAGACACAGAAGGACAGATATTGTATGATTTCACTTATATGAAGAATTGACAAACTATCACAGAGACAGAGAGTAGAATATAGGTTACCAGGGGCTGGAGGGAAGGGGAGACGGGATATGAATTGATTAATTAAAGAGCTTTTGTTTGGGAAGATGAAAAAGTTCTGGCGATGGATGGTGGTGACGGCTGTACAATGTTACGAATGCACTTAAGGTCAATGAATTGTACGTTAAAAAATGGTTAAGATGGTAAGCTTTATTTTCTGTTTCAATTTATTTAAACTAAAAACAAAAACAGTTTACCTATTTCTGCTACTTCCCACCTCTGGCAACCACCAATCTGTGCTCTGTGTCTATGAGCTTGTTTATCAGATTCCACATATAAGAGAGAGCATATAGTATTTGTCTTTCTCTGTCTGATTTACTTCATTTAGCGGAATGCTTTCCAGGTCCAGGAAAGATGGTAAGTTTTATTTTATGCATATTTTGCCACAATTTAAAAAACAAAATACACCCTCCCCAACAAAGGTTAAGGCAGCAGGGCTTGAAGGCTCACTGTAAACTCTGCTTTCTCCCCACCAAACAGCCTGGATGACTCTGCACCCCAAATGCCACAGTCTGGGCCTTTGTGCTGCAGCTCCTCTGTCTGGGATGCCTCTCCCACCCTGCCCTCAAAAAAATCAGCTTACCACAGAAGCTTAGCCAATTCCCCTGACATCAGAGATCTTAATGCTTTCCTCCTTGTTTTCTTAAAGCTTTTACACATGCCTTATTAAATCACTACCCTGTTTTACAATGATTTCCTGACGTGGAATGGGAGTTTCCTATGTAAGGGACAATGTTTTACTCATTTTTGTGTCTCCAGCACATGGGGGTATGCCTAACCAGAGGCAGAAGTTCAATGAATATTTAATGACACTGGTGGGTCTTAGAAGTGTTTTTGTTTTGTTTTAGCTC
>NW_020174430.1:1268437-1292118 GCF_003031525.2 Neophocaena asiaeorientalis asiaeorientalis | reverse complement strand
GGGCAAGCCTTCTTAACTGCTCAGAGAAAGCTGATACAATTGCACCAGGGAGGAAACAGAAGCCTCAGGGGAGATAAAGGGAAGTTTCCTCCCTTCCTAGGCTCTTCTTCAACAGCATGGCTGTGGCATCTAACTCGTGGGGTGAAATCCCTGGAGTCCTGGTCTTGTTATTTAACCTGGCTGAAACCTCGCTTACTCCCCAAGGATGTGAGAAGAGCTGGTCCTCAGTAAACGTTGATGGTGAGGATTTGGTAAGCTGGTCTGGGGAAGCGCCTGGCTCAGGGTGGTCCCCCCAGGTGGGCAGCGCTGTTGATTGCAGGCGCCTCTCCTTGGAACCCTGCTCATGGGTCATCTCTCCTCCCACCACTTTTCTCCCTTCTCCCCACCCCCAGTTCAGCTTTCTTCCTTAATCGCCTCCACATTTTTTCTGCATGGGTCATTCCATCAGCAACACAACCTTGCTCTTTCTAGTCTCATAATTAACTCTTTATTTTGCTTCCTTTCACGATTAGAAGGAGAGAATTAGGGAACAAGTTAGGATGCGGGCGCTTCTCTCCAAAATGGCCTTCATCGCAGCTGTTCTAAGGTCACCACTGGTCTGTTTAAATCCCTTCCCTTGGCTGCATCAAAGGGCAAACGCCCCGCATGAGCCGAGGTTGGCAGGACCTCGGGCGCCTTGGCACGTATTCGTGGTCCTTTAAGCTTCTATTCTTGGGTGAAGCACAGCGCTTTTGTTCCTGTCCCAGCCCTCCCTATAGTGGGGAAGTACTTTTCCTCTCCCTCCTGTTTTCCCACCCTCCTTTCCCTTTTGTGAACTTTCAAGTCCCCCAATTAAATAACTGGTAAATTTTTCTTTGTGAAAAGCACTAAACTTTACTGGATGACTACCGTGGTAAATGTACTTCCTTCTCTTTTCTATTTGCCCTTGAACGCTCATACATTAAAACTTCTTATAGGGGAAAAATAAATTAAAACAGGATATAAAGCATCTGTCAAGGTAATCTGGGTATATCTCAACCCCATGTAGAATTTCTTTCCTTCGTGTATTCAGCAAATGTTTATTAACGCCCACTGTGCACCAGACACTGTGCTAGCACCAGAGGGTCCCAGAGCAATGGAACATGGTCCCTGCCCTAAAGGAGTGTCTGGTGAACATATATATATATATATACATAGAAGGTGTGGGAGTGTCTGAACAGGCAGGTAGAATAGGATAAGACCTCATTCCTCCCAAGGGTAAATTATTCATGAATTAAAAAATCAGGACCAGGGGGCTTCCTGGGTGGTGCAGCGGTTGAGAGTCCGCCTGCCGATGCCGGGGACCCGGTTGGTGCCCCGGTCCGGGAAGATCCCACATGCCGCGGAGCGGCTGGGCCCGTGAGCCATGGCCGCTGAGCCTGCGCGTCCCCGGAGCCTGTGCTCCGCAACGGGAGAGGCCACAACAGTGAGAGGCCCGCGTACCGCAAAAAAAAAAAAAAAAAAATCGGGGCCGGTTATGCCTTTTTGCAAAGAATGCCAAGCTGATGAGGTGCAGCAGGGTAACTAAGGGTAGGTGGGTGGTCACTCCAGGCTCAGACTTTCCCACCTTCGTCTTAACTTTTCTCTTAGCTACTTCCTAGGAATCTATGATCTTCAGATAAATGTCCATGCCATGAGGTCAACACATGCATCCATCAGTTTTGATTTAAGTAGGCACTCATGAAGTCCTGGAATCTCAGATGCTGAAGGAAGCCACGCTTTTCCCAGCCATTCTCGACACTGACTATCATGGCTTTTCTTGATGTCCTTGGGCACTGAGATCCTATATGCATTTCTCCGTTATATTTGCCCTCTGAACATTGTTTTGCTCCCCACTTCCAGGAAGGAGCAAGATTGAGGTCTAATTTTGCCCACAACTTTGAAAGTAGCTGAAGGATGAGGAATAATTAAGTTGGGGTGTGTGTGTGTGTGTGTGTGTGTGTGTGTGTGTGCACGCACGCGTGTGCAGCCATCTCAGGGCACCGTTCATCCAGTGAGTGGAATTTTGTCAATTACGGTGGGGTCTCTCTCTCTCTCTCTCTCTCTCTCTCAGACCATTGCTTTCTGGATCTCCTAAAAGCTGCATAACACCCTTTGTCTCTGGAGGTCAGCACTCGTAGGTGGATGGGAAGTGTGCTGTGGAAGCATGTCAAACTGTGCCTTAAGCCAGCAGCCCGGGCGCTGCTCCCAGACCTGTCAAAAACATCTGTTTAGCAGAAACCACATGGCAGTTTCTTTGAAGAAACAACAACAGCCCGGGAGGTTACTGCTATTTCAGTGTTCCTTCTGGTTTGACGTGTGCTGAAGCGATACTCAATTCCACTTCAGTCTGTATTCACTGAGCACTCAGTATACTCTGGACACCGGACTAGGCGCCAAAGGGAATGCAAGGGACATATAATACAATGTACTAGGAATACGAAACACACACACTGAGCAGTTAGAATCAGCAAGGGTAGAAAAGAATCAAATGCCTACACATGGAGTGCGGTGTGCGTGGTCAAAGAGAGATAGACCCAAGCTGCGCTCACAGACTGTTGACCTAGAAAAGACTTCCAGAATCAACCATTCACTCGGCCATTTAGTTAGTGGTCATTTATTGAATTACTTACTGAACACTTGCTATGTCCTGGGTCCTGTGGAAGTTGGTAGATAAGAGAATAAAACTCAGTTTTTTAGAGGAAACGTTCAAGTTAGTAGCAGAACTGGAAACAGAATTCTTGCCTATTTTTTTAAATAAATCTATTTATTTTTCGCTGCGTTGGGCCTTCGTTGCTGCACGTGGGCTTTCTCTAGTTGCATTGTGCGGGCTTCTCATTGTGGTGGCTTCTCTTCTTGTGGAGCATGGGCTCTAGGCACACAGGCTTCAGTAGTTGTGGCACGCAGGCTTCAGTAGCTGTGGCACACGGGCTTAGTTGCTCCGCAGCATGTGGGATTTTCCTGGACCAGGGCTCGAACCCATGTCCCCTGCATTGGCAGGTGGATTCTTAACCACTGGACCACCAGGGAAGCCCCAGAATTCTTGTCTTAATTCATCATTCGTTCAACTAACCTGACCAAGAATCTCTTGTGTGTCAGGCTCTGGGGTAGATGCAGAAAAGCTGCACTGCACACTGACTCAGAGGCTCTGACGCTCACTCGAGTCCAGGAACCTGCACCAGGTTCTTAACATCTCCCAACGTCTTTTTCCTCAATTAGAAAATGTGGTACTGATAGCACCCCCCTCAGAGAGTGGATGTGAGCATTCAAAGAAGTAAACATGTAAAGCGCAGAGCACAGTCTCGGACACAAAGTGCTTAATAAATGTCAACTTTCATTATTATCTTGGAACGACCTCAATGGATAAAATATGGTCCCCATCCTTACGAAACATATAAATTCTGATGGAGAAAAAGGCATATTCTCAGATCAAGGTGTCTCCCTGATACCAGAGCTTTGGGGAAGACATAAAAAACATGAAAATAGGATGGACCTAGAGATTATCATACTAAGTGAAGTAAGCCAGACAGAGACACACAAATATATGATATCGTTTATACGTGGAATCTAGAAAAAATGATGCAAATGAACTTCTTTACAAAACAGAAATAGACTCACAGACATAGAAAACAAACTTACGGTTACCAAAGGCGGAAGGGGGGAGGGATAAATTAGGAGTTTGGGATTAACAGATACACACTACTATATATAAAATAGATAACTAAGAAGGACCTCCTGTAGACTCAATATCTTGTCATAAACTATAAGGGAAGAGAATGTAAAAAAAAGAATATATATGTCTAACTGAATCGCTTTGCTGTACACCTGAGACTAACACATTATAAATCAACTATACTTCAGTTTAAAAAAAACATGAAAATAAACAAGATGAGAGCAGGAGTAAAGAGAGAGAGGTGAAAGTGTAATAGGATGGACTGGGCAGAATGTTATGAATAGCCATTTTATTTATTGCTTTCCAAATCTACAGATCTTTAAATCCTGGAAAGGAAAACATTCAGAGGCCACTTAGTCCATGCCCCTGGCTCCATCTATTAATATATTAAGAGCACCAATTAAAAGCCTATTATCCTCTAGTGCACACTCCAGTAACGTTGTAAGTACCATGAACCATGGTCGTTTGGCCCCGAACTACTGTAGAGTGCTGGAATCTTGAAAATAGCCCAGGAAGAATAAATGTAATAGAAATGGCTCTTGCAAGGGTGGGTCTTGAGAAGCTAATTAAACAATGAAGCTTCTTCTTCCTTTGATATCCACAACAAGGGCTAAAAAAGAGTTCAAATGTCGATGTACAAGAGATAAAGCAAATCTTAGGTAACAGGTAACAGTACGCTGGGGAATTATTTTGGGGAATAGGATGGGCATGGCAATGGGAATATCCGGGGAGTGATGGGAGTGAAGATGCTCAATGAAGGCAGAAGATAAATTGTGATCATATGTTTGATCAAAAGCTGATATGAGACTAGGGATGAAGCAAGGGGAGCAGGGCACCAAATATGAAATCCAGCTCCCAGGGCTGGGAGAATAGAAGTTGTTTTGTAGAAAATGCTGGCAGCTGTCAATCAAGCTGGAGTTCAGAATAAGGAAACGTTACAGGAACGAAGACAAAAGCCTGTACGTTTAAACCAGGCACAGAAGAGGCGATGAGGTGAGAAGCCCTAGATGCTGGGGATTTACATACAGACACAGGAGCCTCGGTGGGGACACAGATGCTCCAGATTCTGTTTAGGAGTATAGACGAGACTTCCGACACTCGCTAGACTGAGTTTTCACTGCTTGGAACGAAATAGGACTGAACTGCCAACTTTATTAACTGCCCCTGGCCAAGCACGAACGTGGAGGACAGCGTGAGTGACTGCACAAATGTACACCTTGGGGGTCCCCCCACCCGATACTTAGTAAATTAAAGAGCCCTCCCGTTAGTGCATGGAGAGACGTAGCAACTCCTTTGTCTCCTTGGCCGCAGCCTTCCGGGGCCACCCCCAGGCCTGATGCGCACTCAGTCCCCTCCAGCCCTGATTCAGATCAAATGCTGACACTTATCCACGTTGCTCTAAATGTCACCGCCGCGGAGACGACCCCGCCTCACATTCCTTCCTGCTCCCAAGCTGCCCCCAATATACAATTGTTTTAAAGCAGCTCGTGTGTTAATTAAAAAGTAGGAATCAATTGTCCTCATCTCTCCATTCCAGGCTGCTGTGCACACAAGGATTAGAGCTGCCTCGACTTAAGTCAATTAGAGATAAGGAGAAGCTGACATTTCCACAACCCGCCTTATCTTTCTGCTCAAGAAAATGGCTCGGATTAAAATGTACAAAGATGATTTCTTTAGTCCTTTTCCTCCTCCTTTACCTTCTTTTAATCATTATGAAGAAAGCGGACAGTCCAAGCTGATGGCAGAGATGCACGTTCCGGCCATCCTGAAACACCCATGTGGCCAGCCTGGCGTGAGCCCGGCTGCAGACTCAGGACCTCGCTGGAGGCTGTGCCTCACCTTAGGGCAGGTGATGGGGATGCAGACAAAGGATGGATTGGGAGTCAAAAGCCACGGCTTTGATGCTGCTTCGTGGACTACTTAACCCTTTAGGCCCTCAGCTTCCCTGAGCCCCTGTTGCCTTACCTGTGAAAGGGAGCAATGACGCTGCCTGGCACGTACCGCTGTGAGGCTCCGGTGAGAGCACGTGCATGCAAGTGCATGGTACAGAGCCTGACACAAGGCACACTTAATCCACGTTCAGGTTGAATGTAAGCGCTCTGGGGTTCATCCTAGGTAATTTCTGAACAGAGAAAGGAGGCCTTTCACACGTGATCCCATCCATCATAAACATTCCTACTTGTTGATCACACGCCTTTATTCCCGGCAATTTAGATATACATTACGGCTAAGCAACCCTGCAAGTTGGCCACTGTCGTCCCCATTTTCAAATGAGGAAGCTGAGGATCAGAGAGACGGATGAACTCGCTAAAGTTCACACATCTAGTGATCAGTAGAGCTGGGATCTGAACCCAGAGCCCATTATCTTTCCATTACCTCATGCCCCAGCGATGCTGAGTAATCTCAGGAAACAGAAGAAACGTGGTCCCCTGACCTCTGCATCCATCTGCGAAGTGAACAGAGTGCTACCTCACTGACACTGGCCTGTGCATGTATTAGCAATTTCTCAAATTTGCCCAGTCCATTAGCTGAGCTTTTGCTGGCTACCTTTGACTCTGTTAAACGCTGATGCAGCCCGTGCCCGTCTCACTTGCTATCTTCCGGTCCATCTCCACAGCACCATTCAGCAACTGCCTCTCTTGTCCCGCTTACAAGCACTACTGGCAAACAACAGTTGGCACGCAAAGCCGGGCTGGTGCCTGGACGCATCATGAACGCCCCACAGTGGGCACTGGGTGTCCCACCCAGATCCCCCTCCGATGATGGATTGTTGTTCCAGGTGCCAGGAGTGTTACTGGCAGATGCCCTTGGCTTTCAGCCCTACAGGGATCCCTCGGCTGGAGAGAAGCATCTTGTTCAAGGGCCTGGTCCCCTCGCCAGGTGGCCACATCCAATGACTCAGTAGAGACCTGGCAATCCCAGCCTACTCAGAATTAGCTCACTCCAGAGTTCCATCCTGTGCGGTCCACCAAGATGTTAGAGGCCTGCATCATGGTTTGAGTTATCCCTCTGTCCCTCTGTCCTATTTCCTTCCCCACGCCCCCCTTCTGTAGGTGGTGATTTCAAGGCCATTCCCCAACCAACAACTTTTTGCTCAATTTTGTCCCAGATTCTGCTTCCTGAAGAACGCAGCTTCAGGCTCAGACAGGTCCTACCATTAAGCACATTTTACAGATGAGGAAAGAGTCCACGATGAGTTGGCTAATAAATAGCCAGGGATAGAAACCAGATCAGTCTTAAGCTGGAGCCCCAAATACACTCTTTTGTCTAAGTCCCCCTTTTACTAACATGCACAGGCTATTCAATACTGAATTTTCACTATTTTCTGCCTCAAAATTGTTCTTTCTACGATCATCTGTTCTTTCTAGGGGGTGGCTACGGCAGATTAATGATGGCCACCCATTATTTGATAGCCCTGCCCTTGAGGGAGTTCCCCTCCCTCCGAATCTGGGCCAGTCTCAGAGCCTTGCCAGACCAGAAGGCTGGAGCAGAAGGGATACAGCCCCAGGATCGCAGGCCCAGCCTGAGAGGGCCGGCGGCTTCCGTCCGGGTGCCCTGGAGCTCTAGGCTCCCAGCCATACTGGAGCCCAGCACGCACAATGGAGAGACCACATGGGAAGGTCTTCAGTCTACAAGCAGAGGGAAAGGAGCCTGAGTGAGCACGGCCTTCCAAAGCAACAGGGCACGCGGTGGCCTTGGACCCTCCAGGTCAACGCAGTCACCACCCAAATTCCACCAACTGACTCTATTTGATACGTGACGGGCAGGAGAATCACCCAGCAAGTTCTGACCAAATTTCTGATCCAAAAGTCAGGATGGTTTTAGGTTAGTTTGTTTCACAGCCATAGCTAACGGGGCCAGAGATGCCACCTGAGTTGCTCTGAGAAGCCTTCTACCTCTGTCTTCCGTCTCATCTCCTCTGGAGACTTCTCTCAGCCATGCTACCCTGCCCAGCACCTTAGCTCGTCCCCACCTCTACCCCTCCTCTCTATCATCGAGCTTGCAGAGAAAATGTTTCACCCCCAGGTGTACCTTACTGTCTCTTCACTCTACTTCGAAACTTCACAGATGACTTATCAACAACCCACCACCCACTTCTACACCACCCACTGCCTTGGTGTCCTTTGAATTCTGACTTCTATTCTGACTTCTATCACTGTGACTCTTGCGTATGAAAGTCTTGAAGTTTAGCAGATATTTCTGCATCACAAAACCCTGTGGCATTTTCTGTAAGTATCGCTTGCCTTGGGGAAGCCATTCCTGAAATTCACCTCTGCAGACCAGCATTGCAAACTGCCAACTGCCCTCCTTTGAGGTCCTTTAGCGTTCATTCATTCATATCTCCATTCGACACATATTGACTGAAAATCTATGCTGAGATATCCTCTGCGAGACTTGAGGTTCCCAGGCCACTAAGTAGCTGAAGTAGATGGTCAAGTCAGAAACGGGTTTACTACGTCAACTGGCATAGCCATAACCAGTGCAACTCAAGTATGACTCACCTAGATTAAAAAAAAAACATCTATAGCTGATTTCCTGACCTGTTTCTGGGACCCATGTTTCAGGAAATCAGCCCCTTTATTCAACCCCGTAGCTCTCAACTCTGGCTACACATTAGAATCACCAACATAACTTAAAGAAAATGCTAATGCTTCGGTCTCACCTCTGGAGATTCATTAGTCTAGAATAAGACCCAGGCGTCGGTATGGCTTACACAGTTGCTGAGTGATTTTTACATGCAGCTGGGGCTTGAGAGCCATTGACTGAACTAAATCCCTAATGATACAGCTTTAGATCATCTCTCCTGCCCTATGCTCTGTGGAGACAGAGGAAAACAGTGGTTGGAGAATGTTTGGGACACTTGAAGTTTTCCTGAACTCTCTGCAGCTCTTCTGCCCCAAGTTCAATAATCCCACTTCCCCAACCTTTCCACACAGGTCTTACTTGCAGCACTTTAATCACTCCTTAATCTTGTTTTGATTCAGCTCAAATAGCTCTGTTTCCCTGGAGAAAGCTGTTCCAAGTTAGAGGTCTCTGTTTTACAGAAACACGTAACCCTGTTAGCTCATCAATTCAGCTGTGAAATGCACAGTAATTAGTCGAGATTTCAGCAAATCATCTTGTCTTATTTCCACACTTAACATTAGTAAAAATGAAGCCCCCCAGGTATCAACAAGGGGGCTCTTCTCTGTTGTCCTGCAAATATCGTTAGCAATGCACGTGGTCACCTAATTCACGAGTCAGCTGATTTGTACAAGGCTGGACTTTGGTTCTCCCAAACCTTCTCTCCTTCTTCCAGTAATTGCAGTTATCAATGGTCCTAAGAAGAATAAGACTTGCTCAAAAGCCAGCCCGTGGATGATGAACTCAGAAGGGGAGAGGGTCTGGAGTGACCCCAGCTGTTAATCCTTATACACCCCCGAGCTTGAGTAACAACCATTAAATCGCTCATCTCTTTCATCCACGAACCAGAGCCACTCACTCTTCACTGTTTTCCTTTCATATATATCTGCATGGCTGTCCTTTCACGTAAATCACATCAATTTCTATTTTAATTCACTTAAGGTTCCAAGAGACTTTTGACTTATATTAGAAATGAGAGAAACATGGATTTATGAGAAATCCAGACATAGAGATCTTCGGAGATTACAAAGGGGAAGCAGGAGGTAGTGAGGTACGGATACAGGGGTCTTAATAACATGCAGAGAAGAAGCAAGCATGTTTCAGCTTCCTACATGTGCAGAGTCCTTTTAGTACATACTTGGATGGAGGGGTGCTAAGTGGTGGATTTCAGGGCATTTTTTTTTCTCCTTTAAGGTAATATACATATAAAGCTTTTAACTCATCACGACGTTGAGGTAAAGGTAGGATCATGGCATGGCAATGGCGACTGGGCTGTCATAAGACACGTAAAGCATAAAATCGGAGTTAACCATCATAGATCACTTGTATTTGGAAAGATTTTTTCAAAAGCTTAAACCGCTCCCTGAGTGTCTAAGAAAGAGTCAGTCAGGGTCTAAGGACATTCAGAAATCAAACTACTATCTTGGACACTACCTAAGGATGGTGGACAGACACTAAAGAGAATGGACACTTGGGGTTTCTCAGAGGCCTTTGAACTTCTTGGTGTAGTGAAATCAACAGACTCCTGGTTTCAAATCCCAGTGCTGCTTTGTTAGGCAAATGACCTAAACTTTTCAAGCTTAGTTTATCTCAAAACTGTGATAATATCTGATTGCCAGGAGGACTCAAAAGCATCTTTATAAAGTATCTAGAACAGTGTCTCTACATGTTGGAGGCTCGATAATAATAATAATTACAATAATTATTCTTATCAGGCAGTTCCTGCTTTACCAACTCTACAGGAATTCTAGGATGTTTTATACTCTGGTGATTCCATAACGCACCTGTGGAACAGGACAGAGGTTGCAGCCTCTATCCACCACCTCCCAGGTACTAACGCAGAAACAAGACAGAAGATGCCGAGACCTACAGGTAAAGAAGAGTTGGGTTGGTCATAACCACCTCCATGCAGGTTTCAGGTCCTAATGAAGCCCCAGATGGGAGACGGGGGCAGAAGAAGGGAAGGAAAGGTACACACCTTGGGTCTCAGTTTTGAAGTTTAGGCTTTTCCTCATGAAGCAACCCTGGAAGCGGTTCAATGGATTATTGTCCAGACGTGTGGGTGAGACATGACGTTTACCTAATGCTGCTTCAATGCATCAAGTGGCAAAACTCCTGATCTCTATTCATTTAGTCTCTATTAAAGGCCTCAGAGGTTATTTATGGATGCTACTAAAGAGAAATAAAAAGAAAAATACACTTGCAATATAGGATGTTTGGAGTATGTCACATCTGAATCGACCCCTGGAATCAACTTTGGGAAACAGGTTGGTCTAATTAGTTATTGTGATCAGGTATCTATGGAAACAGACATACATTTGTCCTTAAGCCAGACAATCACTTCCTCATTTAACAGCATACGATCCGCACAAACCAAGCTTGGTGCTTGTATGTATGAGCTCCTTGCAACCCATACAAAATTAGAGAGAACAGAAAATATAAGGAAAATAAACAAACGGGGGAAAGTAGGTAGGCCTGTTACACTGAGAGGATGCCCTGCCTACAGTGAGTAAGGAAGGCAATCCGAAGGGCAAAAATTGATTGTATTCACCCCGCACCAGTTTTGAATGAGCCCAGAGAAAGCCCTCCCCAATGGTGTGACGGCGGAAAGGATTGTCCTATTAAGAGCACGCTTCAGCTACATTATGGGTTAAATGGGTTAACTGGGCTTTTGTGGAATGGCCTTGTAACATAGTAACCATTCATAACATAATCTCTATGGGAGAATGCGTTCTGAATTCCAAGTACTCAGCTTCTGAAACACAGCCTCTGTGTGTGGTGAGGACTTCCTGTATCCTCAGAGAAACAGCCAGGTGAAGGAGAGGCAACCCAGGAGCAAATTCCACAAATCTCTGTTCCAGCCCTCACTCTTGCACTTACTATGTGAGTGACTTGATTCTAACTTCTCCGGGCCTCATTTCCTCAGCTGTAAAATGCAGGAGGTAGCATCTATCACGTCCAGAATGTAAGCTGCACCAGGGCAGAACCATGCCTGTCTTAATCACCTCGGCTTCCCCAGCCCCTCGATCAATATTTGGTGAGTGAAGGAATGAATTAATAATTGCCTGCATCCCAGCCTCGTAAGCAGAACCAAATGGGGTGATGCATGTGAAAGCAATTCAAGAAGCTGTAAAAGGGAATACAAATGAGAGACATGGTAATTATAACCTATTGTTACAGACAGAATGTCACCTTCTGTGCATTCCATGTAAATGAGGATGTTTGTGTTGGTGCTAATGCGAATGGCTGAACTGATATCCAGAATACTGAGTGGTACAGATGGGCCACGTGACCTCGGGTAGCAGCAGGCGCTGGGGCTAGAGGGAGGGTGGAGAATGAGAAAGTTGGTAAGAGAAGTTAAATGAGTGCAGATTTTGGCTAGAAAATAGGCTCATTAGACCCGGGCAGGTCTAAGCCAGTGAATACAGGTGCAGGGGTCTTGTAAAGTCTCGCCAGGGACCTGCCGAGGAGTCGAAGGCCATTCTGCCTGAGGCAGAAACAAAGAAGAGTTAGACCAAAGAGACTGGGTACCACCCCACTCAGCTAAAAAAAAAATAAGTGATCTTGTGCAACCAGTTAGGAAGGATATAGAAAGGGCATATGTGAGACATTGGATTTAACGCGTAAGCAGAATGAAGAAGAACTCGGTCAGATCACCCAGCACCACTGTTTGGCCGCCTGCGTGTTATTTTTGCCTCTTACTAATGACTCTTGTGATTAAGCGTTTGGGATTCACCCAGTGCTCATATTCAGGCTGGGCCGTAGAGAAAGGGCGGAGTTGACCCTGAAACGGAAGGGTCCCCCCGGTGCAATGACCCTGGAGACTTTGTTTGGCATGTGACTCGGGCAGCCAGATCCCGGTTTGTCTACGTACTGTGCAGAACCTTACACAAAGGTTCTCGGTGCAGCCACAGGCAGGTCCCTTGAAGGGCGTGGTTAGGATTTCTGCAGATGAGACCCAGTCAGCAGTTCAGACCTTGGCCACAGTATAAGCAATGAGACAACAGACTTTCTGATCACTGCCCTCAACGTTCGAGTCTCTGCCAACACTGGGAAAGACTCTTCAGTCCGCCTGCACATCCCCCCTAGGCAGGCATATAGCTACCTCCGATGGTGACCCTTCTCCTGAGTCTACACCACCATGTCAAGATAGATGGCCTCCTGCTCTGCCGTGGTCACCTTTCCTGCTCCAGCAACCAACCCTGAAACGCAATCTGCAGTGGCTCTAGATCTACTTCTGTGGAAACTACTTTAAAGGGCCCAAGAGGAGGTAAAACATAATCCTTCTTACATTATAGAAGAGGAAGAGACAGAGAGAGACAAGCAGAGATGACCTCCCTGAGCAGCGACACAAGAAATTCTTCTACGGTAGTTTTCAAGGTCTCCATCCCCCAAAGCCAAGTTAATACAACACATATTTTCTCATAAGGCAGGGTGTGACTTTTCAAGAGGGCAGTGTCATCGTGTGGAAAGAGCACAGCTTGGAGACTCAGAAGCATGGGGTCCCAGCTCTGGCAAGGCCACCGTGTCCCCTGGCCTCATTGCTTAAGGAGCTCAAGCCTCGATTTCTCCATCTGTTATACGAAATGAAATAATGCCTGCTACATAAAACCATGGTGTAGATCAAATCAGATAATATACGTTAAAGCACTCTGGGAAATTACAGGCACACTCTAGGAATAGAACACTGATTAAAGGAAATCTATTCAATCAAGCGGTGCTTTCTCTATATCTAATGTGTTTATTAAACAAACAAACCAATACACATTGTTATCAATGGGACAAACAGGTTCTACTTAACTCATTGGAAATGCTACAAAGTTTAGGAAGTTGTCCATATTTTCTAAACCCAAGTTCCATACGAGTCTTCTCTTTATGACTATTTCCCCACCTGGAAACTAGGTAGAAAATACTAATTTGATCATCCCTACCATGGCAGTACATAGTATAATTAAACAAAAATGGCCTAAATTAGCCTGGACATTCACAGGAAGCGTTATATGTACAATCTTTCTGAAATGTTTCTCCTTTCTGTGCTTAAGCACCTGATCCAAGCAAACTGGCCAAATGAACAAGAGGAAAGCTCTGATTCTAGGGCCATAACCCTGTACGTTCATTAACTGTGAATTATTATTTTGAACCAGGCTTGGCTTCCAAGGCCAGAATAGCACATTCCTAAAATAATGTTCCTGACACCAGCAGAAAATGGTCTTCACAATTCTCACTTTGAACTCGTGGAGAACTCCTACCTCATCTGTGACCTGCTCTCTGGATAGGTGAGTCCGTCCAGGTCTCCGGTGGTGCCTTCATTATCCCAGCATTTAACCAGATGGTTCAGAAGGTGAGTAATGTTCGCAGGGAGGCAAAGCACCACATCCACGGGCGGAGAGCCCTGTTCCTGCCTTTCCCCTAGTCTGAGTCTGGGTGCAAAGAAATACTGAGGCCCCCCTGTGTGCTGGCCACTGTGCTGGCCACTTGACCTACATCATCTGAGTTAATCCTCACAAAACCGTGAGTCAGGCCAGTGATTCTGATCTTTGGTGAGAAGGAGATTCTGATTCATTAGTCTCTTGGGATGAGCCCCTACATCTGCATTTGAAAAACATCTAGAGGTGATTCTGAGACTTTGCAAGGCCTGGCAATAGTGCCAATGTTAATAGCTAACAGTACTTGAGAGTTACCGTGTGCCACAGTCAGCTGAATGCTTTACGTGCTCCTTCCCATTTGGATTTTAAAACAACACGATGAGGTCGATATTAATATTATCTACACTTAAAGAACCCAAGACTCCGCGACTAGCACACGTCAGGGCTGGATTCCCACCCCATTTGCTCCGACTTTGAGATGTGTGATCTTTCTACCTTATCAGCTGCCGCAGAGTCCTAGTTTAGGAAATTAAAGTGCTTATGTTAGGGGTGAGTTTCTTCTGCTTTCTCTGCTGGGACATTAGTGAGACTGTCAGCTGACTTATCACTATTTTATTATTATTATTATCATTTATAACTATTTTTCCTGGTGGTGCCTGGTGATGGCTTGGGAGCCCACGTGCCTGAGGGAGGACCCATGGTGAAAATGGCAGTCGTGGTGTCTGTCAGGAGGTGATGGTGCTGCGGGGAAGGGGGGTACATTTGATTCTCTTCCTCCTGGGCTGTGAGTTGGCAGAAAGCCACTTCCCAGCACACGATTAAGATAAAACTTCACCTCTGGCCCTCCACCACCTTTATGAATCTTCGTCCGAATCTCAGTTGCCAAGCACCTTTACACAACAATGCTTGTAAAGACATTCAGCTTCCAGCCAGCCAGCCGCAGAGCCCACCATACTCCCATAGAATCAATATCATAATACAGTTAAAAGATAATCATAGTACTTTAGATCCTTAAAGCTCCTCTGGGCCTAAAACAAGTTCAAAGCACTTTCATATTGGTCCTTTCATTCTACCATCACCACCTCTGACAGTGGGAGGAGGATATAAGGAAGGAAGCTGCTAGTATTCCTTAACCCCGTCTCCCACAAACCTGAGACGCCTGCCGCTGCCCCTCACATCACAGCTGACAGACGAGCAAACCCCTGGCTTGTGTTCCACGGTCCTTCTTGGTGATGGTTCAGAGTTCCTGGTCCGGCGGGCTTGCCCCCCGCCACTCACCCCACAGTCTATCACCATGCAAACCCCAGAGGCTGAGTGCAGAGGCTGTAATCCTCCCCTGTGGCCTCAGCACAGCATCCCGCCAACACACTGGGAAGCGGGGTGGGGTGGGGGGGCTCCCTGGGGACAGCACTGACCGGGCAGGCTGCTTCTTTCTAGAAAAGAGGTTTGGGTTCACACCCTCAGCCGTGGACGGGATCCCGCTTCGGCATTAATGCCACGCAGAGTGCGATGCCTGTTGTGTGATGCCCTGAGTGAGGGCCGTTGGAGCCTTCCTGGAGGAAGTGGGCAGAAATGCTGTGACCACAGAACAGAACATGGAACTGAGCGCAGCTGGAGAAAAGGGCCGGAAAGGACAAGTCAGGACACCAGGACCGGCCTCTAGGGCACGTACAGGACCAGGCCCCAACCTCAGTAGTGCCAAGTAGTGCCAATTGAACAAGACTAAGGAAGGGTGGAAGTGGGCAGAAATGCTGTGACCACAGAACAGAACACGGAACTGAGCGCAGCTGGAGAAAAGGGCCGGAAAGGACAAGTCAGGACACCAGGACCGGCCTCTAGGGCACGTACAGGACCAGGCCCCAACCTCAGTAGTGCCAATTGAACAAGACTAAGGAAGGAGAAACTTTCCAGAGGGCACACCTGGGCCAGCACAGGGAGCGAGCAGACGGGGTGGGGCTGTCCCTTCAGGGGCTACACAGTGACGATCCCCTTCCACCCGGTGGTGAATCCGGGTCTGGTTGGTGGCTAAGGGAACGGGAGAGGGCAGACAACAAAGCAGAGCACCTGCAGCCGGGCAGCACCGCTGGGCCTGGTCGTGAGCTCATGCCCACCCAGTGAGTCCCAGCCTCTGCTGTCATTAGCTTAGCGGCTCTGGGCTGGCTTCAGGAAGAGCCGGCACAGGTCTAGCTGGAACTCACCCCAAGGACAAAGAAGGAAGCACAGCCGGGCCCTGTTACCCGGCTCTCCAGAGCCAGAGTCTTCAGGGAGGGGGCAAGGCTGCAGGTGGCTCAGGGCTCCAGGTGAGATGGCCGGGGGCCCAGGAGGCCAGGGACCGGCAGGTCTCTGCACTTCAGCGGGTGGTACCTCTCTGGCCCCCGGCTCTCTTCTTTCCCCCTTCCCATATCCCTGGAATCCGTGTGGATGGTGGGTGGGTCTGGCTTCCCTGTGGCTGGAAACCTGGGGCCACAGGTCTGGGCCGCCCGCCTTTGGCCCCAGGTATGGGTCAGGCTCTTCTGCACTCCTGCTCTGAGAGGTCACCCTATGACACGGAGACTGGCTTTGCAAAGTGCTTCCAGTTATAATAGGATTGAGTAAATGCCTCGTGCCATACAAGCTGGGGACTCTGGCGGTAGGATGGAGCTAGATGTTGCCTACGTACAAGGTTGTAGAAAGAGGAGGTGCAGCCCTCAGCTGCTAGATGCCTCAGCTCGTGATTGCCCAAGACAGTAATCCCATCCTCCTGGCTTCCTGCAGTTGGGGATGGAGAAAAATCAATCCTCAGCAGAGACTGGATGCAATCATGTAACATGTATAACCTCGGGATCTTTGTTTTGGTTTGGTTTGGTTGTTTGTTTCTCAAGTGCAGGCCTGAAGTCAGGCTGACATGAGGTCTCAGGTTTCAGATTGAAGCCTGGCCCTGACATTGCTGTATTCAAATCATCCTTAAGACTGGAGGGAAATGAGGGGGGGTGGTTAGAGATTGTAGGGAAATAGCATGACTATCACAAGTGCCCCGGCCAGAGACAGACCAAGGGCTGCTGCAGCCAAGCCGTCTCCACCTCACTTTGGTTCAATTAGGGCCTGGGACTGCTGTTCCCACTGGCTGTCGTCCCAGCCTCACCTGCCGGGCTCATCCACTCGGCCCTGCCCCTGAGGGGCTGGCGTGGTTCCTTCCGAACCTGTGCTGCTGGTCTCGGGAACCCGTGTCCACCACCTGGCCTCCCTGCTCAGATGCATCTACGCGTGTGGGCGTCAGAGGGATGGATGGGGAGCTCCTCAAAGCATCACTTAGAAACCGCCTGGCCTGGAGCACAGGGCTATACGGCTTATGAAATGTGGGGGTTCCCTCCCTCTATCCCCCCAATAGCCTAGAGAGGTCATATTCTCTTCAAAATGGTTTTCAACCTGAAAAACTAGAGTTTCTGAAACATTAAACGACTTCCCCAAACCGCACTGAAAGTTGGGGGCAGAACCTAGGTTAGGACGCGGCGTGCCAGTTTCCTTCCACCCAGATGGCTCCTGGCTCGCTCCAGAGAATCGGGACGCAGGCTTTGTTGCAGCAAGCTCTTCTCACAGCCGAGCAGGCATGGCAGACCCTGCCCAGCCAGGTTGAGCAGAAGGCAGAGCTCTGTGCCAGCCCCCTGGCTGAGCATCAGATCCTCCAGTTCCACAGGCCCCTGGGCCTTCCAGAAAGGTCTAGTGATAATAAAATAAATGCAGTAAGAACCCAGTGATAACAATGGGTATATGGCAGGTAGGAATTATTATTCAGATTGGAAAAAATTGAGGCTAAAGTTATTACTCAGAGGAAGCTAGTAAATTGAACACAATCGTACAGCTATTGAGAGCTGGAGCTGTATTTGAACCGAGGGCTGTCCGGCTCCAAGCTGCATTCTTTGGGTAGCTAGGAACCAGGAGGGGAGAGTGCACCGCAGGTCCATCCATTTCCATCTAGACCAGGGAGTGACGCAGAGAGAGGGGCTATGCAGGGCTGGGTGCCTCCACCAGGAAGATGCCACCTTCGCAGGCTCTGTCTCTCTGGGCTGCAGCTGTAGGACCATGCAGCCGGGTGGAGCGCGGCAGGTCTGTGGTGCTGGCCGACCAGGCAGGGAGGAGGGGAGCCTGATTCTTGTGCTGAGGGACCCCAGAGCTCACCCCAGAACTGGAAGTGCACAGTTGTCCCCTCAGTGAGAGATCCTGGGTTGCTTCCTGCAACTTGTGAGTTCCGGCCCCTGTGACATGACGGCCATGTGGCCGCAGCCCAGGCGGCCCACAGCCCTGCTCTCCACAGACTCTGCTGTGCTCACTCATGGAGCCACGGAGAAGCAATACTAGAGAAACGGAAAACACAGTCTCCCCCTACACACCCCTGCCTTGGTGCGGGCGGTTCCTTCTTGCTTGATGATTTCGTTCTTCCGCTGATGACTGTGGCATTTGCATCGATATCCTGCAAACAGGCATCATCTCATTGGCCAGCCCCATCTACCTGAAACTACAGGCCCAAGATGGAGCTGTAGTTAAAGAGCTTTCTAACGTCATAAAATTGGACCAGCCTCAGTCTACCTGTTTTCCTTATCTTTAAAGAAGGAATTAAAATCCTAATGTCCTCTCCCTAACAGGAGGCTGGGATGAGATGCTGTCATAAACGTTGCAGACTATGAAGAGCTAAACATCGGCAACAAATTGCTGTGATTTTTCACTTATGGATGGATATAGCCTATCGATCCAGGACATTTGTAAGTTCCTTGAAAACTCGAGCCGGGTTTTATATTTCTTCATCTCTTCCACAGGGTCCCGTTGTGCAAATATTATTTACTCAGAAAATGCTTGCTGCAGCCTGGCCCCGGAGAAGCTGACGTTTTGGTCTGGACAAAGCAGGCTCACGACACAATGTGAAGCCGCCGAGTGATCTGTCTGTGCCGGGGTGTGGTGGGGCGGGGAAGGCGGAAGGCAAGGAAACTCAGAAAAGGGGCCCCAAACCAGAGAGAACTGCAGGTGCGCCGCACGGACGGCATGAAGGGGAGCTCAGAATGGGACCCTCGGGAGGTGCCCGTGGACGGCGGCACCAAGGTCAGGTGGTCCTTAGACATCCCCCGCCACTCATAAGCAACCCAGCGCCCCAACTTATGACACCCTCCTTACTGACGCTTACTTTCTGAGACAGCCTGACCTCAAGGAGGAGGCTTCTGCCTCCATCTTCCTGGAGAAAGCAATGTGGCCAAGCGCGGGGAAGGTTGGGTTCAAATCACAAAACCTGGGGTTGAGTCCAATCTCAGCAACCGAACACTGGTGTGTCCTGGAACAACTTATTTCAGGTCTCGAGTTTTATTGTTCATCTCTACAATGGAAAGAACATAATCTGCTCGGCTGTCTTTCTCCTCCGTGGCAGGGATCTAATGAAGGCTCTCAGTAGATGGTGTGCTGACACGGGGACCCAGCTTCACAAGGAGCCCGTGTTTATAGGTTAATTAGCCTGAATGTGAAGTGTCTATCTATCTGTTTTTCACCATGATTTTACCCTGAGGCACCTGTTTGAACCCAACATCAAGATGGGGCCATTGCTGTCCCGTCTCCACAATACCCACCATGTTCTTGGGGTCCTGCCCCACTGAGCTCGAAAGGACAGGGGTACCTGCCTGTGGAAAATAACCTTAAGTCTTCCGTCCAGAAGCCCTCAAAACAGAGGCCTCAGAGAAGCAAAAGTAAAGGGAGAGAGGCAAAGAGTAAAGTAGATTTCTTACAGTCCTCTTCCTCCTTTCCATCAGTTTCTGTTTCTTTGAGGCCCTGGGGCTGTGGACCCCGCCATATTGTCACAGCTTAGCTGGGCTCTCCAGGGCAGTTAGCGACTCATCCCGAGGACTGGATCCACAGCGGCGCCCCCAGCGGGCCCTGCCACATGCGTGGTCAGCGCCACAGAGCGAGCCAGCCCTCCCTGTGGTCCCTCTCCCCCCTCCTCCTCGGAGTGACTGGCAGGATTTATAGGGCCGCCCCGGCGACATGCCATCTCAGTAACTGCAGAATGGCAGTTGTAAAAAATCCCATTTGCCGGGGTATTAGAATCCCATTAGCACTCCCGATGGAGAAATAACCCCGACCCTTCGAAGGAATTAAAGTTATCTGGGCACCAGCACTTGGAGTGTTATAGGCCCTTCCCCCCTTTGGAACGATCATACCAACAGACATAAAGCCTCAGGCACCAGATGTCCTTGGTCCATAAACCCCTTGAGAAAAGTCCTAGGAAAGATGTATGAAAGGGCCTCTGGTCCAACCAACAGGCTCCAGAATAATCACAAAAGGTAACTGACACGGGGCCCTCCGATTTGTGTGTGCTCAAAAGGGAGTGGTTTTAGGGGAAGCCAGGTTTGGATTTCAGAACCCCACTGCTCTCTTACAGCCTCTCACATCCTCTTTGCCACTCCCCATACCATTGCCAGAGCAGTAACTGACATCGAACAGAACAGAAACACCGACAAACTTCTCCTGCCCAGACTGTCAAAACACAGTCATCTGCAAAACAAAAGGATGACCACCGAGGGGCATTGTCACAGTGTCGGGTTCAATCACTTCACTTTACCAATGAAGCAACAGAGGCTCAGAGAGGTGAAGCAACAGGCCCAAGATCACACAGCTCATTAAACTGAAGTCTCCTCATTCCCTGTCTGCATTTTAAAAATTCCCAGGTAATATCAACGCTATTGTTTCTTGGACCACACTGATAATCCACGTCATCGCATTTTGTAAAACATTAAACACAACAGGGCTTCCCTGGTGGCGCAGTGGTTGAGAGTCCGCCTGTCAATGCAGGGGACACGGGTTCGTGGCCCGGTCCAGGAGGATCCCACATGCCGCGGAGCACTGGGCCCGTGAGCCATGGCCGCTGAGCCTGTGCGTCCGGAGCCTGTGCTCCGCAGCAGGAGAGGCCACAACAGTGAGAGGCCCGCGTACCGCAAAAGAAAAAAAAAAAAAAAAATTAAACACAACAAAGCATATAAAGTCTTTAACATGGTGAGAATAATTACTCTATAAATGGTTGTCGTATTACACGTTTGAGATTTAGACCATACACCATAGTTTCAAGAGCATTTAAAAGACCGACTGTGTGCCATAAGCTGAGCTAGACATATAGTGACATCTTGTCTAAACTTCAAAGTACTCCGGTCTGACAGGGCACATGGCCCTTACTTCTCAGATGGGGCAGGTGAGGCTGAGAGAGAAGAGGAAGGAGGAGACAGCTTAGTGGCTCTAAGATCGGATGGACGCCTGTCCCCCCACCCCACCTGCCGTAGGTGCAGAGCAGTGTCCTGACTCGTGCTGACACCCTCTGCCTGCTGTCCAGCCGGGGATGATATGGCTGAGGACGAGGTGGGTTGCTTTCAACATGCATACGTTGATTCTGAGGCTTGAGTGCCAACTGCCAGAGGAAGAGACGTGGCTGCCACGGGATGGAGTGGGATGCGGGCCCATGTGCAGACAGAAGCAGCAGAAAGGGGTGGACAGACTGACAGGATGCACGATGGCAGGGAACCGCATTGCCTATTGAACCTGTAGATCAATACGGACGCATATCAGGGGAGTCTGGCAGCCCACAGCTATGTGGAGGTGCACACAGACCAGGGCCGAGTGTGGAAGGCTGAGAATCTAGGGAGACACAGTCCAGCCCAGAGACAGGCAGAGAAGCATCACACGGGATTCAGGCAACGCCATCTGTGAGGGAGACCCCCAGCGCCCTGTGAAGTGGACCCCAAATTCCACCTGGAGCTGGGAGCGGGCGTCATGCCGGTGCTCAGCTATTTTCAATCCCTTTAAGCTCTTCTGCCCCGAACCTCCGTCTGAAAAATCCATCCCTGTCAAGCTCCGAGGGATTAAACCCGGGTGGTGATGGGCAGCTGCAGCCCCACCTGATTTGATGGCATCCCCCGGCAGGGGAAGGTCCGTTTGTGCCTCTGGACCCACATTGTGAAGTCAGAAGTGGGGTGGGTCTGTGGCGACAGCGGAAGGGGCAGCGGGGGCAGCTGGTGGCTGGGCACAGCTGGGCCCGGCTGTGGAGGGAGGAGCGCCGGGTCTACAGCGGATGGGGCGGAAGAGGGGCCTGGGGGACCGCTGGGCCGGCTGGTGCTGGCTGGGGTGGGCCTCGAGGCCGGGGTCACAGGCTCCCTCTGAAGGCCCTGGCCCAGGCCTTCCTGCTGGGTGGCCCGCTCTGGAGGCAGGAGCAGCCCTCCTGACGTTGGCATCTGAGTTCATCTTCACTCCAGGTAACTTCGCCTCTGACAGAGCAAGTGAATGGATCAGAGCAGAAGGAAAGCCACGCCACCTGGCCTAATTCAAGCCTATGACCTCAGAGACCGAGTGGGCCTGAACTGCCCGATGATCCCTGTACATTTTCCCAGAGAATCCACTTTCCTTTCCCCCGGAGGGGACCACCTTACAGCTCCCACTTCCTCCAACCCTCCTTCCTTCCCCAGGTGGAGACCTCACTTCTCACACCTGTGAGGAGCTGGACACAATCAGAAGAAAACAAGCCATCTTCCCCCCCCCGCCCCGGCAAACCCACCCCCATGTGTCTGCTCTATGTGCCCTCCTGTTTCCACTTCCACCTCAAGTCAAGCCCTGCTCTGCACTCGGGATTCCACGTGCATCCCCTCTGCCTCCCCACCAGGCCGCTTCCTGCCTTTATCCATCTTTGTTTCCTCACCTCCAGGGGTTCCCCTGCCCTGGACAATCCCGTCAGCCTGCAGACGCCAGGCCAACATGCTTCAATGTCTCCCAATGAAAACAAAGAAACATCAACCGGCCAAAGGTCTCCCCGAAGACCCCAAAGAAGTTCTCTGTCTCCCCCATCTGCACTTCCTCAGTCCTCATTTTCCCTTGGCCGGCATTCAGGTTGTCACGAAAAACAGTGACTTCTGACCTGTCAAAGCCAGTGGGCACTTCTCAGTCCTTATCTTACTCGGTCTCTCCCTCAAATGACACATTCACTCAGTGGGGTACTTTATTCAACGTTGGTGACGCGCTGGGCCTGTCCCCAGCACCAGGGATACGTCTCTAAATGGACAGAGAGGCAAAACTCCCTGCCCATCCGCCCGTGAGGCTGTGTTCTATGACCTCAGCCTGAACAAACAGGTCCCGTGTGTGTGGAGGGTGTGATGGGGAAAAATAAATGGGGGAACTGGGAGCGAAGGGACCAGCGTCAGAGATCCCGGCAGCATCCTGCCCGACGGGCTGTCACCCCTCTTACCATCCCTCCCTCCCTTTGCTGTGCTGGGCGCACACGCCTGCATCTCCCCCCCGCAGGTCATTTGCTGGCTTCTCCTCTTCCTCGTGACCCACCCAGGACTGCAGGGCATCATTCCTCCCCACGGCCCCCTCTGTCTACACTCTCTCTGAGCTCTCACCCTGTCCGGCGCTTTAAGGCCGTCCTAATGCTGCTGTGTCCAGCTTCCAGCCCACCTTGAACTCCAAACTCACAGATCCACTGATGGCATCTCCACTCCAGTGTAACCAAGAACTTCAGCCTCACAGTTCACAGCAGAACCCTTGACTGAGGCCGACCTGTTACACACACACTCCTGTCCCTCCCCTGTTCTCTTCCTATCCAACCAGCTGCTCAGGCCAAAGCCCTGGTGATCGTCATTGATCCTGCTTTCTCTAACCTGCTGTCCAGCCTTCGGTTCTATAGCAAATGCTGTCACAACAGGGCCTCAGAAACACGGTCTGAATCTACTGCACTTCCACGTTATCTCTTACCTGGACAGGCAAAAACCTGCTCATGGGTCCTCCTGAGCTCATTCCCGAAAAGCAGCCAGGATGGCCTCTTCAACATGCAGGTCAGATCTTAGCATCATTCTCTCAAGGACCCTCCAGTGGCCTCCCCTCCCCTCCCCTTACCACCCGCTTCTGGGCTCATCCCCTGCCATGTCCCTTCTCACTCCCAAGCAGGACAAGCCCTCTCCCGCCCTGTCCTCTGCCTGGAACCTTCTTCCTCGGGATAGCTGGGCAGCCAGCTCCTCACACAGGCCCTGGTC
>NW_020174430.1:1265783-1268300 GCF_003031525.2 Neophocaena asiaeorientalis asiaeorientalis | reverse complement strand
CCCCACCCCCACCCCAGTGCTCGCTGCTCCCTGACAAACAGCCTTTGTTTCTTGTCTTTATTGACTTATGTGCTGCCTGTTATTCTCACCAGAGTGTAAACCCCGTGAGGTCAGGATGCCACCTGTCTGGCTGGACTGCACAGGCCGCTCTAGGCAGGCTTGTGGTCAGACTCTGCATTATTTCCAGCTGTACCTCTTACTCACTGGGGGGGTCCTAGGCCCAAGACTTCACCTCTCTGTACCTCGGGGGTCTCAGCTGTAAAGTGAGGGTAAACATAACGTCTGCCTCATGGGCGTGTTGTGAGGGGTGAGAAACAGATAAATTAGACGATGTGGAGCAGAGCTTCATGGGAATATGCACTCAATAAATGTTTGTGGAACAGGTAAACCCTCACTCCGAATGGTCCCCTTGGGGGTAAAGATTTAAAGAAGAGGCGAGATGCTCCCTGCGAGACTGAAATTGGCCAGAGAAAGAAGAAGAAAGCGTGAAGCCCTCTCAGGACAGGTCTACCCAGTTCACGTCTTGGGAGGTTTATTTTCTCTAATACCCACCATGGTCATGAGGGGACAGAGCCGCTGCAGGGAGGACTGTGGGGTCTGGAGCCCAGGCCCATCAGTGCTGAGTTGGGAGCCCCAGGATGGCACTCCTGCTAGGAGGCAGGGCAGGGAGCACACGAAGTCCTTCCAGTGAATTCCACCCCACCCCGACTTCCACTGACACGCAGCACTTCTTCTCACTCCTTTGACCCCTGATCCATGCCGGAACACACATCACCCAGTGGGTTCTCTGCAGGGATGCAGTTTCTCAAAGAGGGCGAATGAGTCGCAAAATAATAAAATATAAATGAACCACGGGAACTACGTGGACAGTTGACGACGCACAGGCACACAGTGACAGCATGGGACAGACCCAGAGCTCAGTAAAGGGACTTAATCTGGTTTGGGGGCTCAGGAGACTTTCCCCTGATGCAGAAGGAATTTGGCATATTTTTAAAAATTGCGACAGGCCAGTGTGTGAAACAAGAGTGAAAGAGCCCAGAGGACAAGTTAGAGGTTTTTGACCTTTTTTCCCCAGAGAAGGGGAGCCGATTTAGAGTTTAAAACAAGTGAATGATATGATCCAGTTTGTGTTTTGAAAAGGACATTCTGTACGGTGTGGAGGAGGGATTGGAAAGACACGAGAGGGACGTGTGGGTGGGAGGGCTCCAGGGGTGGTTAAAGTGATCCCGGCCGGAGACAGGAGCAGCTGGGCCCAGGGGCTGTCAGTGGAGAGGCAGGTGGTCACTCTGTGGGCGAGACCAGGACCTGCTTCAACACCATTTTACCTCCGCGGGGCAGTTCCCACTGGACCCATTCTAAAGATGAGGACCCTGAGGCTCAGCACAGTTGAGTACCTAGGTGACCCAGCTGTTAAGTGACAAGGTTGTATTTGAACCCATCTATGGACCCCAAGAATGTTTTCTTTGTCCACCACTCAATCACGCTAGAAAGAATGTGTAAAATCACTGAACCTGTGCTCCGAGATTCTCCCATGAAATTACGGACACCTGCTCGGTGGGTACATCTTCCAGGCTACATGAGCTGCAATAATCATTGTGTTTAGTGCGTGGCTGAACTGGGCTCTGAGTGGCCTCCAAGTGCTGGAACGGAATGTCCCGGGACCACTCGCCCACGTGATGCCGCTCCAGGAATGGCAGTGCCAGGACCAGCCTCCCGCACTGAGGACAGCACAGGTCACATCTCCCGTCTGGACCAGACACTGACGAGACCACGCTGGTCAGAAGCATCCGTGGCAGGAGCAGGTGCCTCCAGAAAAGGGCACATGAGAAAAAGGAGACCAGAAGAGAGCTGAGCAGTGGCCGCTCCTGGCAGCCTGGCCGGGGCATCCCAGCCAGCCCTCCCCAGCGGAGCTCCCTTCCAGGCCCAGCTCAGCCCACTCCAGCCTGGGAAGGAGCCACTCACGTATATGCAAATACCAAGGTAGGAAGGCAGGCTGGTGGAATTAGCATTTCGAATGAGACCAGACAACAGGGAAAGAACAGAAGTAATGGGCAATAACTTGCCGTGGATTTTAGAGAAAAAGGAGGGGAAAGGTCCTGGCCCCAGGGCAGAGGTCACAGCTGTCTGTCTCAGAAGAACCTTGTAATAACTATAATAAAAATAACAATAACAGAATCAATAAAACAACAGTACGAAATATCCAGTTATTTCAGTAACAGTTAACCAGCATTTTGCAACATGCAGAGCGACAAGTGCATACACCTCCCAACCATTCCACAAGGCGGGGAGCGTTCGCTCAGTGTCATGGAACGTGGAAACAGAGGCTCAGGTCTGTCTCAAGTCATGCGACCAGCGTGAGGCAGAGCCAGGACTTGAGCTTCACTCTGTCTGACTGCAGAGCCTGTATTCCTAACGTCCCGTCAATGCTGCCTCTGTCCTCTTTTGCACCAGAGCGCTGGAGCATGGCAGACACGGCTCAGGCAGCAGCAAATGGAAGGAGGGGGGTGGGCGAGGGCG
>NW_020174430.1:1242618-1265707 GCF_003031525.2 Neophocaena asiaeorientalis asiaeorientalis | reverse complement strand
GGAGATAGGGTTCTACTCACCAGGGGCTGGTGGGGAGGGAGGTGGAAATGGTGACCCTCCTCCCTGACCAGAGCATCCCCTAGAGCCATGTTTCTTTCCCCAAACCTGAACAGCCTTGTTGTGAGGCAAAGCCCAAAGTCTGAGAATTCAGTATTAGCAAATCCCATCTCTGTCCAGGGGTGGGGCCAGAGGTAGGGGCATGGGGGTGACTGTGGGCTGGGATGTGTGGGCGCCTGTGCTCCGGGGTGAGGCCTCTCAAGGCCCCTCCGTGCCCATTCAGAGTCGCGGTCGTGACTCCTATGGTCCCTGCTTACCATGTTCACGCCACCTGGTTTTCACTCGCGGGGGCCTGTGGGCCCTCAGGAGGGGTGGCCAGCGGGCCCGGAGCCACACACCAATGTGGGATTCCCATCAGGCACTACCAGCTTTATTGAGTGGAGTACGGAACTGGAACAAACTAACTGCTCCCAAACAAGCTGATGGAGATGCTGGGTCAGGATGCCCCCCAGCGAAAAGGGATAGGCTGATCTCTACCCACTCGGCATGCAGCTTCTGGGAGATTCTGCACCTACCCCCTGCCCCCAGGTTAGTGATGACGGGCACAGGGTGTGTGTGTGACCCAGGCCGCGGCACCCCTGACCGACCACCTGACCTTGGCTATGCAGCCCTGGACTGCTGGGGTTTGCTCCCTGCTTTGTCTGCAGGCAGGGACTTGGCCGCTGTCCCAGGTAGGGCCCCTTCAAGGTGAATGCAAGTGCCCTAGAGCCAGAGCAAGGAGGAGTTCTCGGAGATGCCGGAGACGTGACAGGAGCACAGCTTCAGAGCCTCCAGGAGGCCACCCCTTCCTCAGATTGAGGCCGTATCCCTGCTGGCTGCCAGCAAGACCCTGAAAGCACCATTCTTTGGTGTGAGAGGGTGTGAAAACCATCACCTAGGTTATCCTCAGCCATGAACTCTAAATCCCAGAACAGGAAATGACCCCAGAATGCCCCCGCGTCCCCAGGCCTCTTGCGGGGGCTATACCAGACAAGCCGATGTTCAGACAGGGGAAGGGGCATCTGTTTCATTCTGAACATTTGCCTCCACAGATGCCAACTTGTGTTCAGCCCTAAGGAGTTCAGTTTTGGATTCAGCCAAACATCTCACATTTGCCTCTTGCTGGGACTGGAACACCATTCATATCTCTAGCCATCACTTTTCAAAATCTTGTCATTCGTTCTGATAAACTAACACCTCTGCCACCCTCCGGTGCTCTCTTTTGCTGACAAAGCCATGGCGCCAGTGAAGTGGGATGCAGCGTCTGGGAGGGGAGGGGGGTTGGTAATGAGACATTCTGTTGAAGTGCAGGTGGTCTGGGAATGCAGCTAGGAGACAAACTTGAACCTGAGGCTTTTGCTGAGCCTGGAGTAGGGCTGCTCCCAGGGTGGGAACAGGGCTTTGGGGCAAGAATGTCTGCCATGGGCTCTGGGGGTGCCGCCCTGGAGCAGCCGGTCCCGCTGCCCAGCCTCTTTCCAGGTCGGTTCCTTCTGGCTCCAGGCCCAGGCCACGGGCCTGATCTCAGCCCGGGAGAAGGGCCGTTGGGAGTGCGGGGCACCTCTGCTGGGCGGAAGGAAGCTCAAGGGGAGCATGGTGGGCGGGAGGGTCTGCAGGGCAGAGCAGGGGCCGGGAGCCTCACCACCGCACCACAAGGAGGAGCAGGCCTTGGCCACTGCTTCTCCCAATCAGCCTGATTGCAATCAGCCCAAGAGCCACATGCATTCAAAGGAGCAGGCGAAACATGCCATCTGCAGAACACATGTCAGAAATCACAACACAGACAACAGCAGGGCGCGTGGAGGAGAGACGCCCACAGCAGCCTCTGGCCGCGCCGTCCTCCTGGCCCCAGTGACCAGGCTGGGGACAAGGGGCTACGTGGAGGGTGAGAGACCCGAAGACCCCGGACGGCGTGCGTGATGAGCTCAGGGTCGGGCCACGTCAGCCCTTCAATCAGTCTCTTTTACTACTAATTTCCCCTCATGTTTTTTAATTTAATTCTCGGCTTCCTTCAAATACCAGTCAATGAACCATCCAAATTTCCTCCAAATACCCTTGAAAATGTTGAATTATGCAATTAAGGTTGGTATAATACAATAATATGAGGACAAATGTTGTCATACATATTTTAATGAAACGCACACGCTTGGGAGGGAGAGAGAGAAATTTCCCAGAGCCGTCCTCTCCCACCTCTGGTGACTGTTACATCTTCTTCTCCATCTTTTGTTATTAAAACCCTGCCATCAACGCAAACCCCACATGAACATCACTGGGTGGGCCCTGCAGGGACAGCTGCAAAGACGCAGCAGATTTGGGTTTGCGAATACCAGAGGGAGGTCACTGGGTGTGGGATTATTCTGCCACGGATTTATGCATGATTTACTCATTCATTCAAAAATATTTGCCAGGTTTGCCTAGGACTGTCCCAGTTTTAGCACTTAAAGTCCAGTGACTCAAAAAACCCCTAATCAGGGCTTCCCTGGTGGCACAGTGGTTGAGAATCTGCCTGCTAATGCAGGGGACACGGGTTCGAGCCCTGGTCTGGGAGGATCCCACATACCGCGGAGCAACTAGACCCGTGAGCCACAACTACTGAGCCTGCGCGTCTGGAGCCTGTGCTCCGCAGCAAGAGAGGCCGCGATAGGGAGAGGCCCGCGCACCGCGATGAAGAGCGGCCCCCACTTGCCACAACTAGAGAAAGCCCTCGCACAGAAATGAAGACCCAACACAACAAAAATAAATAAATTAATAAACTCCTACCCCCAACATCTTCTAAAAATAAATAAGTAAATAAAAGATTCACTTGGTTTAAAAATAGAAACAGTTCAAGTCTTTAAAAAAAAAGAAAAAAACGCTAAGCCTAACATGAAGCTGTGTTTTTTGGCTAACTTTGATGAGTTTATTAGGCTCAGAGGTACCTCCTCTGGAAATCTTTCTCTGATAACTCCAAAATGGACTCCATCCTTCCTCAGTGCCATTAGTCACTCCAACACGCTGTACCGTGTGTGCCACCACACTGGCTTCCACCCCCGCCAACACACACACACCTCACCATGGTTCCCTGAGGCCAGTATCATGTCTTATTTGTCACTGTATTCCTAACACCTCACAGAGCTTGAACAGGTTGTTGGCACTAAAATATTTATTGGATGATCGATAATAATGATGTAAATAGCAGTAATTATAGTAGTGATTATTTATTCAGATTTACTATGCACCTGACACATGAGAGCAAAACCTTAAATGACATAAAGAGGTTTGATAGAGCTGGAGAGAAGTGTATTTGAGAAAGAGAGAGCTGTGTACGTGTTGAGAAAAGTACTTGGAAAAAGCTGGGTTAATAGAACTTATTGAATGACAGACACTTAGGGGTACAAGAAGAAAAGATGTTTGAGGAGAAATGCTTACAAGTTTGTAAGAGAATAAAGTTGAAATAAGAGGTTACAGGGAAAAAGTTAGGATGGATATGTAGGTTAGGCTCAAGTGTAGATGCCATAAATATGAAAGTCAGCTGCTCAGCCTTGACTGAGTAGAAAATAGAATCCCAATACAGGTTTCTGGGCAAAGGAATGGGGAGGTAAAACGCAGGGAAAAGGTTCTGAGGTTTATGTCCTTTTTAATCTGACTTTAGCTCTGGTTTACCCCTTGGGAAACCACTTATGTTTCTGGGCCTCACTGCCTCATCTGTAAAGTGGGGGGCTGGTACCTAACTTGAAGAGTAGTTCTGAATCAGGGGCAGTGCTTATGACCTACAACATAGCCAGCAATGAACAATGGAAGCCACCATCACCATCACCATCATCATCACCATCATCACCATCATCACCTCATCATCACCATCATCACCTCATCATCACCATCATCACCTCATCATCACCATCATCACCTCATCATCACCATCATCACCTCATCATCACCATCATCACCTCATCATCACCATCATCACCTCATCATCACCATCATCACCTCATCATCACCATCATCACCTCATCATCACCATCATCACCTCATCATCACCATCATCACCTCATCATCACCATCATCACCTCATCATCACCATCATCACCTCATCATCACCATCATCACCTCATCATCACCATCATCACCTCATCATCACCATCATCACCTCATCATCACCATCATCACCTCATCATCACCATCATCACCTCATCATCACCATCATCACCTCATCATCACCATCATCACCTCATCATCACCATCATCACCTCATCATCACCATCATCACCTCATCATCACCATCATCACCTCATCATCACCATCATCACCTCATCATCACCATCATCACCTCATCATCACCATCATCACCTCATCATCACCATCATCACCTCATCATCACCATCATCACCTCATCATCACCATCATCACCTCATCATCACCATCATCACCTCATCATCACCATCATCACCTCATCATCACCATCATCACCTCATCATCACCATCATCACCTCATCATCACCATCATCACCTCATCATCACCATCATCACCTCATCATCACCATCATCACCTCATCATCACCATCATCACCTCATCATCACCATCATCACCTCATCATCACCATCATCACCTCATCATCACCATCATCACCTCATCATCACCATCATCACCTCATCATCACCATCATCACCTCATCATCACCATCATCACCTCATCATCACCATCATCACCTCATCATCACCATCATCACCTCATCATCACCATCATCACCTCATCATCACCATCATCACCTCATCATCACCATCATCACCTCATCATCACCATCATCACCTCATCATCACCATCATCACCTCATCATCACCATCATCACCTCATCATCACCATCATCACCTCATCATCACCATCATCACCTCATCATCACCATCATCACCTCATCATCACCATCATCACCTCATCATCACCATCATCACCTCATCATCACCATCATCACCTCATCATCACCATCATCACCTCATCATCACCATCATCACCTCATCATCACCATCATCACCTCATCATCACCATCATCACCTCATCATCACCATCATCACCTCATCATCACCATCATCACCTCATCATCACCATCATCACCTCATCATCACCATCATCACCTCATCATCACCATCATCACCTCATCATCACCATCATCACCTCATCATCACCATCATCACCTCATCATCACCATCATCACCTCATCATCACCATCATCACCTCATCATCACCATCATCACCTCATCATCACCATCATCACCTCATCATCACCATCATCACCTCATCATCACCATCATCACCTCATCATCACCATCATCACCTCATCATCACCATCATCACCTCATCATCACCATCATCACCTCATCATCACCATCATCACCTCATCATCACCATCATCACCTCATCATCACCATCATCACCTCATCATCACCATCATCACCTCATCATCACCATCATCACCTCATCATCACCATCATCACCTCATCATCACCATCATCACCTCATCATCACCATCATCACCTCATCATCACCATCATCACCTCATCATCACCATCATCACCTCATCATCACCATCATCACCTCATCATCACCATCATCACCTCATCATCACCATCATCACCTCATCATCACCATCATCACCTCATCATCACCATCATCACCTCATCATCACCATCATCACCTCATCATCACCATCATCACCTCATCATCACCATCATCACCTCATCATCACCATCATCACCTCATCATCACCATCATCACCTCATCATCACCATCATCACCTCATCATCACCATCATCACCTCATCATCACCATCATCACCTCATCATCACCATCATCACCTCATCATCACCATCATCACCTCATCATCACCATCATCACCTCATCATCACCATCATCACCTCATCATCACCATCATCACCTCATCATCACCATCATCACCTCATCATCACCATCATCACCTCATCATCACCATCATCACCTCATCATCACCATCATCACCTCATCATCACCATCATCACCTCATCATCACCATCATCACCTCATCATCACCATCATCACCCTCATCACCATCACCACCATCATCACCATCATCATCACCACCATCGTCATCACCATCATCATCATCACCCCCATAGAGGAGTTTAAGGGAAATTAATCTAATGGACTACGGGGCGAAGAGAATTCTCCCACTTATCAATGGCCACTGGCAAAGCTACAACCTGGGTCACCTTCTAGGTCAACTTTAAACGGAAAATATTTAGTAAACAGTGTTCCCATGGATTCCCTGGGGCACTTTAAATATTATGGTTATTGTATTACCCTTTTATTTATAGTTCTGTGATCCTAAGAGTCAATAGATAAATACTAATTTTCTGTTAAGAGACTGGCCTATTCTTACATTAATATTCTTAAGTTGCTGCTTTCTTGTTGTTTTTCCTCCTTCCCTTATATACATTTGTCACTCGCAGCCTAGACTGCAGTTTGCAGCTAAAGAACACGCTTTGATTTCTTTAGTTTATTCACTGCTGTTTAGTACAGATTTCTGTGTGTACCCGATACTCACTCCCTGCAAAGTGATGCTCACATCATGCTACTCAAAACCTCTGCCCTCTGGTCTTAATTGTTTTTCAATTTGACATCCATCCACCCTATGCTCCAGCCACATCAATCCTCTCAAAGTTTCCTGGGCCCATCAGGCACTTCCAAGTCCTGGGGCATCGGTTCTACCCTCTGTTCCCCCAGCATCTGAAGGGCCAAGCTGTGCTCAGGATTAGGCAAGCAGACGGGAAGCACCACCACTTGTGAGGGAGTGAATGCTGCCTGTGAATTTGGAGTAAGAAGCTAGGGCTCAGTGCAGCTCACGTGCCATCTCTCTGACTCACTCGTTTCTCTATAGTAGCATCGGGATAATAATACCTTTTTATAAAGTGGTACATGTTATTACGTTAGCGTTAAACATAAAGATGTTATAGAAACTGAAAAGTCCTCTGGCTGAAATGTATTAATCCACAGCGTGATATAATGAAAAGCACACAAGAGTCTGCTTTCAGTCTAATACCACCGCTTACTGGCTACCTGATCATGAATAAGTCACTTTGCAGTTTTAGATTTCAATGAATCACCCAGAACACGAGAGCAGCAGCAACTGTCCTGCCAACTTTTCAGGGCTATTAGGATTGCAAGTGAGACGCTCTCCGTAAAACTGCTTGGTCAGCTGCATGTTGCTAGATTGATGCAAGTAGTTAAGTAGGTAAGGAAGCAGCCCTGGCCCCACCACACAGAGGCAGCGTGCCCTGGGCGGGTCCCTCCGCTCTCTGTGCCTGCTTCCCCAGGTTACAAATAGAGGGGACATGGAGATTTACCGCATTGTTAAGGGCCCAATGAGTTAATACACACAAAGTGCTCAAAACAATGCCTGAAACAATAACAACATAAGGGCTGAGCTATGTTGTTGGCGCTATTATTAGCAGTATTATTATCCTGTGCTCCCAGATCTTAGGGAGCTTCAGGACTGAAAGTGTCCCATGGTCGCCAGGCAATGTTCCCCCCTCTGCCTCGGCAGCCACCAGGTAAGGCAACTTTCTTCTTTGCTTTTTTCATAGCTCATCTTGTCTAATCTTGCTCTGGGATCCTCTGGTTCTCTATCTTCCCAGAAAGACAACCCAGATAAGTCATTTTACGCTGAGGATGGCTCCTGCATGCTGGGAGACAGCACCAGCTCCAAGATGTTATCAGTGAACATCTTTTATGGCCCCCGGTCTAGGTGCAGACGTGGCCCAGATTCAGTGGGACTGAATCTTATACAGTTTTCAGGTTCTCTTTAAAAAGAAGAACATGAGATTACAAATATAAAAATAAGTATGGGGCTTCCCTGGTGGCGCAGTGGTTGGGAGTCCGCCTGCCGATGCAGGGGACGCGGGTTCGTGCTCCGGTCCGGGAGGAGCCCACGTGCCGCCGAGCGGCTGGGCCCGTGAGCCGTGGCCGCTGAGCCTGCGCGTCCGGAGCCTGTGCTCCGCGGCTGGAGAGGCCACAGGAGTGAGGGGCCCGCGTACCGCAAAACAAAAACAAACAAAAAAAATAAGTATGGAGGTAATCTTTAAGAACCGTGAATCACTCTGTCGTACACCTGTAACTTATATGGTATTGTACAGCAACTATACTTCAATTAAAAAAGAAATTTAACATTAAAAAAATAACTATGGATGTATCTACTTAAAATGAGAAATTGCAAGTTGTAAATACTTTAAAGCTAAAAAATACCCATATCAGAAAATCTAGAAAAAATAATGTATTGATATTAACTCTCTTCCAATACATTTCAGTAATATTTTCCTACATTCTTAGCTATATATATTTATCAATTCTTCACATAATAATTTTATAATATTTTCTATAGAAAAAAATGAAAGATAATCCAATGCGTCCTCTAGCACGGCTGATGTTTTAAAATGATAGCTCAGAACAGTTTATTTCGGCTTCTCAAATCATGATCATTAATGTCATGAGAATTCTTAAGATTTGGGCCAAATCTGGAAACACATCTATCAAATTTCTTTCATTTGTGTGCTACGATATTTGGAAGAATTTCCCACAGTCTAGTCTGCAGCTTCTTACCATTCAAAGCTTGTTTCTCCTCCACTCCCCACATATTCCCAAGCCGGACCCCGAGGACACACTCACGTAGCAGTGTGACATTGGGTAGCTGGGTGTCTGTCCCTGGCAGTCAGAGCACTCTGGGAGCCATCTCTGCATCAGAACAGCTAGCAAGGATCTCATGTGCGTGGAAGTGACAGGGAACTGTGAAAAGTACGTCTGACTAGACCCAAACTAGATGTATCCCCGACTCAAATTCCTCTGAGGTGGAGTCCCAAAATGCTTACGGCCATTCAGATGGCACCTGACACAGGGAAAGTATGATCAATGTTACAGTCAGATTAGAAGTAATAAAAGTCCTGATTAATTACAGCTAAACTGTCTTACTTTTCTATAGTTTACAAAATATATTCGACTAGGTGACTGTTTTTTTCCCCCCAGGGCCCTGTTTCTGTTATCTATTGCTATAGAACAGACTGTCCCAAGACGTAGTGGGTTGAGCCCCTCTTAGATGTTCCAATCCCAAAGGAGCGTAGATGGATGCAGCCACACGGATGACCCTGCCATCGCCTTGGAGAGCGCAGGCGAGTTATCCTTGCTGAGCTTTGAATTAATTGCAAAGTCATGAGTAAGTAAGTAGTTGTTGTTGTAAAGCCATTAAGATTTGGGAAGGTTTTCTGTTCAGTAATAAATAACTGAAGCTGTAAGAGACAACTAAATGCACCCAGGAGTGTGGCGCTGTGGTAGACATGTGGCTTGGCTCTGAGGTGATGTGGCAGCAAAGGCTAGAAGGGGGGCATTCGCAGGGGCCGGAAGAGCAGGGAGGTTAGTGGGTACATCACAAACTTGGCCAAGACAGTTCCGGGCAAAACGCTGCCAATGCCACTTGGCTCCTTGCCACAGAGTATGTTAAGGTGCTGCCGAAGAAGAGCTGACCCGTGTCCGAACAGAATTTGGAGGAAATACAGGGACCCCAGGATAGTGTCTGGGGGGGGCAAAGCGTCTCAAAGTAAGGGCCTTAGAGAAAAGAGCAAATCAAAGCAGTGACTGGAGGACCCTTTGCTGCAGTCCCTGGAAGATTTAAGGCGATGCCCCCTAGACTCTGCGCGAGACAGGACTCCTAGAACCACGCTCTTCCACAGCGGCACTGCGTTCCCGACATGGAAAGAGGTCAATCCCAGAAGGAAGTGTGCTGGGGTATGGTGCGTGGAACAAACCCCGTAAGACTGGTAGATATAGATAACACGTTATATCTAAAGAGCTTTGTCCCGATGAGAGAACTGCCAGGTTGGATAAAGGACTAGAGAAATTCCAAGCGAAAAAGGTAGTGAAGCTCCCGCGTTCCTGAAGCAAGCAGGCTTCAGTCATTCAGCGGCAAGCCTGGGCTACATCTTGTGAAAAAGGAGGAATGAGTCACAGAGGGCAAAGCCAGGAGTCCAGACGGTAGAACCAAAAGCAGCGGATCCAGAAACCCTCAGAGGCAGAACTTGACCCTAATCAAAGAAAATTCTTTGCCCCCAGGAAGGGTGAACGGGCAGCAAACGCCTCTCTGGATTTCAGAATCACCATGCGCCGGCAACTGCCAGTGTGTCCTGTTCCTCTCCTTCTTGAATGGGAGCGTTTATTGCAATTATCCTGTTCCTGTATTATCATTATATCACAGCTATCTGTTGAACATGGAGGAACTTGTATTTTCAGATCACGGTTCTTTAGCTTGAGAGGTGCCCAACCCACAGAGCCTCGCAAACATCTCTACCCATCACAGATCATGAGATACTGGACTCGAACTTGATGCCACAGTGGACGAAAGGTTGGGCGTCTTGGGAGTGGTGAATATATCTCCCATATAAGAGAAATGTGAACTGCTGCAGAGAGAAGGCAGACAGTGCCGGATTGTCTGAAAAGAGGCCCTGACAATCTCCCTGCCCTGTACACGCATGCTGCTCCTTCCTACCTGAAGAAGAGTCTGTATTCCCTCCGCTTGAATCAGTGACATTTTTTGACCAATAATAGTATGAGGCCCAGGTTCCTGCTTTGGCTCTTCTGGAAGACAGTTGCCACGTGAGGAGGTTCAGGTATTGAACGATGAGAGATCTCGTGGAAAGAGACTGCATGCAGAAGTGAGGGCCCCAGACATGCTAGGGGAGCCGTCCTGTATGTTTCAGACCCAGCTGACACGCAGCTGAAATCAGCTGCACAAGTGACTCCAGCTGACACCACGAGAAGCGGAAGAACCACCTGGCCAACCCACGGAAATACAGGAAATAAGACATTTTTGTTATAAGCCGTCAAGTTTCTAGGTGGTCTATTGTACAGCGAAGCACAATGGAGACAGACCTCAAAGCTTCACTTTGATCAGCTTCATGGGCAATCCAACCCTGGGGGAAGAGCCTAGGGCAGGAAGGAGGCAGCGGCTCTCGCATATGTCAAACGATAAAGGACAAGTCACCAAATGTGCCGACTCTCTGTGCTGGTGATGTCCCGCGGTCCAGCCCCTGACAGGCCAGCCGCTGCCTTGCTCTGCTCTGCTCCGTGTCAGGGGATGCTGATTCCACCAATGCATCACTTCCTTTTTCGCAGGCTGCTTCCAGCTGTGTTTGGCAAATGCCTCCCCAAGGAGGTGGCCCTTGTCTCCTGTTTCCTCCTCTGTGCTTCAGGCTGAGTCTCGACAGTGGCCAAGCCCTCTAAGCCACAGATCCTGGAAGGCAGACCCTCTTCCTCGGCTCCAGCTCTCACTTGGCTTCAATGACAACATCTCTGCTCCCTTTCCCTCTAGGTCTAGAGGCGGTAACAGCTACCCTTGATTGTGAATCACTGGGACCCTCAACATTCCTGCTGGATTTCCTGGACCTGCCTACACATTCTGTCCATCCCCTCTTCCTGACCCTGTCTTCCTTTGATCCAGCTGGAATTCTGTCTTCTGCTACCCTGACTGAAATACTCCCCTATGTGAATCAGCAGAAAGAAAAATGAATATGGAAGCTGAGCTCGCAGATACATTTCAATCTTAGGTTTATAATGTCTTAGCTTGTGACCTAGAAATAATCGGTTGATGTATCTGAGCTGTACTTTCCTCAACTGAAACTGGAAGAGCCTATAACCTACTTTACAGGTTTCTGTAAACCTGTAAATACTGGAGCGTCCAGGATTCACCAAGCCCTTAGTCCTGAATATGGAACGTATCAGGCACTATATTTAAAATACATCAGGGCGCTGAGTTAGAGGTCTTCATCTCTTCCAGCATTCAGCAAGCACCAAGACATCAAAACCATAACGAGAGTTTAAAATAATGAAACATAAGGCTTGAACTGATTCAGGCTGCCCACCATTACAGCAGGTGCCCAGGGGTCCAGGGAATGGCATCAGGACAGGATGTCAGACAGGCCTTCCCGGTGGTAGAGCTGGGGTCAGACAGCAGGAGAAACACCGCCCTTCGCTGGGGGTCCCTATTGATGAACAAGCAGGTGGGTGCCTCTCAGAATGAAGAACTGGTGGCATTAAGAAGAGTAACTAGGATACTCTGTTATCTAAAGATCTCTTTGTAATCAGAGGGCCTCTCCAGCTGTTTCTGTGCACTATGCATTATTTATGGCCCATCCAGGGCTGGCATCCTGCTATCTGTCTGCTTTCTGAGGCTGGCGGCAGGAAAAGGGCTCATTGACTCAGCAAGTGTGAGCCAGGCTGAATGAGATGATGAGGGAGAAAGAGAAGTTGGAGAAGAACGCGGTTAGAAAGGAAAAGGGGAAAGCCAAAGAGGTGACGGTCAGCCACGGGTCACTGGAGATGCTCAACGTGACAGTGAGAGAACCTGATGCCTTAGGGAACCACCTGCAGATTCCAGTGGATCTGGAAGAAGGGATGGCGTGGGGCTTAGTTGCTTTAAGCCCTTGTCAATTCCTGACCAGTGAGATGCAATCCAGGAGGTCCATTTCTGGCAGGTTTCAGAGGATTACTCAGAGGTAGAGCTGGGTGGCGAAGGTCAGGGAGCTAAGGGACCCATCTGAGAGCATCTCACTGCTGGCAGAGGAGGTGAGCTGGTGGGTGGCCCCGAGGTGGAGAAGACAGAGTTGAGTGAGCCCGTGGGGCAATCCACATCCTCGTGCAGCCCGTCGCCATGGGTGCCGAGCACGGCTCTTCTGCCTGGAATTGGATTTCAGGGCCCTGCCGGTAGCATGAATCAGCAAAGCCATCTCCATCCCCATGTCCACTCCTTGCCGCCGACTCACCGCCATGTTCTGGAGGCAAAGGAGTCTCACGCTTGTCCTGCTTTCTGAACGCCCACAGTGATGCTCTGATTACCATCATCATCAGACACGACTCCTTTGCCAAGTGTCCTTCATCCTGCTTCTGTAGCAGGGACCCAATATGAACTGCGCCTCCAGTAAACGGCGATTGCCCTGCTTGGTATTTAAAATGTTATCTAAATGAAACCTCACAACAACGCTGTCAGACGATACCATCCCCATTTTCTAGAGGATATGACATGCTCAAAGAAATAAAGTAATTCATCCAAGGTCACACAACTCATCATAGGCAAAATGTGGATTACAATCTGTTCCGAGGCTCTCCTGGAAATAGAGACCTACACCCTCCTTCTCTCCCTCACGACCGTGCCCTTGGAGCTGCATTCAACCTTGGAGGTCGTTAGTCATTTATAAGGTTCCATAATAATAAGAGCACTGCAGGAGCTGGGGTCAAGATGTTCAAGAAAAGTAAAATACACACCTTGGCGCTGGTACTTGACACGTGGAGATAAGTTTAAATTACACACCTTGGCACTGGTACTTGACACATGGAGATAAGTTTAAATTAAGTCCCAGGTTCCCCCCCGCCCCAGGGGATGGCTGGAGGGTAAAGCTGATCTTCCCTGGTCTCCAAACTGTCTGCAAAAACTTGATTAATTACTAATTTACAGCTTATTCTCAACTGCAGCACAAATCTTTATTCCATTTAGGAATTAATGATCGGACCATATGTCCTCAGAACTGGACATGCCTTGGTGATCAAAGACTAAGGCTTAGCACTCTTCTGGGGCTCTGGGAAGTTCCCATTTCCTATTTGTCCTCCTGACCTCGCTGGAGACATTCTGGAGTGGTTGAGGTCGGATGGGGCAGGGATTCCTACCCCTTCCCCACCCCACAAGCCTGCAGAACGATCCATACACAAGGCTGAACGTGTACCTGGCACAGAAGGGCCCCTCTGTAGCCCTCTGTTCCCTTGGAGCCCAAATCTCCCCTACTCCACTGTACCTGGCACAGTCTCTATCCCTCCTCCCAGCCTCCTTGTGTCAAGAGGATGGTAGACTTGTATCTTAACAGGCACAAGTAAGTGATGTTGGCCTGGGGGGTTGATGCCCTGAAGGTTGTAAGTCAGAAGCATCCCTGGGAAAAAAAGGTTCAAAATGAGAGTACCAAATGAGAGTTCAGAAGGAGGGTGGAACAACCCATGGCTCCTGAGCACTGATTCGGTGATGGCCTCTGTGATAACTGCTTTACATGCATTATTAATCCTTTCAGCAACTCTCCGAGCAGGTATCAATAATCCCCTCCCTGTACCCCAACTTCCGAGTATGGAGTCGTAAGTTATTTATCCCAGGCAAGACAGGCGTTGGTGAAAATCTCCATTCAGATCTCTCTGATTCCAGTGCCCGTGTTCTATTTCTGTTTGACTGCTATGCTGACAGCCTCCTTTTCATGACCGTGTTTTTTAATTCCCTGGGTGTGGCCCACTGTCTGCGACTTAGAAGATGCTTAGGAAATGGTCATAGGATGGATGATGCGTGAATGAACGATAATGGATGATGCGTGAATGAACGATAATGGATGATGCGTGAATGAACGATAATGGATGATGCGTGAATGAACGACCATCATAGATGCCTTTAGGACTGAGCCCCAGACTGGAAGAGAAGGAGGGTCTCAGTGCGACTCAGTGCTGAGCTGACTTTCGTTGTCCCTGGGAAAGGGCAGTGCTGATGCAGGGAAAGGAGGGTCTCATGTGTTCCCCTCACTTCCACCTGGAATGACTCAGGCCTGGCTAAGTTTACCAGCCTTTCCTCACCTATGCTCCCCACCTCAACCCACTGTCGGCTTTCTTGCCAGGAAACCAGGGTGCTGGCAGGAGGCAGAGCTGTGTCGTCCTAAAGCTAAAGGTGTGGTCTTCCCAGACCCTATCCTGCGAAGTTGCAGGACCAGACCATTGGACCGTTTCTCCTTCTCCAGCATTTGCATTTGAACAGGAAAAAGCTTATCTCCTGGCTCAATGCCAGTCTTGTGTCTTTTACTGGGATGGTGATAGTCTCACCTTTAAATTGAAAAATCTTGCTCCAGCCACTCTCTTTTTTTTCTTTTTTTAATACAAAATTTACGAATAAGAGGAATTCAGTCAAAAGATTTCCGGCGTAAAGCAACTGCTGTTGGTGTAGATGATGGGACACAACATAACGCAGGCAGAAAATTAGCCTGTAATCACCACTTTCTTTTGGATCTGCTTTAGATGTATTTAAGCCCAAGAGACTCCCCCAGAGAGTGTGTCCCTGGGACTCGGCCCCTCCCCCGACTCATTACCTCTGGTTCTGTTGTCTCCGAGGAAGAAAATTAGGGCACCGTGGCTATTGAGATGCAGGTGCTCAGCCAGTGAGATGTTCACACAGCAAAATGACAGTCACTGCATGTGATTTGGGATGATTTAATGGCTTGAATTATCTCGCAGGTTTGTGGAGGAAATGCCAAGGCTGTCAAGCACAGTGCGGACAGCTCTGCCTTGCCCGTCTACCCAGCCCTTCACTGCCAAGGGCAGAGGACAGACTCCGCTTCCCTCACCGCCCTTTTGTTGGAGCCAAAGGCAAGGGCCCCATGAGTGGAGGACCACCAGGCATCTGAGGCTGAGATGTGGGATGAAACACTGCATCTCTGCTCCTCTGTTTGTCCCCCTCACTCTCAATAAAAAGCTCAAAGTGACCGCATGTAAGAGAACCACCCTGGTGAGCCGGGCACGTGGAACCCAGGAGCCTCATGGTTTTTACTGAAATCCTGCCTCTATTTAAGAACTCAGTTTCCACGTTCAATATCTTTCCCTCTTTGTTCATCTTCCCTTTTACAAAAATTCAAACGTAAACCCTAGGTTGAGCTGCTTCTTATGAACCTTGTAACCTAACCACGGACTAATGTGTCATTCTAGGGCCCTGTACCTCAGTTTTCACATTTATGAAATGGGAAGATAATATCTCCTCCTGAGAGTTTACAGAAGACTTAAATAAGAATGTACGAAACTGCTGGGTGACCACAGAGCCTTCTGGAGACGTGTTACTGCGGAGAGCAGGGAGCGGCTTGGTACTCAGGAATTTTTAACACGCTCTGCTTTGATGAAATCGGTTAGTCAAGGGAGCACTTAAAAACGTGTTTCTGACTCTAAGGTCAAGAGCGGGAAGCAAGGTCACTGTCCTTGTCTGAGCCTCGACCTTCCACCTCCAGTTTAAACACCACTGGATAATCCGGATAATCCCAGTGTCCTCCACGGGAAGGAAGTGCTCCAACAACTGGACGGAATTAAAACTGATGCCAGTGTTTATTTGTATCTCTCTAAAAATGCCCAAAGCAACTGATTGATAACAGCAACCAGACTTCTTAAAATCTACCTTCCCCCGCTTGTGCTCTCTCTCATGCACACCACACAGCTCCCTTGAAATGTCTTTCTTTTCCAGCCCCGGGCTCAGCTTCCCCCAGCAAATCGCTCCCATCCTGAATTGGACTGTTTTCACTCCTCTGCTGGGTCTGGGCTTTTTTCTTCTCTCCCCCAAGTTTATGCCTCATCGCCCCTACCTACTCCAGCTCTGTCTCGGTCTACCCAGTGTCCCAAATTTACATCACAAAAGCTTATCACAGGAGATTAGCTCCAGCAAAGGTAGACTTCTCTTTCAGAGGGTAAAAGGAAATGGGGAAAAAGAGATAGAGAGTGGACAGAAATAGCTTCCTCTTTGTCAATCACTTCAGGGTGGAAGGCCGTGAAGATTCACATGTTAATAACTCTGTCACCGTCAAATATGACTGAGGACCCATTCCGGAGTGGTTAAAGATTCTATTCCAGCTCACCCAGGAGTGCGTAGAAAATGGAACACCAGCACCAAACAGGTGAAAGCAAGGGGATGTCACACTTTTGTCAGTCTGTTGGATGAAAACCCGGAGTGGTTTTGGTTCATGAATATGCATCATGTGTGTGTCTTAGCTCTCGTCAGCGGTGCTCAGCAGATGGCGGGCGTGTTTGGAACCTGCTACACACTGTAGCGGGATGTTGTGACGGGGGATCAAGTGCTAGGTGGAAGCTGTCAGGATGCATAACACGTCATCCGGGGGAGTGGCAGCTCTCCATCACCCTTCGTCCCAGGGCCAAAGGCCAGGATCTCATAGAATGTAAAAGGCATCTCTAATGAGTAAGACAAAAAGGGGCTTGACCAGCAGTGGTCATTAATGTTCCCATTCCCAGGGCCATTAACCTTGGGTTCCTTGGCCTAATTTTAACCAGGTTAATTGCCCACCACCTTCTCGGATTCCCTCCTGCTCTGACAGCTGTATTCAGCACAGTCGTAAGAAGTATTAGCAGCATCCGTCTTCATTATCAGCCTGAGGACGGTGCCTGCATTATTGACTTCCACATTTTAGCAACTTTAGGACGAGTACGGGGTGGGGGGAAACAAACAGTGCTACTAAGGAAATAAATCTCCCGTACAGGGATGCCTGTTCCTAAATGGTGCTCCGGAGAAGCAGATAAGACGCCTTCTTCTGCCTAAGAGGGGTCTTAGTGGCCGCATTTCAAGAGAAGAGATGGTAATGTAATGACGCAGAGGTCATCGTGATTGTAGGGACACCACCATGGCAAAAGGGGCCCCGGTTGCTAGAGAACTGCGGCGCTGTGGCTGCTGATCCAGGGCTGGTCCTGCCGAGGCAGCACCCTATAACACACAGATCTTTCAGCCGCATCCTGTACTTTCAACAAGTGACGTAAACACTTGGAAGCTTGAGAGTCTTCGTGGTTTGTCTCTCCCCACAGCATCGCTGGTCCCATCGGTCACTGGCCCTGAGGCTGGCTACGTCTAGACTTCTCCCTCTTCTTCTATGCTCATCCGTCACCTGCCTTACATACTCCCGACCTGGGATCAGTCCCAGGGCTTGCCTTCTCCAAGCCTTTGCCCGGAGATAAAAAAAAAAAAAAAATCACACAACTGCATAGATTGGAGTCATGTGCATCTGTGGCCTCCAAGTGCAGAAGGTCTGCAAGGATCCCTCCAGATCCACGCACGATCTTTGGTCAATCCTCTCTCCCCTTGTCTTAACCTTTACTATCCTGCTAATGATTCATCTCGGCCCCATACTCTCAGAAAGCAGTATTTTCTCCTACTTCCCTAAGGAAATTGAAGCTATCAGGCAACTCCACTCAAATTTTCATCCACCCTCCCTCATTATCAAATTCTCTATATCAATGCCCGTTCCTGCCCATTCGGTCATTTTCTCCACCCCAGCATTGCCTTGTACACAATGATACAGCTCGTACCCTCCCCTCTTCCCCTCACCGTCCCCACTGTACTCCAGCTGCACATTGCAATGAGTTTGGAAATCCCCCCACCCGATTCCCTCCTGGATTTCCAAAGGCCACAGTCTTATTTTAGGCCAAATTTTGCACTGACAGAATATATTACCTCTGCATCGAGCCAGGATATAAAGCGAAGAGAAGCTTCGGGGGATGGATACAAATGAGTTTCACTGCCCCAAGGAGCTGGAGACAGAGCTGACTGCTCCCCTTGGCAGACCACGCTCCCCGCTCGTGCTGCCCCTTCCCAGCACTGGCTGGTTGCCCTTTATGACTCTTGCCCCAGGTTTTCCATTTTAGAGGTACACTGCTATCTCCCAAAACCTGCTCTGTAGGAATCCCTTTCATAGCACCGCTTTGTTTTAAACCACCCCTATTTCAGAAACTGCTGGAGCTTAGAAACCAATTTCCATGCTTATTCCAGAGCATGTGTAGCATTTAGGCAAGCTATATACAAGCTGTATGTAAGTTTCATCATGGGAGACCCGAACTCAGTTTGCACAAATGGAGGGCAGTAGGCAGGGTGTGCGTGAAGTCTGCACTTGGTGAAAACTCCTAGCAGAAAATGGCAAGCTTGGTGGGCAGAGGAAAGGTATCTGGGTAGAAAGTCGCTTTTAGAAGCAGGCTGTGCAGTCCTTCCGTGGAGAAAAGCTCCACAGTGGGGCATCAGCATACCCTACTCAAGAGCCTAACAGTCGTTCCTGACGCCTGTCCCTCTCTGACCCCAGACCTACTCCAGGGCCAGGACTAGGGTGAGGAGAATGAGGGACCTGACTTGGCACAAAATTTAAGAGGGTGCCCCTAAAAGATAGTTAATGAGATAAACAATATTTTAATGCAATATTAAAAAAACTCAAAATCATACCAAAAAAAAAGTAATGAACCAATTACTAAAATTTTACAGAAAGCCAGAATCAGTACGTTACCATGTCAAGCCATATTGGAGCCAGAGGCAAATGGAAAACTTGGTAATAATGATCGGTCTCTATTTTAAAATTCCGTCTGTTGTTAATCATGGGGTTTTTAATTAGCGTTCAAGTTTATGCCTTAAAATACCGCATCAAAATATGATTCATCTTTATTACTGAGTATCGGCACCCTCTAAATTCCGTCCTGAGGTGAGTTTACCCTCCTCTGGGCCCTGCCCTGTCCACACACACACACACACACCACCTATCATGATGCTCACCTTTGCCCCCCAATTACCTTCCAAATCACTCCTTTCCTTCCATACCTACGGCCCCAGGCCCAGTTCATTTCTGCATCATCCCTTTCCTGCATTCGTATAACAGCCCTCTGTTTGGTCCACTAATTTCCAGAACTACGTCTTTCCATATTGCTGATTCCACTTTTCACACTGTTTGAGGACTTCCTGGGCCTACAGTAAGGAATTCAAGCCTTAACTGGCCACAGCCTCGTTTCTCACCATCTCCTCTTCCAGATTCCTGAAACGTTCCATCAACACTTCCCCTATGATGCCCTGCACCTAAGATCTAACAGTTTCCGGGAACTCTCATGCTCTCTTCCAGCCTTCTCACATTTTATACATGCTGTTCTGTCTGCCTGGAATACATGTTTCTTCCCTCCGTCTGGAAATCTTGCTCCTTAGGTGAAGTTCTGTCGGAACACACTTTCCATTGCATTGCAATTGTCTGTCTCCTCCACCAGGCTCTAAAATGCTTCTCAAGGACAGGGAGACTGTTGCTAATCCATCTATATTGAAGGCACACAGCAGGTGCTCAAAACAAGTGTGATGGTCATATGGATGAACTATGAACAGCTGAGTAATTGAATCATTACGGTGGTTGGCCAAAAAGTTCGTTTGGGTTTTTCCATAAGATCTTATGGAAAAACCCAAACGAACTTTTTGGCCAATCCAATAAATAAGCTTTTACTAAGCTCCTGGTCGTGCAAGGTGGTATACAGGCACTTGTGAGTGTCCCTGGTGACTGGTGACCTCCACAAGCCTGGAGCTGCCTGAAATCTGCCTCTCATCCCTCACACCCAACACACGTACAGTGCAGAGTAGACACTCAGGAAAGAGCCCAGTGGAACTGAAATGGTGGTGGTGCATTACGTGGTTACGTGTTTGACTTTCACATGGTTGAGGTGACCACTTTCAACTAAAAGCTGTTTCATTGGCTAGAACAAGCCATCTTTGAAATCCCCAAGAATAGCCCATATAGGAAAGCCATTACTATAAAAAGAGACAACCCATCTGGGATAAGGGAATTGGGGTTGGGTGCCAGAAGACAAAAAGAATTATCAAATGCCTGTAGTATTTAGACCCTGAGATGAAGATCTGAGAGCTCTTCTGCCCGTGTGTTGGCCTGGGCTGGAGAAGGCTGGGTGGGGTGGGCGCAGGTGAAGTGTGGCATTTGTTCAAAGTACTGTATTCCCTCTTAGACTCTAATAATATAAAAGGGCTGTTCTCACCAGAGCTCTTTCCTCTCTTTTTCATTGTCTTGATAAATCCTTTATTGGGGCAGCTGTCTTAGAACACTGGCCCGGAATGTACATAAACCCCTCTGAACAAAAGTTATAAGCTTGCCCTCCCCGCACTGCTCTGGGCCCTGTAAAGAACTGAGACTGATTAGAAAACAAAGACTGGGCTTACCCCAGCCCTGAGCAACGAACCACCTTTCTTCTCCCCTTCTGGGCGTGTGTCAGATGGCCGCCCATCCAGGGGTCTAGACAAGCAGGAAGGCATCCTCTGATCCCCAGCACGGCTACAGGACCCAGGTACACGATTGGCTGGGGTGCTCTTGGTACCTGGTTTTAAACCCCAGCTCTACCACTCACTTGCTGTCTGGTTTAAGAACTCATCAGATTTAACATGCTGAATTGATGTATAGGCCACAGCTTAGCCTGATAAAGTGCTCCCTAACCTTAATGGGGAATAGACATAGTATGAATTTCCTAAAAGAACATGCCATGGGCAAGAACATACCACAGGCTGAAAAGCTAGATGGTAAACTTTTAATAGAGATTCATCTGCTTTAAGCTATTCTAGACCAACTAACAATAGGGCACCTGTTTGCTCCCTCCCTCCCTCCCTCCTTCCTTCCTATCTTCCTTCCTTCCTTCCTTTCCCCATCCCCTCCCTCCACAAATATTTATACTGAGTACCTACCATGTGCTAGGTGGATACTCATAGCAGGGTTCATGCCCACACTGGTCCAACATAATCTCAGTGGAGTAACACTCTCTGGGTAGACGCTCAACACAAGTTTGTTGAATGTGTCCTTCTCTTCCTGTCTCTCTTCCTTCTCTTCCCAGCCTTTTGATGGTAACATAATTTCTTCCTCACTCTACATTCAACCGCCTAGAGGATACTAAGCGCCTTAGCTTCATGTTTTATTTCTAATGCTCGACGGTATGTTGGCCCATCTCACAGGATTACGTTAAGCAATCCCTCTTTGACAGTTTGTTTTTCAGGGAAAGGAACACAGGGCTCCATGGGTGATGACTACTTATTATGCAAGAAATCTTTTCTCTTTTTTCGTGACCTGGGCGTTCATTTGGTTCCCAACTTACTGCATTATGCACAACACTGGACCAAGGTAGCTCTGTGATATGGACGTTGAATGGACGTGTCCTCCGCTCTCTGTGAAGTAACACTCCTCCACGCCCTTGATGCGGGTTTTCATCTTGTGTCCCATTTTACTAAGAGCCTCACCCTCAACTAACTGCGATGATCCCCTTCCACAATACGCGGAACTGTTAAGGTTCATGGGATTAACCTCCTTCCACAGAAATCTAACGAGGATTCTCCAAAAACAAAACAAACAAACAAAACAAGGGCAATCAGAAGAATGACCCAGTAATGAAATAATTTTAAACAATGAAAGATAACTAGGTATGAGCTTTCTTAAGCTTCATTACTTGAACCACCTGGGGAGGCACCCATTCTATCTACTTGTAAGATCGGGCTTGACTTGACAAATCTATTCCCTTGTTTATAAAGGACTGTGCTCAGCCAACTGAGAGGACAGATTAAAGAGCTAATGGATCTAAAGACATGATGGAGGAGAGAGGATGCAGGATGCTGTAGGCAGAGTTGGAAATACTGTCCTGGGAGCAGCATGTTCAGTCTGTTGGGTGGACAGGGGATGCTCTCAGTGGGGGGTAAGGAGAGCAGATAGGAGACCACTGTAGTCTGTTGGGTGGACAGGGGATGCTCTCAGTGGGGGTAAGGAGAGCAGATAGGAGACCACTGTAGCAGTCTAAGGATGATCTACAGAGAAGCTAAACTAAGTTAGTGGCATCGGGAATGACAAAAGGGGGATTAGCATTAAAATAGATTCCAGGAGTGGTGACACGGTAAGAGGAGCTCTGGAGAAAGATGAATATTGAAAAGTCCAGGTTCCTGGCTGGGCAACTGAGAAGAGGCTACAAGTCAAGAGAGAGAGTTCAGAGGAAAACAGGAGGAGACATGAAGATGATGAATTCCATGTTGGATATAAAGAATGTGAAGCATATGGTGCTGGGGAGGCGTTCAGGTGACTCTGTCCAGCACACAGTTGGATATGTAGGTCTGGAACTCAGGGACCAGAGACAGAGATCTGGGGATTAGTAGCATACAAGTGGGACTTCAGAACATGAGTATAGATGAAATTGCAAGGAGACCATGTCGAGAAATAAGTGAGCTAAGGGTAGAACCAGAAGGAACCAACGTTTTAAGATGATACTTGGAAAGAAAAAGCAGGTATCCTAGAAGTTGAGGAGAAGGAGTTGCCGGATGGAGTGGGTGGTGAGGCGCATCAACGCCAACGAAGATGTGAGACGTGAATACATTCAGAGGAAGATCACAGAAACCCTGGAAGTGCTTTGTAGATTTTGTCATGTCGTAGGTCATTATTTCTGACTTTAATGAGAGCAATTTGAATGAAA
>NW_020174430.1:1207837-1242590 GCF_003031525.2 Neophocaena asiaeorientalis asiaeorientalis | reverse complement strand
GGGTAAGAGGTCAGATTACAGTTGCTTGAGAAGTGAATATGAGGTAATAACGTGAAAACAGCGGGGGTGTGAACTACCCTTTCAAGAAATCTGGATGATAATGGAAGGAGAGAGATGCAATTATTGGAAGAGGACTGTGTTTAAGGTTTATTGCTTGTCTTAGTTTCTAAGAAAAACTTGCGAGGTTGAAAAAGGTAGGTCAAAAAAAAACTGGTCAAAGGGAAGAAGAGGTTAAAGATGCTGGAGAGAGAGGGCAGAGATAAATGGCCCAAAGTTCCAGGGGGGATGGGGGTGGGCGGGATTGGTCGTAAGAGCGGCAGGGTCAGCCCACAGCAGGGGGAGGGACACCTCATGCCCTCAGGTGAGAATGATGGAGCAAATTGTAGCTATACCTGGTGGTTAGGCATGGACGGTGGTTCTGGTTTTATTTTATTTTATTTTTAACATCTTTATTGGAGTATAATTGCTTTACAATGGTGTGTTAGTCTCTGCTGTGTAACAAAGTGAGCCACCACAAGGGAACAGGACAGGGAGCTGACGGCCACCACACTGCATGATGGATGAAGCCCCCACTTCCCCTCCCCTGTGTGTCGATTATGCTTCCAAGCTTCTCAAAAACCTTGCAGCCAGGAAATTCTCAATAATATCCAATCTCTACTTCTTCTGATATGATTTAAAACCTGCCCATCCCAGCCTCTCTGCTGAGAGGATAAAGGACATCTTTATCCGTGGCATCCCCAGGTGCTGCAGAGAAAAACTGAGCCCCTAGTGGGGAATAGGGGGAAAATCGAGTGTCTGGTGAACACACCCTCACCCACTGATTCACAACCCCTCCCTCCCCCATCCAGGTCCCCACATTCAGCTCATGGGCCCCGCCCCCGTAAGGAAAACTCTTGGAGCAATTGGCCAAGCACGGGGAATTTGGATTTTGGCCTGGAACTCCCCCAGCCTGCCCCAGCCCTGGCCTCAACAGTGGGTTGACAGCCTGCTTTCTTCTCTAGCCTGCCACCTGGCCCCGACCCCCAAATAATCAGGTTTCAGGGCACGATGGTGATGTGTTTGGAAGCCAGTTGTCTAGATGCAGGTACATCACTGAGTGAGTTAGTATTTATAAAATGCTCGGAAGGAAGCTTAGAAAATAGTAATCACCATGTAAATATTAGCGACTATTGTCATTATTAATACTATTATGACTGCCCCTCATATTCTCTACAGGACTAAAATCTATTTCATGTCTGCAGTGGGAACAGATATTTTGCACATTAATTAAGCATTATGATATACAAGAAGCTTGAGAAGGGATTGAGAGGTGGCCGGAGCCCGGGCATAGAGTGGAGTTAATACAGGATTTGAAGTCACACTGACATGGGTCTGAGTCAAATACCTGCCACTTCTGAACTGTGCCTTCTTAGCCTCGGTCAAATGGGTACGTTAACTATTTCCTTACAGGGCTGTTGTATATATTCATCACCAGACGAATAAGAGCAATAAAAATTTAAATCTTCTCCTATTTCCTTCTTCCTAGGTAAAGAAAGTGGAGCTGAAATTGTTTGGATAAATGACTGTGCCTTTCTTTTGGCACCTAACATTTGCTATCTTGTATTTCATAATTATGGCATTCTTCAATGTTCTTCCCCCTTCTTTATTAACCACTCACCAACACACACACACACACACACACACACACACACACACACACACTCTCTCTCTCTCTCTCTCTCTCTCTCTCTCTCTCTCGCTCACACACACAATCAATAAACGTTAGGTTCTGAACAAGTTAAGTCAGAAGCCAGGGCAACGTTTTTTGTTTGTGGGATCATGTTCCCTTTGTTTTCAAACCTCCAAGCTGATCCCCTTGGTCCCTGGCATCCCCTAATCCTCTTGCAATAGTCTCCGGGGCCATGAGTGATGCTCAGGGCCCTTCCAGGGGGTGGGCCTGACACCAGTGGGACATAACCAACACGACTACACAAGCAGGCTGGCTTCCCCATGTGCCTCTCAATTAAATACCCATACAGAAAGTCACCTGAGGGAATCCCGTTGATGTCAGCAGAAAGAAGAGACTGGATTACAGCCTCTGACTGGGCCAGCTTATTGTTATTTATAATACACAGCCGACTGACTGGGAAGCCAGGGGAGAGAGAGATGCTGGCGTGAGTGCCACCCGTTAATTGAAATGTCTTAGTTTCCAGAAACTGGTTGGAATTCTCACGGCACTGGGCAGCGTACCTGTGTTCCCAGTGAACCCCCTGGCTGAGCAGATTCTAATTCTGCCCCTTTCAAGGCGTTGGTGGAAAGAGCTCATTCCCAGGATGACACCGCTGTTGAGCGAGCCGGGTGTGGAGACGGGCAGCTGAAGGTCTAGTGAATCCCCGACATCCCAGCCTGGCAGACGGAGCTCCCGGGAGCACCTCCTCCTCCTTTGAGGCGTGAACAAAACCAGGCCACCCTGAAGACCTGAGGACAGGGTGGGTTTAGGGGCACGTGTGCACACCAGCCAACCGACGATGGGTCAGAAGTCCTTAAGAAAGGCAAACACCTTAGCCTGCCCTCCCCCAAACTTTCCTGGAATTCTCACACTCCTTCCCCAAGTCTTAATATAAGTGTCCTGTCCTCAAAGCCTTCTTCCCTCACCTCCACCCTGCCCTCTGGGGCAGATTTGGGTAGGGCTTCCTGTTACGTACTCTTAAAACACTCTCTAATTCTCACTATCGTAGGGAACTACTGCAATTAAAACATTCCTTTAACTATGGTGTAATATTGATCTTTTCCCCATATACGATCAAATCTGTGTGGGCAAAGACTGTGGCTGCCTTAATCCCCTTGTATTTCCTAGTACGGTGCCGGGCATATCGTTAAGACTGGCTAAACGAGTGAATGAATCAACCAAGGAAACACTTCTTTGGGAAGGCAAACAGATACAGGACACTATACATTTAGAGGAACCACAGCACTGTCCTGGAGACTGGTCATGCTTGTCGGATTACCTGGGTCATGACTGCTCTCCCCACACTGCTGTTTAAGAGCTAACCGCACGCTTAGATAATATTTCATTTGGATTCAGTTTGGACAATCCAATTTGAGTTTTCAGGAATTTGCTGAGCATTTGCTACGCTCCCGGCACGACGCTCGGCTGCAGAGGATGTCAGGCTCCCTGTCAACCCCGAGCTGTGATTTCCTGAGGGAGCACAGTATAGCTCAGAAATGCGTTCCATGGTCTAGAATATACAGGCTGTGCGATTTGGAAATGGAAGTGTTGATAGACACTGCTTTTCTGCTTCTCACTCAACAAAAGTTGAGTGCTTTCTCCGAAAGCTTCTGCTTTCTCTTTCAAGTTCACAGGTCTCTGAGCTTTCCCTGTCCCTCAGGACCTGGTATAGCCTTGCTGCATGCAAATGACCCACCGGTGTTCCTTTCTGCTCTGACCTGCACACCTGCCTGCCGCCCAGGGGAGCAGATCTGACTCCCCCAGACGACATCCTCGAAGAACTGGGGGAGCCCTGAGGCAGCTTCACGGGCTCCCACTGGCCAGGCTTTGAACTCTCCAATCCTTCTTGCTGCTTTGGGATGTTTCACTTTTCTCTTCCCCCAGGGAAACCGTCTGCTTTCATGACAGTTGTACTGTGTGCCAGTGTGAGGGTCTAGAAGAGACAAGATTAACTGCTCTCCAGTCAGGAAAAGGAAAAGTGGTAAATTTTTATGTTTAGAAAAAGATGAGTTGGTGAAATACAGCCAGGACGCTTTGCCCAGTCTTTTATCTTGGAATAGAAAATGCCTAATACAGTTAGACAAAAAGCTCATTTTCTAAGGCGCCTCCTTGCTTGGGGTTTGATTCAGAATCTCAAATCCCTTTGCCTTGCAGACAAGTGAGAACTGTCTTGGAAGCAGGGCATGTGGACTGAGGTTCTGCTCTTTCTACTCGCTTTCTGACCTTGGGCTAATCACTGGGCAGTTCTTTAAGATGGGAATGTAATCGCTGCCCTACCAAAAGGGATAATGGGAGGCGGACGTGTTCCTATGAAAAGAGGTGTCGACACAAATAGGCGTTGCCAGTGTGAAAGATGCAGCCGTGCCAGGCATTCGTACTGCTTGTAGCCATTCCCGTTTTCACCCTCTAATTTTGTTCTCATTGGCGTAACACCATGGATAGCTACAGAGCTTTAGGGAAGTGTACACAGAGACCTGATTCATAGACTTTCCAAACTAAAGTAGGCCTTAATGATCACTGCATCTCCTGGACACACAGACGGAAGCTGAGTACCGATAACGCACACGTACTGAGAGCCGACCGCGCGCCAAGCTGGGCTTGAACCCTCCCACCTGTGGTAACCCACCGACTCTCCAAAGCCGCTCCCACCAGGGAGATATTACAATCATCACCTCCACTTTATAGATGAGTAAGCAAATGTCAAGTAACCCGCCCCCCCCCCGCCCCCCGCAAGGTCACATGGTGGCAGTGCAAGGGTCTAAACCCAGGAGCCAATTCTCCCCACGGTGACAGTGCGTTGCTACCAGAAACTGAGTTCCAGAGAGATATGGGCAACTGGCCGAAGATAACTCAGCTGTTAGGGATGAAAACCAGGTCACCCGATCCACAGTCCAGGTGTCTGTCTGTCTGTGTGGATGAAGGTAGGGCTCAAATCCTAGCTGGACACGTGGTTGTGGGAATGACCTTGGGCAAGTCATCAACTGACCTGGGATGTGGTGTTCTCATCGAGATAAACTTGTCATAAAATAGCCTCACAGTTTACTGTGAGCATTAGATGAGATAATACCTGTAAAGCACTTAGAAGAGCCCTGGATGTAGCTACTCAACAGCTGTTACACCTGCTGCTTCTTCCAGGGGGCCTCCCAGAGGGGAGATAACGTCGGCATCGTGGTGGAACCCAGAGGGGCTGGTGAGGGAGGGGAGAGGTGGTGAGGATGCACCAGAAACTTGTGTTTGCGACAGAAAGCAGCTGGCCCTTCCCAGATAAAGATGGAAAATGAAATAGAATAAAAAGGCTAGAGCCACAGACAACCTAACACTCTCTATTTGCCCTTTCATGCTGGCAGCTCCTCCATTCTCCATTCCCTCTGCCCTAAATGGACCAGGAGCCGAACGGGCACGCACTGCATCACTCTTCAGGTCCTGGCAGGATGCCCGGAGCTACCTGCCCCTCTCAGCCTCTAGGTTCACCCCCTGACGGGTCCTGACAGCCAAGTTTGGGGGGCCGAGCAGCTGCCAAGACCCGAGGTCCCAGGCCAGGAAGTAGCTGCGTGCTTGCTGCTCTCAAGGGAGCTCTGGAATCATGCAAACTTCTGCGATTGCTTCTGCCGACTCAAATCTCTCTCCCTCTGTTAACAACACAACAGACATCTTGTCTGTGTTTGATAAATAAGCTTCTCTATTTATTCAGGGGAGTGAATTTGTAGCTATTATGATTCAGATGACATTGACACGATATTTTCTCTCTTTTCTTCCCCCCTGATGTCGAATCAGGAAAAGAAAATCCATAGGAAAAAAAAAAAAAAACCCACAAAAACCCAAAGCAATTACTCTGCATATCAGTCCATGAAATAAAGAAATGCCTAAGCCAACTCTCTCTTGGGGTGGAGGTAAGGGAACTGATAAATACTTTAGAAACTGCTGCTCCTTCCTGGTTCCCCAAGATGCAGCTGGTGTGTACTAACAGGAGGCACATGCTGCATTTATTAAGCACTGAACAACGTTTTAATTTCTCGACCATTACCGTGATCTGCAATGGGCCTGCGCACAAAGTCAGATCCCAGGGATGTCAATCAACCCAGCTAAGAAGTGTTGGCATCGTCATATGGGGTGTTACCTCTCATTGGGTTTCCTGAGTCCACCAGTCAAGCAGACGTGACTGAGCAGACAGGCAAGACGGGGAGCGGGCCCCAGCCAGCAGAGTCAGCTCTGCATCTGGAAGTCCTTGTGATAGACGCCCTTCCCGTTGGATCAGTTCAGACTCACCTGATCTCATCCCTTTCCCCAACTGTGCTCACCCCCAGCTGCCCAAGCACAGTCCAGAATGTTAAGTCTTGGATGTCGAGGATAGGCTAGAATCTTCTTGAACATCTAATGCCCCAGACAGAGGGAACATAGGAGAGCTTGTAATCGGAAGACTTCCTGGCCCGTGTTTTCTAGACCCAAGTGGCCTTGTGGAGCAGCTCAGAGTCAGAGGTACAGGCCTGCTGGGTTACTTGGTCCGTGGCTTTCAACATTTGACAGTGACTTAAAGTATCAGATGCATCCTATGTCACAACACTGCACACACACACCCCACACTCTACTGAAAGAAAATATCCTTACGTTATGACATGCACTTTGATAATTCTATTTCATGTTTTTAAAAAATCACAGGTGGAAGCCACTAAAATATGTAATAACCTCTAATGGGTTGCAGCCTGCAGTTTGAATAACACTGACAGTCCAACAGTGAGGTATGTCAGGTTGATGAGAATAAGTAGACCTGCAGCCAGGGCAGGCATCTCCTCAAAGAAACATGCAAAAACACCTGGGGGAAACTTCAGAGTGGCCAGTTCAGAACTGGTCTGCACTGGAGTTCCAAGTGCAGCTGGGATCCTTGGTTGTCTGGAGGGCGGCTGGGCTGATAGAGTCTAGAGCCCTCCTGGCGGCCGGCTGGACTCCGGCTGCCTGTAGTGGGAACGAGGGACATGTTTACATGTCCCGGGGGGAGGGGGCTGCCACGGGCAAGCTTGTCTAGAGCTAGGCCTCTCCCATCGCAGCTCACTCCCCCCGGGACTCTCTGCTTTTCCCTCCTGCTCTCCACCCCCACCCTGTGCCTTTCCTTCCTCTTACTTCCTCTGTGTCCTCCTTTGCCCTCTCCCTTCCCTATCTTTCCTTTACCAACAAGTATAGATTTTTTAAAAAAATGTCCCCATTCATCATTCACAATCTGCTAAACCAGTTTTTCAAACTCCCTGTAGGCAGGAAACCTAAGTGTTGGGTTGAGAGTCATGTATGCTGTGTGTGTATGTGTGTGGCATGTGTGTTTGTGTGTGTGTGGTGTGTCTGTGGTGCGTGTTCGTGGGTGTTTGTGGTGTGTGTGTATCCGTGTGTGGTGTGTTTGTGTGTGTGGTGTGTGTATGCGTACACGCATGTGTGTGTCCATATCTCTGTGTGTGTGTGGTGTGTGTGTCCATGCATTTGTGTGCAGTGTGTGTGGTGTGTCTGTGTGTGTCTGTGTGTGTGTCTGTGTGTGACATGAACCGCAGAGTCGGCCAATGCTTGTGTCTCCCCTGAAGGAGATGTGAAAGCACAGTGTCCAAGAGGAATAATCCTACAGATCCCCAACCCTAAGAAAATAACTTACAAGGAAAGAAGACATCATTGCTTTGTGATTTTGCTTTCAAATAACCTGTCTCCCTTCTAAATATATTAGCTTTATATTTGATTCTATTGCTCTATCAGCAACCGCAGTGATTTGGAGCCATGATATACTCAGCCGCCTGATTTCCACGGAAAGGAGGGAATTTATAGATGTAGTCACCAAGGGGTTAGCAATGCTGTGGATTTCAGTGGCGCTTTCCTTGTTGAAAGCACATTATAAGCATTAACTAATTGTGCTGAACAACACTGGAGAGAGAGAGAGAGAGGAGTGGTTCTCACGTGGCGGAGCCTGGGGAAGAACCAGCACAGGCCTGCACGGCTCCAGGGAAGCGTGGGTTCCCAAGAACTGAGATTAGGATTCAGTTGTCACTTTTCCCAAACCTTCACAATTCCTTAAGCCTCATGCCAGCTGCAGTGTCTACTTTTACACGTCCTAAGGCAGTTGCTTAAGTTTTCAGCATGTAAGTTTCCTCAGCTATAAAGTGGAGACCATAATAACACCCATTGTAATAAGCTTGCTCTAATAATTAAATGAGATACAACTTTGCACAAGGCCTGGTCCTTAGGAAGTACTTAATGAATCGTGGCTCTCAGCTCGGAAAATACCCCCACTTCTCTTGTTCACACTTCCTTCTCTGTCTTCTCCCTCCCTTCCTCTCTCCCTTGCTTTCTCCCCTGGGCTCCTTTCATGGGCAGAATCCTCAGCTGTCAGGCATCTTTGGAATCTGGGGGGAAGACATCACGCACCCTCTCCCCTGTGGCTGTCCGTCTGCTGAATGTGCCAAAGGTGATGGCTTTGGGCAAAAGCTTACAGGAGCCTGACAGACACATCCTGCCCTGCTTGAAAGCCCTGCTTGAAAGCCCTGCTTGGTGATACGGCAGCTGAAAGGCCTATACCTCCACTGCTCATCAGACATCTGCTGGTTATTAGCGACCACCAGGCCACGCTGCTGGGGCTTTGGAGGACAGACAAGGGCTTTGTGATACCAGGAATGGCCAGGGGACCACCACCGGCCTTTTCTACCAGCCTAGGTACAATTCCTCACACACAGACCAGAAACAGGCTTTGCGGGTTGCTCTGGTGCATTCAGACGGGAGTGCCTCTGCCTGTCCGTCTGTGCTAACGATAGCCTGGTTTGGAATTCTGAGAAAGGATAGACAGTGTTGGCTGTGGAATTCAATACTTCATCAACTTTCCATCAGAGTTCGTGCTCTGCTCTGTGCCATCACGGCACCCAAGAAACCTCGGATTAATACACAGGTCCCAAGGTCTTAGGCCACAGGACCTGGGGACCATGGATCCCACAGGGGACAAGGATTTTGACTGTGGATAGAACAGGCTGCGCTAAGCTGGCAACGGGGGTGACACGGCTCTCTCCTGGCGGGCATCGCCTCCGTCACGGCTTCCTGATCCAGCGGGTCATGCCTAGTGCATGGTCCGCTGGAGTCTTCTCAGATTCTAGACTGACTCAGTCTATCATTCCCTCATCCGGTCTGGGATGCAGAGAAAGCGCGGGCCGCAGTTGAAGCAGTAACTGTGCACGGGAACTGCAGCCCAGGTGATCCAGCCGGCCACCCAGTTGTGGGGCCGTCTGTTTGCAGCTCATCCCCCAGCAGCTCAGCCTCGCCATCCAGCTGGGATGTATTCAAGGGACACAAGCTCATTTATCAGCCGAGCAGAGCCTAATTAGGAAGGTGATGCCACCACGCATTAACTGCCTAACATACACCAAGGCCAAAGATAAGTGGTTCTGCGGTCATACATTCTTGGGATTTATCCACCGTCGGGGAAGAGTGCGGATTGGCCAGACCTAGTACAGCATATGGGTGTCTACGTGTGTCATTTCCCCCTATGTTTTAGTACCACTCATCCTTGAATCCAGGTAGTGGAAACAATGGGTAAACGTGACAGTTGGAGACCTGGTCCAAGAAGGTATCCACCCAGTAGGACGTGTTCAGGGGCTTGAGATTTTTAGGAAAAGCAGGCAAGTTATTTGACCAATTTTTAAAGCATGACTTGTGGTGACCCTTGACCCTGGTAGCCCTGGTTGGACATTGATAGATGAAATTCTGCCTGAGCCTTTGCCAGAACGTGGTTCTTGGCTGTCAGAAGGACATCTTGGCCTCTCAGAGGGCACAGCTGGTTCCCAGGATTCTGTCAAAAGACATCCTGAGTCGTGTGCCTGTTTAGGGTGTCACAGTGTCTGAGTCTGCAGGACTTTGGTCAAATTGAGAGTAGGGGAGGGGCAGTTAGGAAAAGAGAGGAAAGAGGAGGGGGAGCCAGGAAGAGAGAAGGAAACCCATAGAGCGGGGCTGGTGTTAGAGTCTCGGGCAAAGTCTGCGTGAAGCCTCGGCATGTACCCCCCAGAAACACGCCACTCAGCTTGGGCCCGGCTGCCAGCAAGAGCGGATTTAGTGATGGATTTACGACGCGCTCCCCTCTTCCTGTTGGTCACTGCAGCTGTTGGAGGAGACGATGTCCCTCCTTGACATTCATAGTTCTTTGGTTCCCCAAAGTTTCCAGCTCTGCGGCGTGTTTGCGAGTCCCTGTTCTCAGAAGGCATCCACACCAGGCCAGGGCTCCAGGACCGGCTGGAATCAAGGACCAGCTTCTGTCCTCCTGGGTCCCTGGCGCCTTCCTCACGCTCAGCAGTGCTCTAACCAAAGTCTCCAGACGGAAGAAACACTCTGTCCTAAAGAGGGAGACGAGAAACTGCCTAGAAAGCCAAGCCCCACGTAACCAGGGTTTAAAGCACAGGAGCTGTTGCTTTAATTCCGGCTCGTGCTGTTGCATCACCAGTGTTTCCCACACATTCGACAGCAGCCTGGTGATAAATCAATCTCTGGAAGCCAGAAGCTGCCACAGCTGCAGCCTCCAGGCTCCATCCTCTCCTCCGGGCCTGGATCCCCCGGAGCCATTGCCAGATGAGCCTCCAGGATTCGCAGCCCAAGTCAGTTTGGAACCGAGGCTGGGAATCAGGCTGCCACCCCAGCATCAAAGGAAGAAGGGTCAGAGAGAATATTTATAAGCGTCAGATTTGCAGGTAGATGATAACTGGCATATTGGGGTGTTGGACTGTTTCTCACATGATAACTGTTACACCTTTGATGTTTAATATGATAATAGTAACCATACTATACGTGGATGGACCTAGAGATTATCACACTAAGTGAAGTCAGACGGAGAAAGACAAATGTCATATGATACCACTCGCATGTGGAATCTAATTTTTAAAAAAATGATATAAATGAACTTATTCGCAAAACAGGAATAGACTCACAGATTTCGAAAACAAACTTACGGTTACCAAAGGGGAAATGCGGTGGGGAGGGATAAACTAGCAGCTTGGTACTAACGTACACACACTACTCTATATAAAATAGATAAGAAGCAAGGACCTCCCGTATAGCACAGGGAACGCTGCTCAGTATTCTGTGATAACCTATATGAGGAAAGATTTGAAAAAGAATGAAGATATGTATAACTGGATCACTTTGCTGTACACCTGACACTAACACAACATTGTAAATCAACTCTACTTCAATCAAATTTTTTAAAAAAGAAAGTGATGAAAATAATGGATGATAATAGATTCATCCAATTAGGTTTGGAGACATTCTAAGTTTGTTTTCTTTGATTATATAATAAAATAAATTCTTAATTTGTTAAAAAAATAATAATGACACATATTAGCAGCTCACCATCCAGCTGGGATGTATTCAAGGGACACAAGCTCATTTATCAGCCAAGCAGAGCCTAATCAGGAAGGTGACGCCACCACGCATTAACACGCATTAAATACTCTACACCTGCCTCCCACACTCATCCTCAGTGTCTAGTCCTCAGCAACCACTCAGCAGGGTACAGGTGATTATCTGCAACTCTCAGCTGTGAAAACTGAGGTCACAAGTTGAGGGGCAGAGCCAGGGTTCCCACGCTCCCCTGTGCCCCGCTGCTGTGGGTGATGACCTCTGGTGACACGTGCTCCCTGCCAAATCCCCTGGAGCAGCGTCTACCCTTCCAGGGATCCTGGTGTGTGTGCCTGGCGGCACCACTTGGAGGAACGTGGGAGAAAGTGAGTGCCAGGAGCGAGGCTAGTGCTGAGGACACAAGGATGGTGCCAGGAAGGCCCTCACTCACCTTGCCATCTTTTTATAATCTTTTTCCAGATGGGAAAGTTGAAGCCGGAGAGGTGAACTCACAGACCTCAAGGCAAACCTGGGCCTACAGCCCAGCTCTTGAAAGGCCTGGGTTGGCCATTTCTCGACTGTATTCGAAGAGGATGAGGAGAAACTGTACTTGAAACTTTGAAACAGTGGGAGCCTCTTCTGACCCCCAGCTGTTCCTCAGGCAGAGGCCAGTGGCTCTTCGTAATTCGGGGTGAACCTTTCGAGTCCCTCAGGGTGCAGCGGGAAGGCAGGGGGCTTCAGGCCTCAGGCTGCCCACCCTCTGGAGAGGACGGTGCCACTGGCAGGGCCCTGGGAGAGCTGTCCGCTGCTGGGATGGGAAGGCACCTGCTTGGTGCAGGATGAAAGGCAGCAACTGGACACCAGTGAAAAGAGAACGCAGGAGAAAGGAACACAGAATTCACGTGGCAACAGTCCCTCCCTCTTCCCAGCTGAGCATAACTCACCAACTCAGAGCCCACTTCTTACCCCATCTCCTCTGAGACTAGTCTGGCCCTCATCAGCCTCCACTGTGTTGTTGTTTGCTTTTTTAAAGCGAGGTATAATTTACTAGAGTAAAATTCACCATTCTTAGTGTATAGTTCTACCCGTTTTAATGAATATACAGTCATGTAACCACCACTGTAATCAAGGTATGGGACATTTGCATCACCTACACAGTTCCCTCATGCTCCTGTGTAGTCAGTTTCTCCCCCAAGGCCAGCCTGATTTCTGCCACTATAGTTTTGCCCTTTCAAGAATGTTATGTGAATGGAATCATACAGTCTTTAGCCTTTTGGGTCTGGCCTCTCTGGATTAGCATAAAGCATTCCAGGTTCAGCCATGGTGGTCTGTGTACCAGAAGTCCCTTATTTTTTACTGTTGTGTAGTATCCCATCGTGAGGATGTACCTGAGTTTTTTAATCTGCTCACCCACTGAAAGATATTTGAGCTGTTGCCAGCTTGGGGAAATTATTACAAAGCTGTCACAGATATTCACACGCAGGTGTGTGTGTGAACCCGGGTCCTTGTTCCTCTCGGGCTTGCTGGGGTACAAGGTGAGGGCACGTTTAACTTGAACCTCTCTGTATTTGATCTCTCACATCTCTTAAGGTCAGCTCTACAGAGATTTTTCTTTAGTTCTTTTCTAGTCTTCTTTTAACCAACCCCAAATCGTTGAATACACTAGGTGCCGGGCATTACAACGACATTGAAACTGCAAAGATACGAGCGATGCTTTTCTAGGATGTGTACAACCCCGTGGTGCCAACTTGCTGACTGAGTGGCAGACACTCCATCGCAGCAGGGAGGTGGGACTGGAGTGCACCGGCCAACCCAGGTCACCTTGGCGCAAGACTGCTTATAAGCAACGAACGCATGGATTGTGTATAAGCAGTACAACGTGCAGCGATCACCCGCAGGCACATCCACAGATTCTGGCTCACAGGCAGCCCCTCACTCAGATGTGGGGCAAGGGAGACTTTACAACCAACACCCTCACCTTCACAATTCCCCTTACACTTGAAAACATCCAGAGGAAACAATATAAAATATTTGAAGAATAAAAATATTTTGTGCTGACAATTCTCTCTGTGTGCAAGCTTTAAAAAAGGCACTATAGGGCTTCCCTGGTGGCGCAGTGGTCGGGGGTCCGCCCGCCGGTGCAGGGGACACGGGTTCGTGCCCCGGTCCGGGAAGATCCCACGTGCCACGGAGTGGCTGGGCCCGTGAGCCATGGCCGCTGAGCCTGCGCGTCCGGAGCCTGTGCTCCGCAACGGGAGAGGCCACAGAAGTGAGAGGCAAAAAAAAAAAAAAAAGGCACTATATTTCCAATATTTCCAGGACCTAAGGTCATCTTGTTCGACCTCCTGATACTCAAAGCTCCTCTGCAACATGACTGCTCACCCAATGGCTGCCTTTTCCCAGTGATGTCAGCTCACCATCCTGATGGTCTAGTGGAATCAAGCACTGTGTTTGGAGCAAGTCGTGTTTAATGAGCCTGCAGGAGTTGTTGCTCACTTCGTCATCCTCACCAGCATCATCGATATTATCATTGTTATTATTTCACCTATAGACAATCTGGATACTAGAATCTCCATCTCTGTATTAAGCCAAAATCTGTTACCCTATTACTTCATCCACCGATCTTACATTTGGTTTTGGGGGCCATTCGAAATAAGTGGAATTTACATGAGACATTTCGAAGTATTTGAAGACAGTCAATGGGTCTTCCTTCAGCCTCTTCCTCTCTAGGCGCGAAGCTAAGCTCCCTCACTTCCCTCCATAACCCAGCCTAAGAATCACGAGACACAGTACGCAGTCTATCCATCATCGAGGCTGCGTGGCTGTGATTCTGTTTCGCCTCCGAATCCCTAACTGCTTACAATGCTGCAAACGCAGTTTGTTCTGGGTGCTATTCGTCTATGAATACGGTCTCGTATATCAACTTCTGGGGAAGTTACATTGCACTAATGCCACGCTATGCTTTCTACCAACTAAAATTCCTAAACGTTTTTTAAAGTTCTGCTACTGAGCCTTCCTTCTTTTTACTGCTTTGAGATAAGTGTTCCATTTTTTCAAAGCCTGGCCCACTTCCTGAGCTTGTCAAGATCCTTTGAAACTCAGTTCTGTCATGCTGACTATTAACTATCCATCCGGCTTTGAATTAGGTGAAAGTGTGATCTGTGTGCCTGCTGTTTCTTCATCTAATGCTGGTAAAAATGTCAAACAGGACAGGGTCAAAGACGAAGGCCTCTTTCCAGGTTGACACTGATCCGTTACTCAGAACACTATGGAGTCCAAACCCACCCACCACCTGGGAACATCGTGAGGGCCCTGGGAAATGCCATGCTTAAATTTAAAAAGTGATGTCTACCAAATTTCCCAAGGGACTTCTTATAAAAAGGCAATGAGATTGGGCTGCTAGGGCTTTGTGGCAGTGAGCTGGTGCTTTCATCTGGTGAGTATCCTTTCCTTTCCAAGTGCTCACAGTTGTCCTAGTAATACTTTTTCTTCTATAGTCTTTCTTCTTAAAAGTAGGCACCACGTAACAGCTAAGGTTCTGAAAATCCAGAATAAATATGGCCTACTTCCTGTTCTCAACAATCATATAGACAGACACAGAGTGTAGGCCTTCAATGATGTACATAGGAACGAATCTACAAGATAATTTCAAACGTATCTTCAGGAGCCACGTGCCACTTCAGAACCTGGGTGATGAAGCTGCAGAGAAGGTGTGGGAGAGTCTCCCCTGCCTATTTGGCAGCCTTACTGGTGAGTGCAAGGGGCCTGTGGCCCTCGATCTCAGTAGGTCGAGGATGCAGATCTCCAGCCTCATCTCCGACGGTCAGGCAGATGTCTGCTCCCAGCTCTGTACGGGAGGCTGAGGCATGGTGTAGTACTGGTACTTAACTGTGTGTGCGTTCTCCCATGCAGCCAGACCAGATGCACAAAGAGGAAAAGCGCCTTCTCCAGGGAGGTCAAGTAATAGCCATGCTTGAAAGAAATCACACTCCAGCTCTGGGGCAGTGGTTCTCAAAGTGGTTTTCCAGAACTAGAATCAGTATCAGTAGGAGCTTTTGTTAAAAATGCAAATTCCTGGATCTCTCCAACCCACTGAATCAGAAACTCAGGGCTGGGGCCCCGCGATCTGTGTTCTAATAATCACCCTCCAGGTGATTTGGGGAAAAAAATTTTGCGAACCGTTGCTCTAGCATTTGACAACCCAGTCAAGACAGCCCTGGGAAGGGGGAGCCTGAGGTTGGTAACAACTCTCAACGTTCAGTTCGGCAAACACTTTCTGGCTTGGCTCTTCCAGGTAAGGTTCCAGGTGCAGAAGTGAAGTAGAATGTGGATAATGCATAAGGCACAGCCCCTCTCCTTAAGCTGCTTACGACGTCGACAGGAACAAGCAGTGGAAACAGTAACAAGAAAAGCATCATAAAAATAAAGTGAATCAGTCCGATTGAGTAGGAGAGGATGAGAGGGAAGGTAGATGGCGGCCAATTCACGGAGGGGATGGCTTTTATGATGGGCCTGGAAGGAGGGCTGGGACCTTGGTCGGCAGAGCTTGGGGAAGGAGCTTCCCAGGGATGTCGGAACACGCTTTCCTTCTCTGTCCTCCACTGGACCCTATAAGTACATCTGCTGTGGTCCTTCATCAAATTATGCAAATCTGCATGTCTCCACCATTCCCCCAGGAGGGCTGCTGCCAGGTCATGGGTGACCTCGACACAGCCAACCCCAGGCACTCTTCCCAGTTACCAGCTGATCCATCCCCAGCGGGATCTTCCCCACAGTCCAAGGTGTTCTTTGGTTCCAAGTTAACATTATGCGTGATACTGAGGTTTGCTTTTGAGCTCTGCTTTCCCTTCTCAGTCAGTCCTGTTTCCCTTGGAGCTGAACTTGACCTCTGACTTCTCCTGCTGTCTACCCTGCCCCCAATGCCCCAGGCAAGGAGCGGTGGCCCTGGACTTTGGCATGCCCGATGAAGACAGGGAGTGAGGGACATCTCGACCGTTCAAAGAGGGGAAGATGTGCCATGTTGAGCAGTGTCTGAGGTCTGCCCCGACGGCCATGCCTCCCCCAGACCAGGCCCAGCCACCAGCAAGGAACTGCATTGCATCAGCGCCCTGGCCAATTAAGCCCACTCCCCCCTTCCAGTTCCCCTCCTAGCCCCTGGGCTCTGGCTTCCATTTGAACCTGAATTTACGCCACGCTCCATCTGACTCTGAGCACCTACCCAAGGGTTTTGAGACCCTGCCTCTGTTTTTCTCAGCAGCCTTCCCTACCTCGGGGGCCCATTTCCTCCCAGGGAACAGACCCTTTAGCCAAATTCTAGACCCTGCCATGCCCCGGGGTCTACTCCTTTGTGGTAAGGCTCTCAGTAAGGTTTCAGCTCCCAGACAGAGGTCTAAACCCAGGGATCAGAGTCTGATGGTGGAAACACCCATTGCAGCCTGAGAACAGGGACACCTGGGGGTGTGCAGACCTTTAGATCAGGAGTCTCCAACCCCCAGGCCGCTGCGGACCGGTACCAGTGCGTGGCCTGTTAGGAACCAGGCCGCACAGCAGGAGGTGAGCTGCTGGCTCTGCGTCGCTCGCATTACCACCTGAACCATCCCCCCCGGCGCTCTCATCACCCCCCTCCGTGGAAAAATTGTCTTCCACAAAACCGGTGCCTGGTGCCAAAAAGGTTGGGGACGGCGGCTTTACATGAGGCACAGACTCTTGGCTGGGCCACCTCGGGGCCTTGGCCTGCAGCACCGCCCCGCCTCCAGGCTGTGACCAAGGCTTCCACCGCCCGCAGGTCGGCTGCCCCCTCACACTGGCAGGTCAACAGCTGAGCCACCTGCCGACAGCACCTGATGTCTTCATTGGCCCAGCGGCTGCCAAGCAGAGATTTTCAGTCTTGCTGAGCCTCTGAAACGGAACTATCACGCTCGCATTGAATAGCACGCACCACAAATCGGAAAACTTACAGCCTGCAAGGGTACCTGCAACAATGTTTCCTGTTTTGGAAGAACAGGCTGATTAAAAATATTAAAGATTGTGATGTCTTCCTCCTTCCCTGGAGTCCCCCCACCGGGCCCCACCCTGCAATCTTCTCTTCTCTGTGTTTATCTTTTGCTGGAGGCACATTTCAGAGGTTAAGGCTGACAGTTGCATTTAAAATTATTTAAACTATGCCAAATACGGGATTTGTATACAGGTGACTTTTCTTCTCTCAGGGGCCCCCGCTTGTTAGTAAATCAGGATGTGGAGGCGTGCTGTGGACTTCGCTAATTTCTAAGTCTCTGCGGGTTCCTCCCTGCTCCGGAACCCTTCACCACTCCAGGCACACACACTGCCGGTGGAGATTGACTTCTGAAAATTTATAGCACCGGCAAGCCGCGTGCTTCCTTGGATGGATATACGTGCTCTACCTCTCCACCTCCCACATCTCCACCCACAAAGTCCCCAGCCCTGGTTCCAAGTCCAGGAGGAAGCAGGCAGCAGTAGTGCGTGCTGGACTGCGGTCCAGCCGGAGAGGAATGGAGAGTTCGGAGACATTGCTAGGGATCACGCTCTCATCATCAGGCGGATTTTGGAGCAAAGGCTGGGCAGACATTAGACGTGGCAGAGTTTATGTTTTCAGCATGGCCTGGGTGGCCGGGGGTATGAAACGTCAGGTGCTTCATTTCACCGTCGCGTGTGTGTACTCTACACGAGCATACAGCCACAGCAATGTGCAAAACTGGCTCTTCCATGAGGCCCGCGGGCTCGATAATTCCTAGAGGAGCTCTTTTCCTTTGGTTTGCTTGTTTTTTGGATAAAACTGCTCTTTGCCTGGTACTGTCTCTCCCTCTCTCTGTCTCTCTCCACCACCAAAGAAGCAGTTTCTACTGTTCACCCAGAAAACCGGCTCCCCGATTTGCAGTGGGATTACTGACTGTCCCTCAAGCCTTCTAAAGAGAGAAGTATTTCCAATCACTCATCAGTATTAATTATAATCACAAGAGGTCTCTCTTTGAAATCACGTGTTGGGAAGCTGCAGAGGCTGGGGTGTCTACTGAAGGCAATTTTTCCTTCTCCTGCTGCTCACTTTCCCAAACTAGGTCTGCTTCCCACACGCACCTCTGAGAGGAGCTCCCCCTGCCACAAATTCCTGGGGGCGGGGTGGTGGTCCTGGGTCTCTGTCTTTGTCCGGTGTCCCTGAGAGGATGATGTGGGCATGAAAGGAAGCTCAGAGATTCAGAAAGCATCTATGCCCCCAAAATATGTCTGCTTTTAGGACACGCAGCTCCTCTGAGAAATAGGTGGAAGTCTGGTCTTGGGAGAGCCAGTCCCAGAGCGAAAGGAAACCAGAATCCTGTGTGCTTTGTCCCTCAGGACACTGGCAACTGCACATCCCTAAAGGGAGCTGGGCCGCAGCAGCGGTTATTACTATTGTTTTTCCTAAGGGGACACTGGATAAAGAAGCAATTCCAGTCATCTGAGTGATAAAAAACCCACACAAAGGTATGGCAGGGACTGCTCAGCCTGTCTCAGACCCGTCTGTGCTGATGGAGAAGGAGGTGGGCCTCTCAGAACCTCAGAGGCTCTGGGCTCACCCCAAGGACCCCGACTAACAAGCATCTTGGGAAAGTCAAGAAACCCCTTGGGGCTGCACAGGGATGAAAAGAAATGTCTACGTGAATCACAGCTTTCCTCACAGAGCTGCTGCTACACAGCAGATACGTTCATTTGTCATCGCTTGTCTTTATAAGATTGAATAAAAGGCCCTGTTCACCCCTTTTTACAAATGAGAACACATGTCACCTGGTTCAGGAAGCATCTTGCCAGCCCATTTAAATCTTGCACCCCCGGAAGTAAGTGGCCCTCTGCTGAGGATCTAGACTCCGGGAAGGGGAAAATCTTTCCCTGAGTCTTACATATGAAAAAGGAGGAAGCCTGCAGAGGGGGACTTCCACCTGAGACCACCGTGGACCGTGGGCTGAGTCAGGTGTGCTCAGGCTACAGGCTTCCGCGCCTCAGAGATCCTCGGAGAGACGGAGGGGCCCGAGGCCGGGAGGCTGCCCAGTGCCCGACAGCAAAACAGAGGATGGGAGGCCCAGTCGTGGCCTCCACGTGAGCTTCCCTTTCTCATCCCATGAAGCTCAGAAAACTCCAAACACTGAGAACACATTCACTGTGATAAAATAGCATTGAGCCCGCCCACCATGGCACCCACTCCGCTACCCCTTCCAAGGGAGGCTGTACCCCAGCTCTAAATCCCAGGGCCCCGAATTACCTCCAGCTACATGAGGAAAGGATGCTAAGGGCTCGGGAAATGGGGCAACAGCACAGAAACCCAGCCAAGCCGCTGTTTAGGCTTTGCGGGCGGCCACCCTGGAGATGCCCAGGCTCCTGGCCCTTCAGGAGCTGCGCAGTGCACCACTGCCGCCGTCCCCCATCACGTGCGTGGGAGCCCGACGAGGTCACGCTCACAGCACCCACATGACCCGGATCCCTATGGGCCTCTGCGCTGCTGCCTGTGCTCTCTCCCATCTGCCATGCGCACTGCTGTCACGCTCGGCTCTCACACGTAACGACCACGGGGTCCCAGGTCCCACGCCGGTGACGCTCCTCACTCACTATCCCCGGTGTCAGTCTCACCTCCGGCCCCAAGTCCTTCCTAATCTGGCCCGCCCTCCCCAAACATGTGGATTTCCTGTTCCTTCCCCCAACCCCTTCCTGTCCTAGTCACACCTGTCTCTCTACAAATGTCCAGACGCCCGTGCTGTTTCTGAATCTGCGCACGCTAGCCCTCCGGCCGGGATGGGCTTCCTCTCCCCGACCCAGCCCTGCGTGGGCCCGTCCTTCCAGCCTGAACCCACGGCCGCTCTCCTCTGAAGAGCTTTCTCTGAGACACAGCCCACGACGATCTCTCCCTCCACTCACTCCTTGCACGTTACTTCTGCACTGCATAATTAGCACCTGATGGTCCGCTGTCTTCTTCTCTAAGTATCTGTACCAGGTAATGTGCGCCTTAAAAACAGCATGAGAAAATACTCGTCTGCAAAACTCTGCCTCGTGCATCCGCTTGGTTCCCACACCTAGACTGCAGACCCATGCCTTCACGCTGCGTGTGTGTCTCACAGGCCCACGGGACATTAGGCACAGAGCTGGCCATTAGTAACTGCTTAGAATAAAATGTCTGCCATGTAGTTACTTTTTTTTCTCTACATAGACACCTTTGCCCTCTAGTTCTGTAAACAGAAGAAACGGACTCTACTGTGTTCAATTTATAACATCCAGAACAAACTTAAATGGTTTTTCAAAGACGGCTGATACAGATTGACTTCTATGTACAGAGACCCCATGAAAGGGGCATAACCCATCCAGGGGAGTTTCTGGGCACTAGGGGGACCCCACTGTGCTGCCCCATCTCCTCTGCGTCCCTACATGCTGGAGAGACGTGTTCATTCATTCAGCAAACATTTCTGAGGCATCTACTATAACGGTCCTCAACCCTGAATGAATATAGGAGCTTTTAACAAAAATATATCAGGACCCAATACTCTGAAGACTCTATTTATTTGAAGGTAAGATCCAAGCACAGATATTTTAAAAAATCTCCAAGTGATTCTAAGTTATAATTTCTATTAAGAACCAGAAAAATACCCCCCAAAAAGACAAGTTATGGCCTAGGCCTTGAGAAGGGCGTGATCTAGTGAGAAAGGCGGGTGAGGAGAGTAGACACCGTGATGAGGGCTGTACAGGGTGTCAGATGGCAGGAGGGGGGCAACCTCCCGGTTAAGGGTTCAGGGGAGGCTCCCTGGAGTAAAACAAAACCTGACCTAGAAGCTGGCAGAGTAGGAATCAGTCAAGTGAAAACAGAAGGGTTCTAGGTGGTGCATCCCAGAGGGAGGAGAGCAGCAGGTGGGGACTCCAGGGGCAGTGGCCCTGCCCCTGGGTTCCAGCCAATAGAGCCCAGGGTGGCCGTGCATCACTCCCGGGTCTGCCCGGGAGACCCCAGTGTGAGCCCCTGCCCCATGGGTGAACTTTGGCTTTCTTCCCCATCTACTGGAGGAACCCAAAAGAAGCTGAGGGCGGAGAGAGAAGTCAGTGAAGATGGGGATGGGAAGGTTGTACCCAGAGGACTGTTCCATGCAGGTACTTAGTCTTTGAGAAGGTTTTTGAGGGACAAAGTAAGTGGTAGCAACTTGAAGGATTCAATAAAGCAGCCTGCCCTGAGGCCTGCAGGAAAGGAGAGAAAAGATGTTAGGATCCCCTGCTGAGGCCCTGGAACTGCGACTCCCTCAGGAGGGGACCAGAACCTTCACTAAAGCACATCTGGCCTCAGTTCCAGATCCAGAGCTGGTATGAGTAAGTGAGGGGAAAATGCCTGGAACTGAATGGCTGCAGGGAGTAGGCAGGGGGCATCCCTCCTTGACTCACCCAGTTTCCGTCTAGCACCCAGAGTGAGTTGACAACGCAGTCCCATTTGTCCAGACAGACTTTCCCAGTCAGGGCACAGGTGTGAGATAAGTGGGGCTTCTGAGGGCTGTCTAGGGCCTCATGGGGAGACACACTCAGCCAGCACACCTGGGGCCCCCGCTGATTCTGTGCGCACACATTTACGCACGCACACACACACACACACACACACGCACACACGCACGCACTCTCTCCTGTAAAGGGACAGCTGGTGGAAATTACCACAAGGACAGAGAGAGCTCAAGTTCATTAGGAGAGGAGAGAGGGTTTGAATGGGAAAAGAAGGAGAGAAAGAGCTGGGCGATGCTGGAATTGCCATCTGGCTGTGAATCCACTGTGCTCTCTCCTCCCTGCACTGCTAACAATTCTGTAGGCAAGAATGCACAGAGGAAAGGCTCACTGGAGAGGCAAGTGAACCACCCTAAATCCCGGCCCCGGCTCTGCCACCAGTTTGCCATGCGCCCTGAGGTATGGCCTTTCATCCACCCGGGTCTTTCCTCCCCATCAGTAAAGTGAGGAAGCTGGACTCTACCTCCGGAGTCCCCTTCCCATCTGTACATTAAAAACACAGTCCCCAGTCTGCTGGCCCTGCTGAAGCCCACATGTGAGTGGCCACACCTAGGCCCCCTCGGGCTCTCCTCACCCACCCCTCCCACCCTTCCTCTGCTGCTCATCTCATGCATGAGTTACTGCACGGCAGCTCCATTACCAGCAACAGCGTCCGTGCTGATGAGAAAAAAAATAAATGTAAGCACCTAATCTGTGCCGATTTACAGCTCTGAGTCCCTAAACACTCTCCCTTCCCTGGAGTGTCTGGCACAGCGCCTTTGTTTGCCAAATGCCGCTTGTTCACTGCAGGTTTCTGTCCCCCTTCTTTCTGTACGTGCGTACTGTGGGCCCTACTGCAGCCCCTGGAGGGTCCATGGAGGATGAACAAGAGCCTTCTTCCAAGCAGAAGCGGGAGGGCTTAAGAGATGCCCCCCCGCCAGAAGACCCCAAAATAACTGTGGCTGCCATGCCTCCAGCTCTGAGGCTGCCATGCCTCCAGCTCTGCTGTGATCCAGTTCAGCTGAGGTCGAAGGCCACTACCATGCAGGATCCTTGTCCTGTGTCTTTGGGGTCACCAGCATCACTGGCCTGTCAGCCTCTGAACTTCAGAGGAGCGTCCAAGGGCGAGTACGGTGTCGTAAGAAATATACTCGGTTCTTCGTCCCTGTTCCAGGCACAGACCTCCTCAAACCCTTGGAATTTCCTGAGTGAAAGGACTGTGTTTCGTCCTTCATAAGAAGCCCTTTTTAAAAAGAGAAGATGTGGTGTATATATATATATATATATATATATACACAATGGCATACCACTCAGCCATAAAAAAGAAGGAAATAATGCCATTTGCAGCAACACAGAGGGACCTAGAGAATGTCATACTAAGTGAAGTAAGTCAGAAAGAGAAAGACGAATACCACAGGATATCACTTATATGTGAAATCTAAAATACGGCACAAATGAACATATCTATGAAACAGAAACAGACTCACAGACATAGAGATCAGACTTGTGGTTGCCAAGCGGGAGGGGGTGAGGAAGGAAAGACTGGGAGTTTGGGATTAGCAGGTGCAAAGTACTATATACAGGATAGATAAACAACAGGGTCCTACTGTGTAGCACAGGGAACTATATTCAATATCCTGTGATAAACCATAACGGAAAAGAACACGAAGAAGAATATATATACGTATAACTGAGTCACCTTGCTGTGTGGCAGAAATTAACGCAACACTGTAGATCAACTCTACTTCAGTGAAAAACAGAAGCCCCTTCTGAGCGTATGCTGATGAGGTGACTTAAGGTGGTGGCCCTGGAAAGGGGCAGATAGGCCTGGTCACCGAAGAGAACAAGTGACTAGAGGGCTGGAACTCTGAGCCCCACCTGGACCTCTGGGAGGGGAAGGAGGGGCTGCAGATTAAATTTTGTCAAAACTCTTGACCAAGATGGCATGAGCTTCCTGGGTGGTGCCCGCCAGCCCCATGGGGGCAGAAGCCCCTACACTTGGGATCCTTCTGACTATCCAGATGAAGTATCCTCTATACTATCTTTTACCTGGTAACCATGAGTAAATGTTCCTCTGAGTTCTGTGAGCCACTCTACAAATTAACTGAACGTGAGGAGGGGGTCATGGGAACCTCTGATTACAGCCGCAGGTGCCAACCTGGACTTGGAATTGGCGTCTGAGTGGGGGCAGTCTTGTGAGACTGAATCCTTAACCCATGGCGGTCTTCAGACAGCGAGTGTCAGGATTGAGTGAAACTTGCAGTGGGCAGTGTCCAGTGAGAACTGGAGAAACTGCTTGGTGGCGCTGGAAAAAAACTCACGTGAACCAGGCAGGAGCCACTCTGGCCGGAGGCATCCCTTTCTTCCACGTGGCCTGAACCGACTGACAGAACCTCACGGCCAAGAAGAGGCTGGTGGCAGGCTTTCCTGTGAGTGAGGGATCTTGTCGGCCCCTGTCGGGTCTCACTGGTCCCCAGGGAGGGCAGAGTCCAACTTCACGGCCCGGACTCTCTTTCAGATTCTCCCAGCTCACCCTCGAGAACCTCAGGTAGGGCTGCACACCTGCACGGGTGTATATTCTAGAGACACAGCTTTCTCCTGCCTTTCCTCCTCCCATGGGGCCGGAAGCTGGCGTTTGTGAGGCCGGGAATACGAGCGCACATAGCCAGGAGAATGAGGGGTGGGAGGAGAGACTGTGCTGGGAGGGACCAGGTGCCCGTCAGCAGAGGAGGTGACTCAGGGGGACTGGCCTTCCCTCCACCTTGCTCCTCACGCCTCACCGGGGGGCTCAGGCAGCCTAGCTGCAGGAGGGCCCGGCACAGAGCCGTCCCTTTGAGCTGCTCCCTCACTAGAGACCAGCGTCTGCAGCTCTAAGATTTGGAGCTTGGCAGGGGTAGCAAGGCCCCATCTGTAAACACAAATCAGGAGGCATTGCAAGCGTGCTCTGATTTCACCCGCCGACGGGACCTGTCGGCTGTGGTCATTCAGCCAGGCTGTGTGCCCCCTCTGCTCAAACAGGGGAGGCAGAGGTCTGAGGAGTCAGGACGGGCCAGGTTTCCACCTTCTGCCTTACTTGCTTCACCTCAAGTGGGCGTGAAATCCAACCGCCCAAGGGGAAGTCAGTGGAGCGAAGATGCAGACCCAGGGTGACAGGCCTGTGGCGTCGGGACGGGCTCCTTCCTGATTCCAGATGCCCCGGCGCAGTTTCGTTTCAGGCCTCTGCTCTGGAGGCCCGAACTCAGATTCAAATCTCATATTGAAACATCTGCCTTTCCCTCCTTTCCCTTCCCCCAGCACATCCAATTACCACATCTAACATTATCCATCATTGCATCTCTGTGGCAGCAAGATTCGGAGAGCAGACGGGGGAAATTAATAATAATTGTGGTGTCGGGGTGCCGGATGCAATCAGAATTCAGCATGGAAGCAAATACAAACACAAACAAACCATATTTATTCTGAAAGATTGCTCCATTCTCCCTCCTCCCCAGCCAAGAGCGGCCGAGCTCAGGAAAGAGATGAATCAGCTCTAACGTGGGGACCAGACGTCAACTCTTCAGCCCAGCCCCTACTGCTGCAGAGAGCACTCTAATTGAAATGAGAGCAGGGATTTGGGAGCTCTGAAGAGACGACCAAAATCCGTTAGGGCCTAACTGGGAAGGAAAAGGGAAGGGACATCTCTTCAATTCTCTGTAAGCCCCTGCACTCTGCAGAGATAAAAGCATAAACCGAAGCACCAGCCTGGGGAAGAGCCAAGAGAAGTAACTCCTCGATAACCTTGGCTTTTAGGGGTCTAAGAAGCACATTAGGGGGTCTGCAACCTACCAACGTGGTCGTCCCCAAAGCAGGCTTTTCCAGCCCACGTACAAGTCCTCAAAGCCTGGGAAAGATCACTAAACAAGAGACTATGCCAACACAAGCAACTCAGTGATCCATGTCAGGGAGGGGGCGGCCTTGCCATGGATCCTATAAAATGGCAAAGTATTCAAAGCAAAAATAATGATTTGGGGGCTTTGGTGCACGTGACACGTTCATATTCGTATCCTGTTACTGCTTCCCTTCCTGACATTATTTTTAGTTAGGGTAATAAATGCATGGACTTCTGGCAGCCTCTCCACCCCCCAGTCCATCCAGACACGCTTACTGACGTCTGCCAGTCTCCGCAGACAGATGCCAAGGTCTGGAACGAGGCTGACCTGGGTGGGAAACCTACCTTTGCCTCTTACTGTGATGCGATTTGGGGCCAATTTACTTAACCTCCTTGAGTCTACATGTTTAGCAATATTAGATACTCTTCAGAGATCGTTTTTGAAGAATACATGAGAAAATGTATATCAAGGGTGTAGGAGGGTGCTTGGTACCTAGTAGGTGCCCAGTAGAGAGCTGTAGCTGCACGTGGCCTGTGCGAAGCTGGATCCCTTCACACCCGGGTGCGACGTGCTGTTTCAGAAATTCGGCAACAAAGAATGCAGGCGTATTTAAGGGGCAAGCAGGGGGACTACATCATGTGCTACAGAGCGAAACTTCCTCAAAAACCCTCACCACGTATTGCTTTCTCTCAAAAGCTTCACATTCGTGGCACCCACTGGCCCTCACCTGGTTTCTGCACTGTGAGACGTTGTCACCACCTCCTAACAAACAAAGCTCGAGGCCGTGCTAGCTGAAGCTTTCTCCCACGCACAGTGCCCCTGGAAAGTCACCTGCGGGTCGCACGAGGGCTGCTTTTCTTGTCAGGGGCAGCACACTGCCATTCTGGCCAATGACACTCCCTCCCTCGCCCTGTAGCTCATAGATGCAAAGAGCCAGCATCACACGCCCATATAGGAGGCGCCCAGCAGTGGGTAGGCATTCATAACATGCGTTAAGAGTCCAGGCCATTGCTCCTGGGTGTGGAAATATCACAACCTTTCTTTCCCCCATTTTCTGATACCCTGATCCAGCCCAAGGAAGGACTGCTTTCAGAGTAGGTGGGGTATAAAATGAATCGATCTGCAGTTGTCAGAGGGGGCCTAAGGAGAACCTTGCAAATCCACATAACCCAGAAAATCATACCTTCCCCTAACTTCCATCTCCACGGCCTAGATTTCATGAATGGTGCTGGGGACTGGTCAGACTGACTGGGCCGGATGGCCAGTGCCACCATCTGGGGGTCTCTGCTATAAATAAACAGATATTCCAAGACCAGAAGGCTACTAGACCTATATCCCTGCTGCAGGCTCTATGCACTGGGCTGGACCTTACTGATTTTAAAATCAGCTATTGTTAAAATTGAATCTGCCCCCTGCCTTTAAGTACAGTTAGACTGTTGGTTGTAAAGTTCCACAGCCAGCTATCAGATTAGGTCCTTGTGACAACTGAGACCTATTAGAACTACAGCACGTTTCCTGTGAATCTTTTGGAAACCAGTGAAGATGGAAGCCCGAGTGTGTGCTGAGCACAAGTCAGTCATCCAGACGCTCTCGCTGCGCTAAGTGCTGTGTCATGTGTAGCCAGCACTGACTTCACCTCAGACCCTGAGTCAGAGACGCCCCTGAGGGCTTGAGGAAGGTTCTGGGATCCAATGCTATGGGGGAGGCTCTGAGAACTCACTTCAAATGGTTCCAGAAGTTCTGCATTTCAAAGGTGAAGGAGAGGAAGGCGAATAAATGCATAAATGCATGCCTCAATGTGATGGCCGAGCAAGTCCTTTTGTATGAAGAATACTTGTTTTTTTTTTAAAAAAAATGTGCTAACTAGCTCTGCTCAGCATCTCTACTGAGGATCAGAGAAGAGAGAAGGAGAAGAGTCTGAGTCCAGAACTGAGTGTGCTTGCTTGGAAGATCTAAAAGAGAGAAAAAGTAAAATCTGGAAGGGGAACGGCTGAGAAAGGTGAATAAAGACAAAGCCAATCTGCTTCCCAGTAGAGCTTCTGCCAACTGGAGAGTGTGGGGAAACTGTTACAAGGATGAGCTAGACTGAGGAAGTTCTGCTGGAATGCAGACTGGGTTTGAGCACAGAAATTCTCATCGGCTCACCCTGCAACCTGGAGGGGGTTCAGGTGAAGGCTGAGGACTCTCTTAAGGGTAAGGTAGCCCTTCCCCCATCAGGCTTGAGGAGTCTTACATTAAATTTCTGAAAACTCAGAACCATCGTCAAAAATGAGCAAGAAGGATCCGTAAAATGTATTTGCTAAGTTTTATCTCACGATATAGGTCATGCTAACATAGAGGTCTTTTTCTATAAATAGGCAGATAAATATTTTAGACTTGGTGAACCATAAAGTCTTTGTCACAATTATTCAAATCTGTCGTTATCAGGGAAAGCCAGCCGTGGACAATATGCTGGCAAATAAGCATGACTCTATTCCAAGAAAACTCGATTTACTGAAAGAGGTGGGGAGAGGCAGGGGCTGGACTTGACCAGTGGGAGTGAGTTTGACAATCCCTGATCTAGAAGAAGAAAGAAGTGGGCTCACAATAATTTATGTGGTGTCCCCCCAGAACAAAGGAGCTTAGATGGTGTGTATAAAATCTCACCTTGCAGGAGTTAATGCCCATCGGGTCCATCACTTGGGAAAACGGGGAAGTCAAGTCTTGTCACTCACACTCTTACACACCTCCCCAACCTCCACTGTCTCCAGCCAACTCCGGCAATTCCGGGGCTGATTACCCCATGCCCGACCTCAAATACCAACTCCTCCGTGTGCCCCACGAGGTCACAGCCCTACCTCTGCTGCCCCGAAGAGCCCAAGTCTGGCGATGCTGCCCCGGGCTTGAGACCTCTCCCTCTGCCTTCTCATCTCCTCAACTAGATGTGCATTCTCTGTTTCTCATTCATTCACTCTGGTGAAGTTCTGTGCTTCCCAAGGTGACCATTGAGACCTGAATGAATCTCAAAATCTGACTGAGCTCACATGACGGTGGGTGCTAATGGTTTAAGGCTGGAACTTGCAAACCACTTGAGAATACCCTCAGGGCAATATACCAAGTTACACATAATATAGGGCAATGCGCCAAGATAAACATAATAATACCAAGAAGACAAGGTAATATAAATATAATATAAATACTACAAAAGAGATCAATATAATGCAGCTTTCAGAAACTTACATTTTTAACTTTGGAGGAAAGTTAAATACAACAAATTTAAAACATATGAAAATACGGCTACAAATCGAATATAATAGAAATAGTATGTATTAGTAATGAATTTTACTTTTTTAGCGTGCGGCTGACCACTCTGTGCTATGACTTCAGATTCCTAGGGAATGTGCAACCTTCTCTCTCATTAGGGATACTGAGTGGAAAAATTTGCAAAGCACTGTCTTGATCTAACCCCCTGCCTGCTTTTCTAAAAAAAATCAAGGTCAAGGGTACTCTCATACAATTTCTCATCCTCCTTCCCAGAAGCACATATGTGTACCCACTTCTTCCCTTGTATCTTTGCATCTTCAGTATCTTTGTATCCTCCGTCTTAGCTGATGACAGTCCTATTTGGGCCAACTCCCTCCACCTGTGTGCCTGACGCCAGCTTCTCCCACTTTCTCTGTGCCTTTCTTCCACTGGTCATCCCTAACCTGTCCTGAAATTCCCACTCCCTCTCCCCTGTCCCTACTGGTAGTCATAAATGCATCCAAGCCCTTCCACCATGAAAAGCCATCATTTTGTCACATCTTCTTTTATCATACAACCCGTCTCCCTTCCTCAATCATTTCTCTCAAAACATAATCAAAAACCAAACCAAAACAGAAAATATAGTCTACGATCACCTTCTCCCCTTCCTCACGTACCATTTATTCCTCAACCACTGCCATCTGGCTTTTATCCCTCCCTACTCCACTGAAACCGCTCTTGCTAAGATCAGCCAGATTATATCCCAATTGCCAAAACTATAGGACACTTCAGACCTTATATTATTTGAGTTATCTGCAGTATGGAATGCTGTTGATCTCTTTCTTTCTATAAAATACATTTCCTGTGTTTTTTATAAAGCCAAGTTGCCCTGGTTTTTCTCATTTTACTCTTACTGTTTCTTTTGGTCCACATATCGACTCTCTTTTTGTTTGTTTCCTTTAGGCATTAGTGAGCATCAGGGTCTATGTTTCTTTCTCTATACCGTCTTCCCGGGTGAGCTCCAATAGTTTCATAATTGTAACCATCTGTATTAGTAGTCCATTGCTATGTAATAAATTACCCTAAAACTTAGCAACTTGATACCAAAAACATTTATTATCTCATGGTCTCTGTGGGGAAGGAATCAGAAAGAGGCTTAGCTGAGTCCCTCAGACTCAAGCTCTCTCATGAGGATGTAGTCAAGCAGTTGGCCAGAACCATGGTTTCAACTAAAGTCTCCACTGAGGGGATGGGGCAGCGTGGGGCGTCTTTTTCCAAGCTCATTCTTTGCTGGCCCGCTGGGTCTCCGCACAGGGCTGCCTCACACCATGGAAGCCGGCTTTCACCAAGGTGAGTGATCCAAGAGGAGCTGATAAAGAGAGCCCAAGGTGGAAGTCACAATATTTTTATAACATCACCTCGGAAGTGATATCTCATCACTTCTGCTGTAGTCCACTCATTAAAAGTGAGACAATAATCCAGCCCACACCCAATGGGAAGAGATTACACAGGGCATGAAAAGCAGTAGATGTGGATCATTGGACACCATCTAGGGCTGCCTAACACACCACCTGTGCACCGATGGTCCCACGTCTGCATCTCTAGGCCTGGACATCGCCCTTGAGTCTTAGACTCATACACTCACTTCTTGTAGGATAGCCCTCCTTCAGCAGATGTCTCTCAGGCATCTCAATCCCAATATATTCCAAAGAAAACTTTGGAATATGATCTATTCTCTCCTATTCCTAAACCTAGGCATCATAGCTTGAAACTTGGAAGAAAAACTTCAGCCTTCGCTCTCCTTTATTCTACCACAATATAATAAGTCTTCATTCCCTGAATTTATTTGCAGCGTTTTTTTTTTCTTTTTTTGCTTGCTTCCCTTCTTTCTAGCCTTTGACCACTTACAAAGTTGAGTTACTCGTGTATCTCACCTGGATCCCTGATACAATTCTAGCTCATGAAACCTACAGCTTAAGTCACGCTGTCCAGCACATCCCCTGTGTTATGTGTTCAGTGCTCTCGGGCTAGGAGGACAGAGATGGACACGGATAAGGTTTTCACCAAGTGCTGAAAGCTGTGGTGTCCCCGCTGTTGTAGTGCCACTGCCTGAGGATGACGACGATGGCAGTGATGATGACACAGATGAATTACACCATCTCTAATAAAATGCAAAGCTCAGACTCCACCGTGGATGCAAACAAGTTCTATCTATCTACCACATCTCTCAGCTCCTGTCAGAGATGCCAAAGCACGGGTTCTGACGCCACGTGTCAGCATCTCTGTCTGCACCTGGGAGCTCAGTCAGGGCTCGGTCCTCAAAATAAACTCTGTTTTTGAATGAGGAATCATCACAGGATAATTGGGGCTGCTCAAGTGCCTGGGATGTCATTCCAACTGAACACTCTTCTGTAGTTTTCCCCAGCTAAGAAGTGGCACAGCTAATCAATCATCTAATCAATGATGCAATCTTTATAGATGTACCCCTACGCGGACCTCTCTATCCATCTTGTCCAGGCCTCCAATGCTTTCCTGTATCCTGTAAGGACGTTGGCACGTCCTCAGAGGTGAATCAACTAAGTCCTCACCACCAGCCCCTGCACGGCAGAGAGAGAGTCAAAGCTGGAAAAGCTGGGAGACAGACACCACCATCCTCCTGCCTGTGAATTCAATGGACTTCCAAGTGCAATCGTGGCTCGGCGAGATCATGGATGGCTCCTAGCATGCAAATTCGTTCATATGACTTTGGAATATGATACCTGACACAGATATATCGTGGCTGCTACACTCCTATCCTAGATAAGGACACAGCAGTAACAGATGGAGGAACAAGGCACTTATCTTGTTAGTTGATGGGTTTATCTTTTTTCCCTCATTCCTACATGTTCCATAGTGTTTAGTGAGTGGCGGTTTTTACCGAGCATCACACGGAGAATGAACTGATTTCTCTTCTCCCTCCTTAATTCAATAAGAATCAGAGCAGAGGATAAACAGCTCGTTGTGCTCGAAAAAATTCCAAATCGTTGAGAAAATGTCAAACTGCTTTTTCTTCTTTCTGTGGTTGGAAGCATTTCTTGCTCAGCAGGAATGAGGATGAGAGTGTCTTTTGTGATGAGGATGATGGCGCGTACCTGGTCCCCGGCCCCTGGTCGGGGGCGGCTCCAGCCTATTCTGAGCGCACTGCCAAAGGCAGTTGTACTTCCTGTTAGAAGGGGAGCAAAGCCCTACCGTCAAAAAAACTCTTGACATGACTAATTACTGTGGCCTGAAGAGCTGTGTCACGTTCTGCTTCCTTCCAATACCGTCCAAAATAACACTAAAGAAAAAAAAAAATCTATGTTGACAAATGAAGCAGGAGAGAAAACATCAGATGAACTATGTTGACAAAATTGTACAGGACGGAAAGCGGATGAACGAATAGTCACTGACTTAGCCAAGCAGGGAAAGTTAAAACCAAAATGCCCAGATGGGAGCAGCAAGCTGACTTAGGCTGCAACACTCTAGAAATACTCGTGAATTCGGGACACCTCATCTTTGTGGAGCCTGTGGTCATGGATGAGGCAAAAAACAAGGAGACCTGAAAGTCTCTACGAGAAGACGGCGTATTCCCTAAAACCTTTCTCAGACTTGAAAACCAGACTTCTATCCTGGTAAGAGATGGAAAGCTTTTGCCCTAGAAGTGTTCATCAGGGTTACCTGGGAACTTGTTAGAAATGCAGAGTCACAGGCTGCATCCCAGAACTCCTGATCAGAACCTCGGGGGTGAAGCCTGGGTAACCTGTGTTTTAACCAGTCCTGCACGCCCAGTGTGAGGACGCTTGGGGACAAGGCTCCAGAGTCAGAGGTGATGGACAGTTCGGCAGGCTGGGAGTTTTTGCTGAAAAATACACCCACAAGAAAGGAGCAAAACTGTTGATACTTGAAGATCCTCCATGGAGTGTCTGGCTGCTCATTCTGGCTGTTTACCATTCCCTACAAGATGGCTCTCAGGTCAACACGCTCCCACACAGACCTCCCAACGGGCTTCCTAGTACCTGCTTCTCAAACAAGACCAAACGAGAGAGAACACTGAAGAAGTGTTAGGAATTAAAAATGCTACAGCTGAAACCATTGCATAAGGCAATATTCATTTTAAATGTAAGATGATAAAGTGGAGGAGATCTCCCAGAAAGTAGAACGAAGAGATAGAAAATAGAAATGGCAGAATATATATATATGTGTCTGTATATATATGTATGTGTGTATATTTATATATATATATATCCATTTAATGGAACATCCAGAACGAAAAAGAGAAAAAAAGAGGAGAAAATTAGCGAATAAATATCAAAAGATTTGCTTCCAAAACTGCCTGAAAAGGAATTCACCAAGTACCTAGGAGAGTAAGTTTAAAAAAAATAGGCCACACCAAGGCACTCTATGAAGACATTTCAAAATACCAGGGATAAAGAATATTGCCTAAGACCTTTCTAGGAGAACTACAGATCACATACAAAGACACAGGAACCAGAGTAGCACAACATTTCTAAACAGCCACCCTGGAAGCTACAGGATAACAAGGAAATTCCGAGGTAAAAACACGTTGAGGTGAGATTTCTATGTCTAACCTGACTAACAATCAGGTGTGAAGAAAGATGTACGATATTTTTCAAACAAGCAAGTTCTCAACGCTTTCCTCAGGAAGTAGCTGAAAAGTGTGTACCTCCAAAGCACAGGAGAAATCAAGAAAACAGAAGTCATTGGTCCTAGAGACGTTAATTCCAAACTGGGCGAGGGAGCAGATGATTCTAAGGTTAAATAGCTGGGTGACAGCTGTGAAACAGGCCTGCAGTACAGCCAGCTCAACTGGAGCAGGCCGATAGAAGGTTCTAGAAGAGATGCTCAAACAAACAGGCAACAACAATAAAAACTGCTAGATTGCCCCATGTGTGAGACTTATTTACAGCACAACGAGAAAGATTCTGGAGAAACAGGCATACGTGCACAGAAAAATAAGTAACTCCAAGAAAAGTAGGAAGTTGCATAAGAAAGTAAATGAAATTATAATTTACTTGGTTTGATTTGCATTATATCGATAACAGGAACATTGGCTATTGATCTGACCAAACGTTTGATGTAAACCTATATATTGGGAAAATGGGAGAAGTAAATGTGCTAAGGGGAGGTATAAGAGTGCTAGCCCTTCATCTTCTGTAGTAAATTGGCGTCTAGAATTTAGGAAATAGCTTTGTAAGCGTGGTATTTAGAAACCCGGAGGTAAATGTCCAAGTAAACAGATGGGAGTTGAGAATGGCTGGCTTTGAAGTATGGACTCTTGGGTGGGGAGAGTGAGGCCGGTTGTTAGTTTTTAATTACGCTTACAGTGTACTTGTAGATATATGATTATTTTGATAAAAATAATATCCTCTGACCCTAGTCCTAATTCCACTGTGGCCTACCTATGTGACCTTGAACAATTCATGTATCTCTCTCAGCTGGGTGGGGTTTATCGCCTTGTCGTCTCTGTTTAATTGTCACTTCCTCAAGAACGTCTTCCCTGACACCCTCTGATATAAATGGGGTCTGCTGTCAGTCTCTCTCACAGAAACACGTTCTGCTGAGCACACGTCACACTTTTTAATGGGAAAATTATCCATTTACTGTCTGTCTCCCCACCAGAGTGTAGAGTCCACATCGGTGGGTGTTGCTGTGCTCACCGTGATCCCCCAGCGCCTCACAGAGAATAAAGGAGGCAGTGAACATGTCTGCAGCCCAGCTCATCCTGAAGTCTATCTTCCTGCATCAAAAGGGGCAGCTCGCTCCCCGAAGAGGATTTACCCACTCCCCCCACTCCTCCCCAGTGTTCTTGGCAGTAAGAATTCAAACCTGTCAAAGTGCAGAGGGCCCGCTCCTCCCTCCCCGCTGGGAAGGTTCAAAATCTCCTGCACGCATTCAACTTTAAGTTCTCAAATAAGGATCATTAGGTATAGAAGTGTTTCTTCCTTGAAAATTATTTTTGTAGGGACCTTTCATCTTTCCTCCTTCCACCACTCAAACAAGAAGGTTTAGAAGTGCTGGAGGATGGGGGTGGTGAGGGGTGGGGGAGAAAGATGGGGTATGGTGGGGGAGGGGGTGATGGGAGTGATGGGGGAAG
>NW_020174430.1:1144050-1207824 GCF_003031525.2 Neophocaena asiaeorientalis asiaeorientalis | reverse complement strand
GGGGAGTGATGGGGAGGGCAGGAGTGGGGAGGAGGGGGAGGGGGGCAGGTGGAGTGGGATGAGGAGAGGAGGGTCTCCTTGCTGGGCTCTGTTCCACCCAGGGCTCTGCTTCTGCGTGGGGACCCGAGGGGCAAGCAGACCCTCATCCAGAGACTGCCGTACCAGAAGATGCTTGCTGGGCTCCAGGCTCTGGGTGACCTTGAGAGGGTCACCTCTTCAGCTGTGAAATGGACGTAGAGACCAAAACTATTCCACACAGATCTCAGTGCGGTTGTGTGAATCAAATGAGATAATGCACATTTACTGAATTAACACATGGATTAAAGGGCCAGGGGCTGGGGCTAGTCATTGAGCACAGGTCTTTTCCTGTCCTGGAGCTCCGTGTCTGTGGAGCGGCAGGCAAGCAGATCCTGAACCTAGACTTGCCTTTGCTCAGAGGTATCTTTTGACCTTTTCTGCCTGTCAATCCCCACTCCCACCCCGCCCCAAGTAAGCATGAGTATACAGGGGTGTCGGGAGGGGGTGTCTCAGGCAAGAAGTAGATCTCCAGGGGCTGTGCCCTCACAGTGCTGAGTGACTAACTCCCCTCCAGCGTGCTCTTTTCCTTTCCTCTCCCCTCCCTCTGTCCACAAAGCCCAGATGGGAAACCCACACTCCTAGTGAGTGATTCCCCATGGGAACGCTGCAGTCCTGGGCAGGGCTGAAGAGCAGCCACAGAAACAGGCAGACGCCACTGAGAAAACGCAAAAGACAAACCCGACCCACACCAGGGGCTTTCTGCATGTCTCTGAGACCCTCTGCCCAGAGCTGCTGCAAATCAAGCCGACATACATCAGCACAGCCTCTGCCCCTGCGGCCGTGGGTGGGAGGCTGCCTTGCGCCCCAGGGGATAGCCCGGTGGGTGGAGAAGACACCGCCTGGGATCCAGCTACAGGCTTCAGAGGCTCTTAGGGAGGCAGCCTGCAGGATCCTGCTGGGAGAGAGCCTTCTGGGGAAGCAGATTACCCAGGATCTGGGATGTGTGGCCCAGAGAGGCCCCTCACTGCTGTAACCTGCAGGGAGAATTTCTAATAGAAGAAAGTGGTCGAGGTGCACTGTCAGGGGTCTGGGACCCGTCAGCGCCACTCTTGCCATCTGAGTGGCTGATAAGGGGCAGGACAGGTGTCTTGCTGAAGGAGAACTGCCTAGTGCCCATGAACGTGATGGGACTTGCAGTATGAAGTCACTGTCTTCCTTTCCTGCAGTCAGTATGGGTCTCGGCCCACGGTCACACTCAAGTCCCTCAAGGCTTTCTCCTGTTTTCCCGACCACAGCTCTGCATTGTGTTGTGTGGCCTGGGATAAACCCCCTGGATTCTAATCCTTCTTCTGCTCTTAGCTGACTTGGTAACCCGGGGAACCCATCCTTTATCTGTCTGGGGCTCAGGTGTTTGGTTTCAGCCTCTCTCAGCCTGGATGGGTCCTCACATCCAGCTTCCCTTGCAAGCGCAGTATGGATAACTCTCTCTCTTTCTCGTATTTTAGATTTTAATATAATTTCCTCAAAAATCCCACACCTTCAAACATGGTCGGGGGCCCATGTTTTTGCTGTATTGGACTTACTGCAATGTCCATTAAATAATTCCTGTGGCTGAGCCCCGTTTTTCCACAGTGTCCGTGAGTGGACACTTGAGGGGCACGGCTCAAGCTGGGGGCCAGCACAGTGGAGGCTCTCCCCTGTGTGTGTCCATGAATGAATAAATACCCAACTTAAGAGTTTCACACTCCACTAAGTACCAGGAGCACAGGGAACAAGATGCTCAAATAACATTTGAGACAGACTGAGAAGTAAACCAACAATTGCAATGTCAGTGCCATGGTAAGGGTAAGATCAGGGTGCCCTGGGACACGTCAGTAGGAAATGCAAGCTATTTTTGGAGACTAGGAAGGGTTTATGGCATGAATTCATAATTGCATTATAAATCCCACTGAATACACGCACTGGAGCAATACTGTATGAGTGGAAAACCTGAGTCGTACAGAGACTAGACAAAGCTGCATTCGTAAGCGTTTCTTTACGTGAGAGTCCCCCAGTCTGATAAGTGTTCAAACACCATGTATGGAAATAGCGGAGTTGTCAATTCAAATGGCTTTAGTGTTCTCCAGTTATTTTCAGGTTTCAATTTTCCTGTGTAAGTTATACAGCTATTAATTTTTGTGTCACTTTGTCTTTATTACTCATATTTTTTTCATAATCGTCATTATCATCAGCTTTACAGATAATTACTCCCAAAAGTAATGACATCCAAAATCTGGGCTCATGAATGACTTGTGAATGCACGTAAGATACTCATTGAATTCTTGCAACAAACTTCTTCCTGTTTACAAATAGGAATCTGAAGCTAGCGGGCTCCTTGCCCACATCTTGGAAGTGAGGGAGAACCTGGGCTTTTCTCCATCTCACTGTGCCCTTTGTACTCTTTTCTGAGGAGGCTGCCTCTCTCCCGGGCACCCTTCCCTGGCTTGGTTCCTGTTCAGCAGGTCTCCTTACCATCCCTCAGTCCCTTCAAAATTAAACACAAAGCATTACCATCTTCCAGGACTCAGGTGAGAGCTCCTTGGCAGGACAACATCTACCTCTAAGATTTACCAATGTCTGAAGCAGAATTTATTCCTAATCCAAACATTTACTCATTTATTGTACCAAGATTTGTTGAGGTTCTGTTGTGTGCCAGAAATTGTGCTACAAAGTTGGAATGATACAAAGATAAAGAAGTAATTTCTTTCTGTTCTTTCCTCCAGTCTGGGGGCAGGGACAGATATGTCACCACATAGTGAGACACAGGCAGGGGAGGTGTGTACCCTGGGAAGACCCAGGAGTAAGTGGTCAGTTGCATCTGGTAGAATAGAGGAGGCTTCCCAAAGGAGCCATCATCCGAAGCGGGTCTTATAGAATAAGGCACTGAAGCCATCAAAAGGGAAAGAGGCCGGACACATAGTAGATATTTATAGACAAATGAACAAAGAATAAATAAGTAAATATGCAGTGCTAGAGAGCACTAAAAGGAGGTAGTATGGTAGAAAACGGGCCTAGGTTGGATGGAGGTACAGGCAAGGAAAGGTGGCTGTGGCCAGCTTATGATGACCCTCGTATGCTAAACCATGAAGTATGGACTTAAACTGAATAAGGAGGTGGACAGAGAGAAGAGTGAAGCTTCTGTCAAAAGTTCCAGCCTGGGAAACCAGGTGAATGGAGATTCCATCAGTCCCAGCAATGTGGTGAGGAGAAGATTTGAGAATCTGGTTTTCTATGTATGGAGTGTGAGAGACCTGTGGGACGTTCAGGTACACATTTAACTGGTAACTGGAAATATGTATCTAGATCAGAGCGGGGAGAGCTGGGCTAAAAATGTAAATTTGGTTGTCCTTTGGTGACACTGAGAGCAGAAGTTGTGGGGATAGAGCGATCACTCGGAGGGTACAGAAATGTAAGAGAGAGTCAAAGGGGAAACCTCGGCAAACCTGGATGTTGAGTCGATCAGAGAAACGCAGAAGAGCGAACAAAGGCACAGTTCCAGAGGCAGAAAGGGAAGCAGAAGAATGCAGTGCCCTAGCTGCCAAGGAAATCCAGCTGAAGAAGGGATGAGACCAGTCAGTGGTAAGGTCATGGTTGACACTGACCAGGGTCGCAATGGAGGCTGATGTGCAGTGGGCTGAGAAAGAAGGTTTAGAGACCCTCTTAGGAGACTGGGGGTGTGGGCAGAACATTGAGGGGCAGGGGGCATGGAGGTGAGGTCCAATCCTATTCATGGTGATGTAAAGACTTTAAGCTATAAGTCTGAAGATTTTCACATTCACCTGTCCCGTGAGTTCAGTTCACGTGTGGTTTCCTGGGGACCACAGTTCAAAGATGCTAAAGACTGAATATGTCCTCCCCAAATTCATATGTTGAAGCCTAATCTCCAACGTGATGGTGTTAGGAGGTGGGGCCTCTGAAAAGTGATAAGGTTATAAGGATGGAGCCCTGATGAATGGGATTAGTGCCTTTGTGAAAGGGCTCCAGAGTGTCCCCTCGCCCCTTCCACCACGTGAGGACACAAGACAGCCGTCTATGAACCAGACACGGAATCTGCTGGCACCCTGATCTTGGACTTCCCAGATTCTAAAACTGTGAGAAATAAATCTCCATTGTTTAGAAGCCACTCAGTCTATGATATTCTGTATAGCAGGCTGAATGCGCGAAGACAAAGCAGTCTCACTAACAGATAGGTGTTGGTCATTTTCCTCTTTCCTATGCCCCGGGTCTTAGAAGTCAATTGAGAAGCTTCTTTCTCAGTAACTTGTAAGGCATTCTGAGTTATCTGCTGGATCTTTTCAGGGTAATTGCCAAAGGAGCCACCTTGTTTTTCAGACCTCCTTTGGTTTGCTTCAGGAAGTATGAAATGATCTTTCTTACAATGACCAAAAAAAATAAAACAAAACCCAGATCGGATACGTTGCCCCCTCAAGTGCTGGTTTTCGGCTCCAGGACTGGACATGCCCAGTGAGACCCCAGCTGCCTCTCCTTTATCCCAGAGGCGACTTGAACTCAGGGGAAGTCACGGGCTCCTCTATTCAAGGTCAAAGCCTTCCTTCTCCTGGGCAAGTCCCCCGCACCACACCGGTGCCGCTGCCGCCCTCTCCCTCCGGCTCTGAAGGTCAAAGGGGTAAAGACGGACTGTGGGGAAGATAATAGAGTGACAGCACCTCCTCAAAGGGAAATGGGAGGATGGAGGCCAAGCACGGCCGCCGGTCCAGGTAGCCCTCTCGAGATGTGAAGAGGAGTGACGTTGAGCTGTGAGCCCAATTTGCCCCTCCGCTTTACACTTAAGAAAATCCAGTTCTTCCTCTGCCTTTTGTGCCCAGGAAAGCCCAGTGGCTGCAGCTCTCTGCCACCTGCCACCTGCCCGCTAATTCACTCTTCAAGCAAGGAGTCCTGGTTCTGACAGGTGGGCCTCCTGACGGTGGCGGGGAGGGGGGTGTTTGCAGGAGGGGATGAATAGCAGGGTCTCTGGCCTCTGGGCCTCAGGCCAGGCTGATTTCATTTCAGATTAAGAGCCCCTGAAATGCAGCGATCGATAACTCAGCCCTTTTGTTTGCTTGTATTTTCCAAGTCCCCAAAGAGATTAGATCTGATTTCGCAGACCTCTAGCAAATTTAATTGTTTTTTACTCACAGTTGCTCAGTACAACTCCTTAGAATCTGGGAGTGGAGAGATTCTCCCCCCCCCCCGGCCTGAGCTCTGGGTCGCTTCACCGTGTGAAGCCGGGGCCGTCAGGTCTCGCTGGCCGGCACGCAGATGAGGTGCTTCCTGGGTTCCGTCCAGGCTCCTTGCCACCCTCCCACCGCCGCCCTGAGCAGGGTGCCCAGCCTCCTCACTCACGGGCCCAACAAAGAAACACGTGGACATGAAATCAAGCACGGGCACTCTCCATTCCCAGACTTCACCCCGACGCCCAGATTGCGGCCACTAAGTGTCTTCAGGAAGGTTGCAACGGATCCAGAGGACAAGGTCACCTCTTGGCCAAATGGGACCCTTCTGGCTGCAGGACCCATCAGGCCCTCAATGGCTGCTTCCAGGAGGTGACACTCACAGTCTGCCAGCAGCAAGGGCCATGGATCCCCAGCTCGAGACTGTCCCCGTGACCAGCTTCGAAAGGTCCCACTTGGTGAGACGAGATCCCATACTCTGCATTTCTCACTGTCTTTCCTCTTCCACTGTCTTCATCAACACTTCCATGTTTCTAAGACTCTTGCCCAGGAAGGTAACATTTCTGAATATCTTTACTATTCCTTCCAGGAGCTTCCTGAAAGACCCATTAAGTCATCAATAGAAAACATCAGAGGCCAGCTTCCGCCAAGACTCCTTGTGTCTCTCCCCATCCTAAGAGGTTACACTGGGGTCCTTCTGGATCCTAATCAGCCCCTCCTTAGCGCTCACACTGAAAGACCCCCTGAAAACCAGGCTTGGACATCTCAAAAGTAGCCTGGATGTGCCCTTCCTCCCAGGAGCATCAGGAAGACCACGCAGACACGGTGCTCCCCTTACCATGGGAAGCGACGGACTCAGCTTGGCCTAATGAACAAGTTGTTTTAGTGATTTTGGAGGGGGGCCAGAATTCGACCCCAGCCTCAGAACTCCTTCCCCACTCAGATTTCTAGGTCTTCTTTATCCTGTTGTAGGGTTTTAAATGTGTTTATTATTTACTTCAGTGTTTTGGGGGTCTTACCATCAAAAGTCTGCTATTGACTGAGACGCTTGGTCCCAGACTGTTTAGACATCCCGATCTGTAAGTCTCAGCAAGGAGCTGGTGCGAGCCGTGTGGACACTATGCCTTTACCTTGTACAAAACCTCGCACACGCGGTATTTCAGTTAAATTATTTCTCACCTGCCCCCTACCAAGCACAAACCAAAAAAATCAAACCGTACAAAGCAAAACGGAACAAGTAACCCCCAAGAGTATCAAAGTATCAAACGTCTCCACTTTAAAGATGGGAAGACTGAGTCCCAGGATGGCTCCCTCACGATTTGAAGGCAGGAGAGAAAATGAGAGCTTCAGTTCAAGCCTTTTGCTTCTTAATGCAATGATCTTCACAACAAAGCGCACTTAAATTTGAGAAGGAAAACAAATGACGAATAAGAGGATACAAAATAAAAGTCAGCTATTGCAACTGGACCGTAAAATCATCAGCACGCTCCTTCTGAGGACAGCGTGCTGGTTCACAGGCCAATCAGGTACGTCAGGCATCTATCTGTAATGACTGGAGGAGGTTGCATAACTCAGCTTGCCTGCCTGCCCAGTGGGCCTAAGTGGCTCAGGAATCCCTGGGAAATGGAAAATCCAGGCTGGCAACCCTTCGCAGTGTAGAGAAGGCAGGCGGCAGGCAGGGACCTGCCCCAGGGCAGTGTGAGTGGCACCACCTCCAGGCAGCCCCCCCGTGCAGGCCGTATGCAAATAAGTTAGCAGGACGCCGGGAGCCAATTGCTTTCCCATCTGCTATTTTCTCTCTTTTTCCCCTTCTTAAAAAAAAAAAGGCAGAACTTTTTTGCACTCTGCATTAGTGCTTCGATGTAATGGTGCAAAGCATTTTTCGTTTATCATCATAACGCCTGTCAAAGAAACTCCTGATAATGTAAATGCAGGAGAAAAGCCATTAGGGTTTATTTGCCCGGCAGCTTTAAGCTCACTCCCCACTCTGGATGTGAAGTGGGAGTCTGCGGGTGGGGCTGCTTCCCTCACCAGCTGGCCAGGTGGACACCGCATCCAGCCTCTTCCTGGAGGAACCTCAAGAAAATGGAAATGCCCCGCTCGTGAGAGACTGGAGCTGGGAAAGCAGAGCCTGGCCGCTGGTGTTACTGGAGGAACTCCAAACTGCCCCCTATGACTCCCTCCCTAGACAATAGGGGAAAAGATGCTGCATCCTGACCAGCCATGTAGAAGGACCAAAATACTTTATTACCCGGGGGTAACTGGCATACTTCGAGCTCCAGGAAGCCTGCCATTTTAGAGGATTGTGAGTTGATATCAGAAGCACCCCTGGTCTCTGAGCGGCCAGTACATTCACGACTTCTCAGAAACAAGCATTCCTCCCAGGCAAGCACCAAGCCCCTTAGGCTCTGTACCCTGGATGTCCCTCATGCTGCCAGGTTCCAAGAGAACCTCAACAACAATGTGGTCTCACAAGAGTGAACGAAGGAATGAACTACACTTACAGACGTTCTACTGGTCAGCGCCTTCAGACATTCTAACTATATCAGCTTTATCCCAGCAAACTTCAGAAAACGCAGGGAACCCAGGCATCATCAGAGCTGAATCTTTACCATAGATGTTTTCTCCTCTAAAGCCATAGCAGAACAGAAAAAGCATGGAGTATGGAGACAGAGAGAACTGAATTTGAACCCCTGACACCAATTTAGTAAATAAGACCTTGGGCAACTTAATTTTCCTGAGCCTCAGTTTTCTCATCTGTAAAATGGGGCAATAATCCCTACCTCCTAGAGTTACTGTAAGGGATAAATGAAATGAGGGAAAGCGGTATCTCTCAGGTCAGGATGTGCAGAGGGAAGACCCGAGTGTCCTGTTGAAATGAAGATGCTGACTCAGGAGGTGGGATGGGGTCTGAGTGACTGCATTTCTAAAAGTCTCCCAAACAAAGAAAATGCTGCTGGTCTGGCACCAGGTTTTGTATAGCAAGGATGTACTGTTCCTAGGATGATGCCTGGCCCTTAATAAATGCTTAGCAAACGTAGATCTTGGTATTGATTGCTCGCTGCTGCAGATGACTTTATTCACTGTTATAAAGTAGAAACAAGAACAATAAGAGATATGGTCCTTGATCTTAAGCTGATGATTTATTCAATATTCAACTATTTAAAATTTAGGAGAAATAAATTACGTGTGAAATGTATCAAATAAGCAGGTGGATTTAAAGTATAGGAGAAGGAATAAAACTAGCCATTTGCAATGATTTCCTCTGTGCTGCCTTGATTTATACTGGAATGTGTTCCTTTGACAGGCAGGGGAAAGAAGGAGGTTCTATCCCAAGATTTCCTACTCAGACTTGTGTCTAAAATAGATCATGTTCTATATGGCCTGGAGGAGGGAGGATGGGCCAATTTACTCTGGAAGATATTTGCTAACTTTGGGGTTTCTGAAGGACTTCACAGCTTTTGGTTTTCAATTTAATGTGTACCTCGTGGAGAATGAATGGTCTTTTTAAAGACTCAGCTATTTGACTGCCATTGCTCATCTACCACTGATTTCCAGGCACACAGTTTCAGTGGTAATGTTCTTCTACTTTAAAAGCCAAAGCAAAATGCTTCTTTCCAAAGTGAAACTGAAAATTGGGTGATGCTTGACACAGCATCCTTTTTCCAGCATTTCAAAGAAGAAAAGCTTTTTACTCCTCTCCTCATTTTTTAAAATAAATTTATTTACTTATTTATTTATTTTTGGCTGCTTTGGGTCTTCGTTGCTGTGTGCGGGCTTTCTCTAGTTGTGGCGAGCAGGGGCTACTCTTTGTTGCAATGCGTGGGCTTCTCATTGCGGTGGCTTCTCTTGTCGCGGAGCACGGACTCTAGGCGCGCGGGCTTCAGTAGCTGTGGCTCGCGGGCTCTAGAGCACAGGTTCAGTAGTTGTGGCACACAGGCTCAGTAGTTGTGGCTCACGGGCTCTAGAGCACAGGTTCAGTAGTTGTGGCACACGGGCTCAGTAGTTGTGGCTCACGGGCTCTAGAGCACAGGTTCAGTAGTTGTGGCACACAGGCTCAGTAGTTGTGGCTCACGGGCTCTAGAGCACAGGTTCAGTAGTTGTGGCACACAGGCTCAGTAGTTGTGGCTCACGGGCTCTAGAGCACAGGTTCAGTAGTTGTGGCACACAGGCTCAGTAGTTGTGGCTCACGGGCTCAGTTGCTCCGTGGCACGTGGGATCTTCCCGGACCAGGGCTCGAACCCGTGTCCCCTGCACTGGCAGGCGGACTCTTAACCACTGCGCCAGCAGGGAAGACCCTCTCCTCATTTATCAATTGAATTCTACCTCCCCTATGGGGAAACCAAGACTTAGAAAATTAAGGTATTTGCTTAAAGGGGCTTTTATGGAGCCACGTTAAGGGGAGCATGACTGCTGTTTCCCCTTACACACAGTCCACGATTTCCTACCTTCCACGGTCAGGAGGCGCATTGTGCGACGGTTGAGAACTTTGCTTTGTGTAGTCAGACAGACACATTCATCCCCTGACTCTCAGGTTCACTAGCTTTGAATCAGTGAACCTCGAGTGAATTTTATCCTGCCAGCATCTGTTTCCTCCTGGAAGAGGGTGATTTTGAAACACTTGCCTTATGAGGGACTGCAGGGTTAAATGAGGTAATATCCATGAAGCTCTTAAGATCATGCCGGGCACATACGAATTCTCATTAAATGTGATTATTAGTGGTAGTACTCATAGAGCAGAGAGGTTAAGAGTAGAGATTCAGAGCCAGACTTCCTGGATTCGAGTCCTGTATCTACTTACCAGCTGAGCGTCCATGGCAAATTATTTAAGTTTATGCTTAAGAATGAGATAACATTTTCAGGGTTTGGAATAGTTCACGGCATACAGTAAATACTCCGTATGTTTTAGGAGTTGTTGTTAAAATAATACTAATAATGACTATTCTCATGCCTATGGTTAGCAGGGTGTAATGAAGAGCTGTATAGGGTGGTGCTATGGCTGAGCTGTGTCTCCCCAAAATTCATATGTTGAAGTCCTAACACCCAGCACCTCAGAATATTTGGAGGAAAGGTCTTTACAGGGGTAATTAATGCAAAATGAAGTCACATGAGTGGGCCCTAATGCAATCTTACTGGTGTCCTTATAAGAGGAGGAAATTCAGACACACAGAGAGATGCCAGAGGCACGGGCACAGATGAAAGACCATAGGAGGACACAGCAAGAGGGTGGCCAAGGAGAGAGGTCTCAAGAGAAACCAAATCTACCAACACACTGATCTTAGATTTCCAACTGTGAGAAAATAAATTTACGTTGTTTAACCCCCCAGTCTGTGGTATTTTGTTATGGCATTAATCCAGACGAACTATTACTCTCCACCCCAATTGTATGTTTTTAATGCCACATTATAACATCTTTTATCTTATGTATCCCTTAACTAATTATTGTAATCATTGTTATTTTTACTACTTTTGTCTTTTAGCTTTCATACTAGCTTTATAAGTAAGTGAATATCTACTACTTTTGCTATGTATTTACCTTTCTAGTGTGAGTTATTCTTTCATATGTGTCCTTATTACTAATTAGTACGCTTTCTGTTCAGCTTAAAGAAGTCCCTTTAACATTTCCTGTAAGGCTGGTTTAGTGGTGATGGACTAATTCCTTTAGCTTTTGCTTGTCTGGGAAACTCTTTAGCTCTCCTTCAATTTTGAAGGACAACTTTGCAGGGTAGAGTATTCTTGGTTGTGAGATTCTTTTTTTTCAGCACTTTGAATATATCACTCCACTCTGACCTGCAAAATTTCTGCTGTAAAATCTGTGGGTAGTCTTATGGGGCTTCCCTCGTATGTAACAAGTTGTCTCTTGTTGCTTTTAAGATTCTCTCTTTATCTTTAACTTTTGACATTTTAATTATAATGTGTCTTGGTGTGGGCCTCTCTTCAGGTTCTTCTTCTTTGGAACTCTCTGGGCTTCCTGGATCTGGACGTTAGGGAAATGTTCAGCCATTATTTCTACGAGCAATGTTTCTGTCCCTTTCTCTCTTTCTCCTTCTGGGAGCCCTATAATGCGAACGTTCGTCTGTTTTATGTTGTCCCGTAAGTCCCTTAAGCTACCTTCACTTTTCTTAAAATTTTTTTTTCTCTTTTTGCTGCTCTGATTGAGTTACACTGCCTTGTCTTTGAGTTCACTGGTCTTTTCTTCTGTTTGATCTAGTCTGCTGTTGAACCCCCGCTAGTGTATTTTTCAGTTCAATTACTATATCCTTCAGCTCTGTGACTTCTATTTGGTACTTTCTTATATTTTCCATCCCTTTGTCATTTGTGTTTATCCATTCTTTGTTCCAGTTCAGTGTGCATCTTTGTGACAACTACTTTTAATTCTTTATCAGGTAAATTACTTACTCCATTTCATTAAGTTTTACGTTTTGGGGGGAGGGTGGAGGTTGTGGTTTTCTTTTGCCCCTCAGGTTTTATCTTGTTCTTTCATTTGGAACATATTCCTCTTTTTTATTTTTTTAATGTTGCTTGACTCTCTGTGTTGTTTTCAACACAGCAGATGAAACAACCACCTCTCCCAATCTCATGTAGGAGATAAACCTTGCTGTTCAACCTTGCTGAGTTCAAACCTTTGGGCACGTCCAAGGGCCTGTATATGGTTAATGGCTCCCAGTAGCTGAGGATGTGTCAGTGTCCCAAAGGGAAGTATCTCAGCACCTAGATTCAGGCTGACTGGAAGCCAGACCCTCATTTATCAGCTTTTAAAAGTATGCAAATATATACATTCCTGTGGGACCACAGAGCCAGGTGATCAGGGGGCGTTTCCTGGGCAGCAGTTACAGAGATTGGGGCTCCAGACAAGCACCTTTCTGGGTGATACCAGCGAGCTGGAGCAAGGTGGAGGGAAAGCACCTAGAAGGCATCCACAGCCAGTGTGCCTGGACAGCAGATCTGCAGGTCACTAACGCAGCCCTCAGGCCAAAGCTCCAGGACAAGCAAAGAGGCCTCCTCCACAGACACACTTGGGGTGTGTATCCCATTTTGCTGTCTGTGCAGTGCCCTGGGGGTGGTAGCCTGCCAAGAACAGTATCCCCAGTTGCCATAGTCCCTTGGGACCCAGGAATGCAAGCCCCTCTGGCCACCAGAGCCAGGTGATCAGGGGGTGTCTACTGGGTGGCAGCCACAAAACTCAGGGCGCCAGACACACAAAGCTCCCCTCCAGGAGACACTGGTGCTCTGGAATGCAGCAGAAGGGGAGTGGGAAGACAGTGCCTTCCCTCTGGGGTCTCTGGAGAGGATTACAGTCAGCCCCAAGATATGTGTTTAATTAGAATTAGAAGCCTGCCTGCCAGGCCACAGTCGTGATGATTAGCTCATTGGACTCCTTCACAGAAAACACTGGGCTCCTGGGTTTATTACCTCTTTCTGTGCCCCGGGGGTGGTTGATGTTTAAGAACTCTTTCTCTGTTGGTTGCAGTTCTGTGGGACTCAGGAGCATAAGCCTCACTGGCTACCAGACCCAGGCAATGTAAAGGTGACCCCGAGCATCAGGCACAAAAGTTGGAGCACTGACAGGGGTATGCACTCCTGTCGGGGTGACGCCAATTACTACATTCCCATGGGACCAGGCGTGCAAGCTCCCCTGGGCTCCAGATTCAGGTGATGGAGAGGTGTCCCTAGGGAGCAGCCACAAAAATAGGGGCATCGGACACATGTCAAAGCTCCCTCCCAGGACATACTGGTGCTCTGGGTCATGACAAAGGGAGGGCCCGAAGGCGGCGCCTGCCTGTCTTTATCACCGGGGAGCGTTCCACCAGGATCCTAGATGTTTATGTTGAATGAGATGCCTGCCCCTCAGGCCGATGCCTTAATGTAAGCAGGTAAGCCTCCTTCACGTTAAATATGGGCCTGATTGGCCTCTGAGTTGGGCCCTGGGGTGGGCGAGTCTGAGCACGCGAACACTTTAAGACCAATTTCTCAGATCACTGGAGTCTTGCGGGTCTCAGGACACAAGTCCTTTCGGTTTTCAAAGTTAGATGTTTTAGGGGATCATCTCTCAAGCGCATGTCTTAAAAGTTTGGATGCCCAATATGGGGTTCAGACCCCTCACTCCTCAGGGAGAAACTCCGGGTTTTGAGTTCCCCTCCTGGTTGTGGGATGCTACAACAGGTGAGATTTATGGCGAGATTTTGTTCCAGCCTCTCCTATATGCATTGATGTGGTTTTCTTCTTGTTTGCCTGATGTGAAGTAATCACTCAGCCAGACTATAGGTTTTTTCTTAAGAGAAAAAATTTCCATATGTAGCTGTAGACTCAGTGTGTCTCTGGGAGGAGACGAGTTTCAGATCTTCCCATGTCACCAGCTTAAATGGATCTTCCACACCACAGAAATAAAAAGGATCATAAGAGACTACTGTGGACAACTATCCACTAACAAATTGCATTACCTAGAATAAATGGATAAATTCCTAGAAATACATAACCTGCCAAGACTGAATCATGATGAATGAGAAAATCTGAACAAACCAATTACTTATAAGAAGATTGAATCAGTAATCAAAAAGCCTCCCAACAAACAAAAGTCCAGGACCAGAGGGCTTCACAGGTGAATTCTACCAAACACGCAAAGAAGATTTAACACTGATCCTTCTCAAACTTTTCCCAAAAATTGAAGAGGAGGGGATGCCTCCAAACTCATTTTACAAGGCCAGCATTACCTGATACCAAGCCAGACAGGGACATTACAAGTAAAGAAAACTACAGGACAATATTCCCTGATGAACATAGATGTGAAAACCCTCAACAGAATATTAGCAAACCGAATTTAATAATACACTAAAAGGATCATACACCATGATCAAGTGGGATTTATTCCAGGATGCAAGGACGTTTCAACACTTGCAAATCAATCAACATGATATGACACGTTAACAAAGTGAAGGATAAAAATCATATGATCATCTCAATAGATTCAGAAAAAGCATTTGACAAAATTATACATTCATTTATGATAAAAACTCTCAGCAAAGTGGGTACAGAGGGAACCTACCTCAACATAATAAAGGCCATATATGACAAGCACACAACCAATATCATACTCAACCATGAAAAGCTGGAAGCTTTTCCTCTAAGATCAGTAACAAGACAAGAATGTCCACTCTTGCCACTTTTATTCGATGTAGTACTGGAAGTCCTAGCCACAGCAATTAGGCAAAAAAAAAAGAGAAAAGTCATCCAGATCGGAAAGGAAGAAGTAAAACTGTCACTATTTGCAGATGGTGTGATATTATATATAGAAAACCCCAAAGATCCTGCCAAAAAGCTATTAGAAATAATAAACAAATACAATAAAGGTACAGGATACAAAATCAATATACAAAAGCCTGTTGCATATCTATATACTAACAACAAACTATCAAGAAAGAGAATTTTTAAAAAAAAAATCTCATTTACAATTGCATCAAAAAGAATAAAATAACTAGAAGTAAATTTAACCAAGGAGGTGAAAGACATGTATATTGAAAACTACAAGACATTACTAAAAGAAGTTGAAGAAGACACAAATAAATAGAAAAATATTCCACACTCATGGATCAGAAGATTTAATATTATTAAAATGTCCATACTATCCAAAGCAATTTACAGATTTAGTGTAGTCCTCATCAAAATACCCATGACATTTCCCACAGAACTAATATAATTCTAAAATTTATCAATATATGGAATGACAAAAGACCCCAAATAGCCAAATCTTGAGAAATAAGGACAAAACTGGAGGCATAACGCTCCCTGATTTCAAACTATATTACAAAGCTCTAGTAATTAAATGTGTGGTATTGACATAAAAACAGACACACAGACCAATGTAACAGAAGAGAGAGCATAGAAGTAAACCCACACATATGTGGTCAATTAATTTACAACAAAGGAGCTATGAATACATAATGGGGAAAGGACAGTCTCTTCAATAAATAGTGTTGGGAAAACTGGATAGTCACATGCAAAAGAGTGAAACTGGACCCCTACCTTACATCATACATAGAAATTAACTTCAAATGGATTAAAGACTTGAATATAAGACATGAAACCATAAAACTCCTAGAAGAAAATATAGGTTGTAAGCCCCTTAACAAAAGTCTTGGCAATGATTTTTTGAATCTGACACCAAAAGAAAAAGCAACAAAAGTAAAAATAAGCAAGTGGGACCATATCAAACAAAAATGTTTCTACATAGCAAAGGAAACCATCAACAGAATGAAAAGGCAATCTACTGAATGGGAGAAAATATTTGCAAATTATATATCTGATAAGGGACCAATATCCAAAATACATAAAGAACTCATACAACCCGATACCAAACAATTCAATTTAAAAACGCATAGAAGATCTGAACAGACATTTTCCAAAGAAAACATACAGATGGGCAACAGAAACGTGAAAAGATGTTTTACATCACTACTCACCAGGGAAACGCAAATCAAAATCACAATGGGATATCACCTCACACCTGTCAGAATGGCTATTATCAAAAAGACTAGAAATGACAAGTGTTGGCGAGGATGTGGAGAAAAGGGAACCCTCATGCAATAAAGGTGGGAATGTGTAATTGGTGCAGCCACTATGGAAGACAGTATGAAGTCCTCAAGAAATTAAAAATAGAACTATTATATGATCTAGCAATTCCACTTCTGGGTATTTAGCAGAAGAAAACAAAAGCACTCATTCAAAAAGATATACGAACCTCTGCGTTCATTGTAAAATTATTTACAATAGCCAAGATATGGAAACAACCTAATTGGTGGATGAATGGATAAAGAAGATGTGGTACACATATACAATGGACTACTGCTCAGCCATAAAAAAGAATAATTCTTGCAATTTGTGACAACATAGATGGACCTCAAGAGCATTATGCTAAGTGAAATTAGACAGAGAAAGACAAATACTGTATGATTTCTCTTATACGTAAAATCGAAATCTATCTAAATATATATTCATATTATGTTATATACTAAATATATAAAATATATTTTATATATTATAATGTAAATATATAGATAAACAAAGGTCATTGGATGCAGAGAGCGGATTGGTGGGGTGATTAGAGAAACAGGTAAATTGTTCTTTTTCTTTAGCTTGAATAAACTGAATAATAAAAAGGTCTTAATATCTATAGTTACTTATAGAAATAAATACAGATATCGGTATATGGGTGTGTATACATACTTGATAAATGGTGCTGCCATATTTTGATATCTAAATAAAAAAAATTTTGTTTTACATGTGCACAAAAATTAAATTCAGTAGTTTAAAGCCTTCCAGGCAAAAAGCAGACTTTCACACTTTTAGAAGGAAATCAGGAGTATTTCTTTATGCTCTTGAGTAAAGCAGGGTTTTTTTAAAAATACAAAAACTGCACAAAATATATAGGAAAAAATTAGTAAATTTGACATCATTAAATTTTAAAATGACATCGAAAGGTATCAGAAACAAGTGGAAGTGACAAAATAGAAACACTGACAGAAGTTATTTGCAACTCATCTAATCAATAAGGATCAATACCTAGAATATACAGTTGACTCAGACAAATAAACAAGAAAAAAGCCAACTATCAAGCAGAAAAACAGGCAAAAATATGCTCATAGATTCCTCATAGACGAGGAATCTGGAATGGCCAATAAACATAAGCAGAGGTCCTTTACCTCATTAATAATTAGGAAAAGGCAACTTTGAAGCCATTTCATGCCCATCCCTCAGCAAAATGCTGTTTCAGTAACATTGGCTTGTAAAAATGTGAAAAATTGTGAACTCTCGTACACAGCTGATCGGGGCATAAACTGGTATACTCACCTTTAAAAGCAATTTCAGAATGGATATTTAAGTTAAAAATAATATACCCGTTATCTCAACAGCTTTACATTATTTAACCTGTAGGAGCTCTTGTACATGAACAAGAATGTTAATTGAGTCACTACTTGGAACCAGACACTGTTTTAGGTGTTCAAGGTACAATGGTGACAAAAAAGACAAAGACCTCTGCCCTCATGGAGTTTATATTCTGGTGGGGAATGACAGAAAAAAAAACAAAAATAAACAAACAAACAAAAAACTGTGAGCAAAATAAATACACAAATTTTAATAGAAAGTTATGAACATGTTTTTTAAAAAAGAAAATAAAATAACAAGAATGTTAATTGAGTCACTATTTGGAACCAGACACTGTTTTAGGTGTTCAAGGTACAATGGTGACAAAAAAGACAAAGACCTCTGCCCTCATGGAGTTTATATTCTGGTGGGGAATGACAGAAAAAAAAACAAAAATAAACAAACAAACAAAAAACTGTGAGCAAAATAAATACACAAATTTTAATAGAAAGTTATGAACATGTTTTTTAAAAAAGAAAATAAAATCAGATACAAGACTCTAATCCATTTTTTTATTTTTATCTTCAGGGTTGTTTATGCAGCTGGTAACCCTGAAAGATGAGATAACAGATCCCCATGAACAAGGAACGGGCCTACTTAACTTCTTGTTATCCAAGCTGTAGATTTCCTAAATTCAGGCTTCCCTGGATGCAGCATAGGTATCCCGTGTATATAGCATCCATCAGAGCCCACTGTGTCACCTCCTTGGGACTTGGGGGCTACTTTAAAACATACAGAGGGACTATATCTTTTATCATCTCTCTTTCAGAAACCCCCTGGCCTACCGACCACAGGTATGGAAAGCTGGAGGTCCTAAACTGGAGTGTCAATCCTGAAGGGTCACCATCAGTGCAAGTTCATGGTCAGAAACCTGAGTTGAGTCCAGAGGGACAGGAAGTGCCATGGAAGGTCTCACCGGAAGAGAAGGAGAGGCAGTGGACATGGACAGAAGAACAGGAAGTTGGGCACCTTCCTCGCCCAGATTGGACAGGGCAAGGGGACACAGGTGGAAAATTTTGTGGGGAGGAGACAGACATCCAGACACAGGGGACAGGTGTCTCGATGTAGAATCTGGCAGAAGGGTCAGAAGGGAGACAGCAGATCAGAGCCAGGCACACATCCATTTCTGAAATATGTGACAAAAAATATTCAGCTGCTATCAGATGTCACAGCTATTCCTCTGAACAGCCAATCCGAATCCTGGGCTCTCCTCTGCTCAACCAAGATAAGCATAAGGACAAAGCAGGAGACTTACACCAAGTAGATGCATCACCTTGTGGCCAAACTGTGGGGTTCAGAACGGAACGCGAGAACTCTGGGTTTTCTGATCTGGGGATTTTTCAGCAGCTGATGCTACTGACCACTGCCTGCTCACAGGACATAGGGATAGCTAGTATCTCCAGAGAGTACTTAAGTCCTGTAGTAATTATGGAAGTAAAATGCATTTAGAGGTACAACCCTTATTAGTGAGGCATTCACCATAACAAAGTTAGGAGGAAAAGCAAAGTCCTCATGTGTATTCATAAGAGGAAAAAATAGCTAACCCCAAATAATCACAATGCTAAATATGCATCTCTCGGAGGCTAAGGCGGAGTGTACTTAATAAAGGGATGTAGGTTAGTCAGCAAATGTTTTGTTTAAATTTGAGGTAGAGTGGGAAGCCTAAACCAGGCAGGACACAGCGACAGTTCTGGGAAAGAGAGAGTCTAAGTCTTGACCCATGTCACCCCTGTCATCTTTGTCTCGAGCCCTTGGGGAAGTCACCTGGAACTGCATATGCAATAACTTCCTATAAACGAGCCCTAATGAAGCCCCTGTTCCGGAAGTCCAGTCTGGATGTTATCAGATCATTAGTCTTGGTTTCAAAGAAAGAGTCTATGTGGAGAAAGGGTCAAAGGATCCAGAAGAACCTTCAGCACTGTCCAGCCCCTTCTCTTTCCCCCAGGCAGAACCGTGTGCCTGCAGCCTGGCAAGGGAAGGAGCATCAAGGAGGGCAGGATTCTAAGACTTCCTTAGATGCCTCCGTCCTCTCCTCCACTGGGGAGCTCTGTTGCTTTCACAGAAAAAAAGGTTAGCCAAGGGCCTTTGGTCAGCCCATGCAGGAATCACTGCACAGCCACGCCACTGGACTTGAGGGCCCCATGCAGACGTGCATGGTGGGAGCCAGTGCAGAGCTGTCAGGTAGATGTATAAGTTTATTTCAGGGCAAATGCTTGATTTCTCAGTGAAGAAATTGTTGGTAATTCCTCTTCTAGTGGAGCCCTCAACAAGCTGCCCATCCATCGCACACCCCACAGGGATCAGCGTGCTCTGATCCAGAGTCTGAAGGGCAGACACACCGCATTAGCTCTGAATAGAAAGAGAACGAAGGGAGGAACGAGGATGTGAGACAGAAAGGCCAGTGCCAGAGCCTGGGCAGGACCGAATGGAGAAAGATTGAGATCACTGAACACAGTAAGACCAAGCACCTGCCAACAAACACTCAGTAGTTCTACCAAGCCGTCATTCTTGCCACTGTTGGCTACAGGACAGAAACTGACTTTTATAAAACAGAAAAAGAAATGCATTCTTTGCTTGGTTTTCTGGGTTATGTTTCTTTAGCCTGTCCAATTCCAGAAGCTTGAGGCTTGTGTGTCCTCAGTTGGCTGCTCTGGTAAGGGAAGCAAACTCTACCTGCATTGTAATGGGAGGCCAGTCCCAGTCTAGTGATGGGAGGCCAGTCCCAGTCCAGTGATAGGGGGCCAGTCCCAGTCCAGAGAAGGGAGGCCAGTCTCAGTCCAGTGGGTCTGAAACAGGGGACCTGGGAGGGTGCAGAAGACAGATCCTGACACATGAAGTGGGCCTTGAGGTTACACAATGTCACGTTGTTACTTTCTGTATTAGTTTCTCGTTGCTGCTGGAACAGATTACCACAAACTTAATGGCTTAAAACCACGGAAATGTCTTATCTTACAGTTCTATAGGTCAGATATCCAACACAGGTCTCACTAAGCTGAAGTGAGGGTCTCCACAGGGCTAGTTCTTCCTGGAGGCTCCAGAGGAGAATCTTTGCTCTTTTCAGCTTCTAGAGGCTGCCCACAGGCCTTGGCTTGTGGCCCCTCTTTGCATCCCTCCAACCTGGCATTTCCACGGTCATAGCTCCTGCTACTGCCTTTGACCTTCTTGCCTCCCTCTTATAAGGACTTTTGTCATTGCACTGGGTCCACCTGAAGTAATTCAGGATCACGTTCCCATCTCTATAACCTAATCACATCAGCGAAATCCTTTTTGCCATGTAAAGTAACATACAGGTTCCCGGGATTAGGGTGTGGATAGCTTTGGGGGGCCATTATTCAGCCTCCTGCACTGTCATTTACAAAGCTCCACTGAGAAACTGTTAAGCAAGAACAGGACACTATACCTGGTGCTGACCACCGGCAGGGAGAAGCTGATGCAACCTCGCAGGGTGTAGTCCTCCAAGGAGATTCTGGGGCACAGATGACTCAGCTTTACATCTCCAAGAATGACGGGCATCCAGCCCTGACCCATATTCTCTCTTGTTCAAACCACAGGCATCACTTGCCCAGGCTACTACGATAGCCCCCCAATGCCTGCTGTTGCCCTCCTCCAAGTTCACCTACACCCAGCAGCTAGAAGAATCCCTGGATACCCCATCCCTCCCTCAGTGTCCTACCATACCATCGCACTTAAAATTTAACCAACTTTTGATGGCCTCCAGACCCCTGCGTGATCAGGCATCTGTGTCCTCCCCTCTCATCTGGCTCCTTTAGCCCCCTGCCACATGCTGGGCTGTTTCCCGCCTCGCAGCCTTCTAGCATGTTCCTCCCTCCACCTCCTCTTTCCACCAGTGGTCTCTCTTGATCCTTCAGGTTTCAGCTTAAATGTCCCTCCTCCCAGAGCTCTTCTGTGGATCACTCTCTCTCAGGAAATCCACCCTCTACCCTCCCCCGTTCCCCCTATTTCACTTTGTATACAGTCCCACGTCACTCCCTATGTCCCAGCACTTACCACACATTGCAACGTTCTGTTTATTTACCTGCATATAATAACAGCTTCTCTTACATGTATATAATAAAATCAGACAAATACTTTACTAGCGATGTAGCTGCTCCTTCTAGGACTGATGACTCTCCCGCTAGACGATGAGCTAAGGGTGAGGACCAAGCTCAGGTCAGTTCTTTGCATCCATGTACACTGAGCAGCTGGGCCATCTGTTGGGTGGATGGATAAATGAATAGATGGTGGTTGAATGGGAAGATGGATGGATCTATCAAAGCTAATCCAGAAGAGATGCTCAACTCACCCTGACCTGCATCCTGGTCTCATAAGTGCATGCCTTGGTGACTGCCTCTGGCCATTTGGCGATGAAACCCTTATTTCAATACATGGGAGGTTCAGTTTGGGGCACAGACCCTCCTTGGTTTGAGATTTTGTCCATATGTCAGTACACACGTGACACACAAATATCAACCGACAGGCAGACAAAGTCCTGGCGACCTATTTTGCCTTTTTGAGTTTTAACAGAGAACCAGCACAGTACCCAGGAAAATCTCATGTCAGTTTTATCACTCCTAACCGCACAGCGATCCCTGCCCGGGTACAGGCAGCTGGCCTTGCACAGGAGACAAACAGGAACATAATCACGCCTGGTCTGTGACTGGACGGGCAGCCTTCAGGGACGACTCAATCACAGCCCACGTCACCCCTGCACCAGCCTCCGCCCCCTTACTCCCTCTGCATGGGCCGCACTGGGTGAGTTCAGACGAGGTGTCTGCTCCTTTTCTACCTGCTCGGATTCGCTCAAAGCCCAGTCTTTGAAAGAACTGTTACCAATTCCCTGGCGAGTGGGAGATGGGAAACAGAGGAGATCTGGGCATCTTTTGGTCGTGTCCGACCTGTGCTCTACTGTGATAGTGATCTGCATCGATAGCTCCTGGCCACAGATGGGCTGTTTTCCAACGTGCTGTTAAAGCTAGCAGGCTACAGCCCATGCAGGATGCTTCCGCGAGATCTACAGACACTCGGTTCCTGTAATTCCTCCAGCATCACAGCTCTGATGCTAGCATCCCAGTTGGCTCTGAATTCCATTCAAAATTGCTTTGTTGACATTTAAAGGTCTCTATCCGTCTAGTCACGTGGCAAAGAAGACTGGATAAAATCACCCCCACCTCACTACCTCCTAGCTGGACCTCAGACAAAACGATCTCTGTCTGGGAGGCAAGCCCAAGTGTTCCCTCCAGCTCTACAATTCTATGATCTTATGATCCCTCCTGTTCAGCCAGTTGTCTGAACCCTTCTGACTGCCAATAACTCATAGAAAATCCCAAAAGAGCAAATGAAACCTGTAACCAAACCTTTCAGGAGGCCGCCAAAAGGTAAGGACATTTTCCGCAGTGAGCTGTTTGTTTTCCAAAAGACTTGCACTGCCCAAGGCGAGTTTTAGGTGAGATACGACATACAGCTTCCTAACTGTATATGGTATGCATCAAGGGAAGGAAAGCCTTTGTCTGATCTCTTTCTTGCAGGGAGGGTTGGGCCCTATCTTCCTTTAGGAAGAGGGACGGTCCGGATGGATTTTGAAGGGCTATGATTGCCTTAGGTTCTCTGATTCTGTCCTTTCCTTGATAAATTTTACAACCCTCATTTTAATTGCCAAACTGAACACCTCCACAAAGATGATGAGTGTGCCATTTTCCTTCTAAATAAAAAATTCAGCCTGGAAGAGTAGCTCTAACGTTCCTTAACGTAAATTCCCTGAAGAGTTAAAGTGTGTCGAGAACAACCCAAAAACCAGGACAGAACTAACTGTGGGACCCTTCTCCTATAGGGAGAGAGCCCCAGGACAAGTAGAAAAGTGAAATGCTGATCTGATCCTGCATGAACAGGAACTTGGGGGCCTTTGGGTTATTATGGTTTCAAAATGCCTTGCCCATGCCTTGCCCTCTGCGGGGATCCAGCTAGGTAACCACACAGCTAGGTGTGGTGCCTGTGTGTGCACTGCAGGTCTGCCCCGGGGGACACGTGTACATGCCAGTGGGAATAGCCTATGGCAGCTGGCAGGGACTCAGCACACCAGCTTCAGCCCATCCAGCCACACCAGAGTACATCACTATACCTGCTCCTCTACCCTGCAGAGCCCTCTATATCAGAACATGTTTTCCCCTCAATGATTAAGTTTTCAACCTAGGCACAGAGGGCTGCATACTACCCTCTAGACAAATGAACTTATCTGTCCAGTTCCTGCTAATATCAAATAAGAAGTTCCTTAATATCTAACAAAACTCAGCTCTTTCTAGAGCCGGCAAAGCCTTCCCCATCAAGGATAGGCTACACTGATTAGGTCAAAGGATCCCTAGTCCAAATTCATATTTCATTAAATTCTGCCCCTTGACTCCACAGTTTGGGTAGGCTTTGCTATTACCACTGTAGAAGGCAAGGGGGAAAAGGTGTCAGCTGTCTTCTCCCCTTCATTGTTTAAGGCACAATACTAGGGGTGAAACAAGTGGTATTTGATCGGATGACATCTTGCCTGTCATAGTTTGCTGGTGCAGGAAGGGGCTTAAGCTGCCACTCAGATAAGCAGAGATCTGGGGAAGAGTTTAGCCGGTCCTGAGAAAAATGATATAATTTATAAGTCATTGAGCTGGAGGCTGGCTAATTTCACAAAGTATCCTCACTTTACAAATGAGAAGATTGAGAACGAGAAAGATTTGGTGACTAACTCAAGGTCACGTGTTAATATCAAAATAGAATTGAGACTAGAAAATGGGTCTACGTAGTGACTCTCAGCCTAACTCCACCACCAAAGGAAATCAGACAAGGTATACAGTGAGAAAACATTTTGGGGGAGGTTTTCCATTCTATTTGCATTTTTCTGCCTTCCAATCTCCAAATCGACTCCCTAATTCAAGCTCCGTTACCTAGGAGAGTACATCAAAAACAAGACTACAGACCCGTTTCCTTGGATTTTCAAATCAAGTCTGACTGGAGGTTCAAGTTCATTTGGAAGATCTTGGGGTAAAACCGATGGGACTTTCTGTGCCGCCCACCATGGGGTCCCCAACTCCTCGCCCCCCCACCCAGTGGTAGCTGTGTCTGCTGTGGAGTCTGACTCTGTGTCTGACACATATGGACTCGGTTTTGCTGGTAAGGTCCAGATGGGGCCACAAGCAGTTCACTGGCCAGCCTGGTGAGCTCATCAGCAGACATGGGGGTGACAGACAGGCTGGGAGCTTGCTGGGTGGGATGCAGAGGGAGGGAGAGGCAGTTGTGCGATTCTGCCAAGGTTTCCTTGGCCTCTTACTCAGCAGTTTCTACAATGTGGTGACAGTGTGAGTGAAATAATGACAGTTAAAAATGGTGAGCTGGAAGGCTCACCCTTTACCATTTCACATGCTTTAGTTCCTCTCTCTGCCAGCTTCTCTCACCAACATAGAAAGGGATTTGGGAAATAAAAGCACTGCAATGAGATAGGTGTCTGACTTTGGGTCTAGAGAAGGGAGGAGAAAAAGACTGAAAAAGGAAATGTTCCCAGCTTGTGATCTGTCCCAAACAGGGTTGCCAGATAAAATACAGGATGCCCGATTAAATGTGAACTGCAGATAAAAAACAACTTTTTAGCGTCAATATATCCTAAATATTGCATACTTGTACTAAACTATTTTCCACTGTTTATCTGAACAATAAATTTAACTGGGCAGCCTGTATTTTTTATTTGCTAAATCTGTTGACCTTCATCCCAAAGGGATGGGGGCGGGGCCTTCTGTATATATTCTAAATCTTCTCTCCCTCCTCCTGGGCCCACTACCAAAATGAACACATAAAAACACCCATATAACACTAAGAACATTCCATATTACTGGGAAAATTCAAGGATCATCAAGGTTTAGGCCACAACAGCTGCTCTCAGCGTGCATCATGGTCACCTGGAGGCCCGGTAGAAACACAGATTTCTGGGTCCCTTCTCTATAGTTTCGCAGTTGGTCTGGAGTTGGGCTTGAGAATTTGCTTTCCTAACAAGTGGGTAGTACTTGATCGTGATGCTGCCAACTGGTACTCTAGCTTAAAGGAGGGAGTACAATTGGCTTCCCTGGTGGCGCAGTGGTTGAGAGTCCGCCTGCCGATGCAGGGGACGCGGGTTCGTGCCCCGGTCCGGGAGGATCCCACATGCCGCGGAGCGGCTGGACCCGTGAGCCGGGGCCGCTGAGCCTGCGCATCCGGAGCCTCTGCTCCGCAATGGGAGAGGCCACAGCAGTGAGAGGCCCGCGTACCCCGAAAAAAAAAAAAAAGGAGGGAGTACTAACCTACAGGGCAGGTACCCACGATTCTGGTTCCTATCCTGTGTTCCTCATCAGATGTTCAACTTTAGATAAACAATTTAGAATCATTTTGCTTGTGTTTAATAATATGGTATATCCTCAGGATTACAAAATCAAGAGACATGGAAATAAATAATTTACTGAAGTACTGTCCTTAATGACCTCATCTGTAGCAGAGTTTATTAGCTTAGGTCAATAGCACGTGCTCACAAGGCCAGGGCAAAGCGTCCCTGAGGACCAAGCAGCTCTGGCTCCAGGCTCCACCTGCTGCCACCAGCAGGGCCAGGTATCTGCTTTGTACACGGGGGCCTGCTAGAGATTCTCTTGTTATAATGGTGCCACCAGTGTAAAAAAGTCTGCAACCCACTGACTTAGAAAATCACCTAGGATCCTTTCTAAGAGTCTATGGTTATAGCTCAACTCCATTCCAATTTCAGCCCTTATTGTTTTCCCAGATGGCCTGCCCTTGGAGTCACTAAATGGTCATTCAATAAATGGTCCTATCAGTCTCTCAGGGAAGGATCAGATCTGGGCTCGCACCTGAGGACCCCCAAAGTCATCATGACTGTTCTCACTAGGTGTCAAGGGGCAGGACGGGCAGACTGGAATTGTCTGGGTTTCGGGAATGCGTAACTGCTTTCCAGAGGCCTGGGCAGCTGCATTGTACAAAGAATCCTGTTTGGAGATCGAAGGAATAACACACAAGCCTGTGAAGGGTTGGAAAGAGCCCGCAAGAAATTAGGGAGCTGGCGTACACCGATGGGTAAAGCAAGGCGCTCTCACTGGAGGTACAGACATGCAGATTTTGACAAAGTTAAAGAAGGAACGGGGAACCCAGTGGGCACGTCCATCCATCACCTGCAAAAATCATGGACTCTGGGCAAAAGGCCAGGGTCGGGCACGGGAGACAAGTATGCACGCTTCCAAATGATCTCAGAGTGCTGACCATGCTCTACCCTCCTCCTAAGGACCCTGCCCACTCTTCAACACCCCCCAGGGAAGTGGTAGTCTTGGCTGCTGCCCTGGTCTGCTGCAGCATCTCTGTCACAGGACAGAGTCTGGTCTGACCTTGAGCACCGATCTCCTCCCCGGGCTCAGCGATCCAGGGCCTCAGCAGGTGGGCAGCTACATCCAGGCAGCGGGAGGCCAGGGTAGCCAACAGGCTACCTGCTCAGTCCAGGACGGCCACACCCCGGGCCCTTCTGCTCACTTCACCTTGCAGCATTTGGGAGGGGACACCCTGTACCATTAGTCTCCTAAGTTTATCTATTTTTCATGTTATCCCACCTTTAACCAGAAACTCCTGGTCTTTTCTTTTTCTGCATATGGAGTGTTCTCCAGAATTCAAGAATGTCATAGAGGAAGGAACCTTGAAGATCTATCTCTCTGCACATAAGGTGGATGGAACCGAGATTCAAAGCGTTTGGGGCTGTGGCCCAAAGTCACGTAGCCGATTAGGGCCAAACCAGGCCTAGGAATTGAGTCCTTCACCTGCCTGACTGGGGCTTGTCCCGGGTTCGCTTCCACCGTCTGGGCACAGGAGGCCACCTCCCCGTGACCTCAGGAGCCTCTGCCTCTCCAACAGGAACAATGTACGTACAGGCAGCTTCAAAAGGCAAAACTGCCCCAAGCACTATTACTTTTAATAAAATCCTTGGGTTTTATTAAAAGTAATAGTGGTTTCACTATTAAAACCAGTTAAAACCCAGCTGTTGGTGAATCTGCCTTAGTTGATTCTGGCCACTGTGTCTTTTGGGCTGTGGCAGGGAGGAGGCAGCAGTGAACTGACCAGGGCCCCTCCCTCGGGGAGAGAACAGCAAGTGTCCCCGCAGGGGCCCGACTCTTCCAGAAGCTCCGGGAGGGAGGGTGGGACGGCTCGGCAATGTCAGGGTTGGAAGTCGGGCTGTGTCACTGGGTTAGGTCCCCTCCTCATCTCCACCCACGAGGAGGGCACACACTTGGGACTGGATCCTGAACGCAAAGGGAAACACACGTCCACTGGTTATCACGGAAACGGAAGAAAATGCTACTTAAAGGCAATCAGTCGGAATTACTTTCAATACATAAATATTTTGGGAAATGATGAGTTCATTTTAATTACTTCTCCAACATTCGTAACAATGTTATTTGCCGACAGTGGCTTTTCCAAGGTGGTTGCCTCGATTCCAACCCTGGTGCCCTCACCCTTTCCCTTGGAGAATCTGCCATCATGTAATTCAATAGGCACACAGAGGAGGTGGGGTCTGGAGGGGAGAAAAGACTCGTGATGACCTCACAAAGCCAAGCAGGATTCTGCCTCATTTTCACCCCAATCCAGCATGAGGTCTTGTTATACCTGAAATACTCTGTGGCCTGAGACCCCTGTAACTGGCAAAGGCCACAGCTCCACTCAGAATCTAAAGCCATCTCCACACCAAATGGTCCTGTCCTAGTTGTTTTTCATCTAAACAAACCAGTAGAAAGCAAGCAGACATTTTCCCTTTCTTGTAATTAGTGATGATTCAGAAACATACACACACACTCCCCATAAAGAGGTAGCTGCTTTTGCCAAGAACTACATTTGAGTACATATTCTTTTTTGAAACCACTCTGTAGATTTTATTAACTCAAAAAGCCGAGCATGGGCTTCCCTGGTGGCGCAGTGGTTGAGAGTCCGCCTGCCAACGCAGGGGACGCGGGATCGTGCCCCGGTCCGGGAAGATCCCACATGCCGCGGAGCGGCTGGGCCCGTGAGCCATGGCCGCTGAGCCTGCGCGTCCGGAGCCTGTGCTCCGCAACGGGAGAGGCCACAACAGTGAGAGGCCCGCGTACCGCAAAAAAAAAAAAAGCCAAGCATGTATCCTATACTGATAAGCACAGACAGCAGATCAGACACAAGTGTCATCAATAAACCACAGCAGTCAGAGAACAAATTCATTACTATCAATTACTTGGGAATTAATAAAACTCTTCTGCTAAGTATCGAAATGAATAACTTGATGCGGTGGGGAGTGGAGGGCGGTTTTGTCTTAATATTCCAGGTTACTATCTGAAAGTTGAAGGGCCAAAGATTATAGAGGTGAATATTCCATTCATAAATGTCTGCTTTGGATTGAAAATGCACAGAAAACCAAACTATTTGGTCTATTTGCTTTTCTTCCCCATACCACTCACGAGCTTATTCTTTTTCTTTCTTTCCTTCCTTTCTTTTTTCCTCCCTTCTTTCTCCCTCCCTCCCTCCTTCCTTCCTCCCTGCCCCCCCTTCCTTCCACAAGGCATCATTTCTACCAAACTAAAACACCCAGAAGGTGACCCATGCTGCCCCCGGGCTGGTCCTCCCTGACAGCTTCCCTAGGTCCCAGACGCTGAGTTCATCATTATCCATGATTAGAATCCACAGGCTCATGAGATCAAAACTTCCTTAGCTCTCACATCCCTCTGGCAGGACTTCTCAGGCTAACATGGGGCAGGGAAGGAGGAGGTAAAGACATAACTATTAGGGTCAATACACTGAAGGGCAATGTGCTCTTACATCTGCAGGGACACTGAATGACTCTCTGAACTGGCGCCCAGCTTTCACTCCCCAGGCGGAGGGGCAGGGCACACGGGAGCTCTGGGTCCAGGGGTCCCCAGGCCCAAGAAAAGAGAGGAGGCATGATTTCAGATCTAGCTGTGCGGGGGGATCTGCAACAGCTTCCTTCACAGAAGTGCAACAAATGCTGCTCATGGTTTGGTTCTCTTTGCTGCCTAAAACTGTCCTCGGGGCTCTGTTCCAAACACATAATTGGGGGAAAAGAATAAAAAAGTGGCAGCCATGTGCTCTGATTTGCCCAACATGCTCTCTGCGCTCTGCAAATCTGGTATGGTGGGCAGAGAGGTATCCCCCCTGCAACTTAGATTTGGGGTCACTGTGGGTCTTCCCTCCAAGTCTGGGAGCAGAACATCCTTTGCCCTTGATTTCAGGAACCCCGGTAGTTGCTAATTGTAGTCTTCTCCCTGGTAATTGGCTTCATCAGCGCACACACATACACACACACACACACCCTCTATCCTCCAGTTGGCCTTCCCCTCTAGCCCCTTAGGCTCGCCCGATGAAACAAAATCACTGGAACCCAGAAACCTTTCCTCCTCTTTCCCTCCCTACGTTTGAACGTCAGAGGGGTAGGTTATTATATTATATCCTTGACTACTTGGCAATCTTTAGCTCAGACATGTGTTCAGTGTCAGCTAGGTCACAGGCATTGTGCTAGAAAGGATAAGGCACACTCCACACTTTTGAAAATCTCATGGAGGTAAAAAAAAAATGTCCACATAAACAAATCATTAAGAGATAACTCAATAAGCACGTTATTATCGGAGCACATGGACTGCCCTGCAAGCATCACAAAGAAAATGATTAAAACCCCCTGAAGAGCTCATGAAGGCTTCACAGAGGAAGTGATTTTGAGCAGAGTTTTAACGGACAAGATGGCATTTGCCAGGTGGGGGAAAGAAAGGAAGCCTCGAGGGCGGGGTAACTCCCGGGACAAAGTCCCATCAGATCATATCCAAGTGGGCAGAAGTGCAGGGTGTCCGGGGAGGGGTCTGGCGGTACAGGAGGATGGGAATTTATAAAACTCGGGGCACAAGGACCTTAAACCATGCTGTAGTGTTCAGAGTTTTACCGTAAGAGAAACCAGGTGCCACTGAAGGCTTTTAAGCCGGGCCGTAGCATATATTGTTTTAGGAATGTAATTCTAAAGCAACAAACCATAATCAGAGATGAGGAAAATAATTAATCTGTTTATGACAGAGATGAAGGGTGAGTGCCTTGATTAAAGACAAAGTAATTACACAAAAGAGGCTGCTACAGGGGATCAGAGAAAGGGTCCCAGGAGGAAGAAGCGGGGCATCTAAGTACGCAGTCGGGTGAAATCCCTTCTCATTCCGGCCCCTTCTCGAAGGCGCTAGTTTGGATTGACGGGTCGGCCACAGGAGCAGATTTGCAACTGAAAAGCACCCTTCTCTGAGGTCGGGCCTGCTCAGGCAGTACCTTGCAGGCTTCCGCCTTCCTGGGACCCCTGGCCAGTGCCTGCCACATCCTGCAGCCTCCCCTTCTGACCTGCTTCCCTCTTCCCATGGGCCGGAGCCCCTGCCTCCTCTCCCCTCTCTCCTGTATTAATTGCTGAGATTCTGGGCCACTGGAGACTGTTGCGAACAAAAGATTAGCCCTTTTTACAGGAGGCGGCGATTAAAAAAGGAGAGATTTTTGGTTTTGAGGCAGATGAAAGAAAGCCCAAGGAGATGTGTGTTTGACCCTCCAACATGCTTCTTCAAGCCGCCCTCAGCAGTACTTAAAGGCGCTTCCAAGGGAAGCTTTATGAATGCAGAATGAAGCTGGGGCCTGTGTCTGCGCCAGAAGAAAGGGAGAAGGGATCCTTTATACACAGTCTTTCCTTGATGGCTGGGCTGCTTCCCCTGCCCCAGCACTGCTGCACCACTTCACACGCCCGCCTGACTTTCTCAAGGTCACTCCACTCAGCAGGCACCCTTGTGCCTCTCCCAGGGACCCACCAAGGAGCTGAAAGGGCCGGGGTTTGTTTTCTGCTTCTCCGTAGTCACAGCAGAGTCCTTGCCCCCGGCAGAGATACCTGAAGTTCCCAGCTGGGCAGGACTGGTGGCTGCTGGGGAACCCACACCCTGTCTGTAGAAGGAACCCCGCCCGCCCTGGCTGTGTCTGCCCAGCTCAGCTTGCTGCACCCGCCTGGGGGCCATGGACATGGCCTTGTGGGGGCTTGAACCAGGGCTCAATGGAGGGCTCCAAGTTCAGATGCGGGAGTGCCCGTCTCAGCGTCCCTATAAGCCCCCTTCATCCTCCTGATGCTCAGACGGCCTTTGATGCTAATACTTCCCAGTCTTTCTACCTTCCACTCTGCAGTTAGCATTTGGCCGTCACCTTCCCTTATTTGCTCGCCGCTGACATGGGTGATTTTGGTCCTGGATCGCATGTCTCCGGTCTATAGAGATGGCGAGCCTCCTTCGCCTGTCCTGACCTCCTCGGAAGGTACAGATCCTGCCATCCTTGCCTGGGTATCTGCCTCAGGACCTGCCAGGCACCGTGCTTTGCAGAGAATTACCACCTGTTCATTGTATGCGAAGTCATTTCTTTTTCTCCAAATGCAATTTTTCATGCATTGATGGATGAATCCGCTTTGTGGTGAGGATGAGCCCGCCGGAGTAAATTCCTGTATAGAGGAATTGCTTCCAAAACAGTGCTACCAGGCCACTTGGGCTTTGGTTAAAATCTCTGTGTGCCTAAGGCTGTGTGGCTTTGGGCAAAGTATTTACCCTCTCTGAGCCTATTTTCTCATCTGTGAAATGGAAACGATGCTACTTTATATTTCATAAGGTTCTGGCAAAGAACTTCAGTCTCACAGTAATTGCTCTTTTAAAAGTGGCAATTCTTATATGTATATGCATAGTTGATTCACTTTGTTATAAAGCAGAAACTAACACACCATTGTAAAGCAATTATACTCCAATAAAGATGTTAAAAAAATAAAAACATAAAAGTGGCAATTCTTTTGGCCTACAAGCTGATCACTGTAAGGTAGACAAGCACAGGATTAAAAATCTACCTGGATTGCTCTTCACAGCTCCATGCATATAAATATTGTGTATTTTTTCAAGGCTCTGCTGAAATGTTACCTTTGTGAAGCTTTACCCCAATTCTTCCTCTCCCCAGGACAGAATTAATTTCTCCTTCTTCTTCAGAAGTTCTGGAATTTCATAAATCCCTCTCTTACATATTTATAGCTTTCTAACACATAGATGATAAGCTTCCTACAGGCAGGGTAGGGGTTTGCCCCTCTCAGTAAATATTTGTACATATGAACAGAAGGAAGACAAGATGGGCATTTTGTATCCCTCTCAGCAGGGAGGGTGTTTGCAAGAGGCTGTTGGCCATTCCTGGCCAAGAAGCCTGAAGAACACAGAGTGACCCAGTGATGAATGGTGGGCTTTTAGTTTAGGGTAGGCCTGGAAATGCCCATTAAGGGGGGCGTTGAGGCATTGCATATTAATCCTACACATTTCACCTGAAACCCAAATGAAATAACTAACTGTTGCATAATTCAGTAAGAAACCCAGGCTGGGGGCCATATTCACTTTCCGGGTAACCAGTGAATAAGTACCATCCACCAAACTATTAAGTTAATTTAAAATCCTGACAATTTAGCACCACTGTGGTGAGATAAGAACCATTTATTAAAAGGCACAGTTCATTAACCCAAATGCTACTGACATATTTGCTCGGAGAAAGGGGAGGATCCCAACCTCATCTGCGTCGCCTTCTCTCCTGCCCAGGAGCCAGACGATGGGGCCGTGAGGCCAGAGAGCCCCCGAGTGTGATCCCAGGAAGGTTTCTGACCATGTGGCCCCTGCCTCTCAACATCCAATCAACCAGGGACCGTCTCAGAGTCTTTGAGTTAAGGCAGCAAGTGTGACAAATCCTGAGCCCAGAGCAGAGAGGGTGTCGAGCTTCACCTTGGTAGCTTCCACGTCCATGGACTGCTCTTCCCCCCAGGACTCCTCCCTGCATGCTCTCTGCTCTCTCTGCACCTGGCACAGGCTTCCCACATCATTTTTGCATGCTCCCTTTCTGTCCTTGGCCACTGGGCTCTCTGGTGTGCAGACTGGGAGCTGCTATAAAATATCCCACAATTGTCCCACGGTACTGCCTCCAGGCCATCGAATGCAGCCCTTGTGTCAGTACTGACAGAGTGGAGTGCCGGGCTTCCTTTTGTGATGCTCTTTTCTGACTCCATTAACAGATCCATTGGGGATGAAAACACACTGAATCCCATGACAGACACACTGAGCCACTAAGGACTTCTCCTGGGGGCCTTTGTTGTTTTTGTTTTGTTTCGTTTGTTTGTTTAAACCCAGTCTTGTAATTGTTCGCTGGAAACATTCTGATAATTTCTGTCTTTTAATTGGTGTATACACATAGGCTACTGATAGAAACAGAAAGTGGAGGGGGCCTCTCAGAAGTGAACCAGTGCCTGGAACTAGCGACAGAATGGGCCTTCGATATTTACAACATAAAACAGTGTCCTGGCTCATTAAGTGTAAAGAGTAAGCACCTTAACTTTCCAAATCATTGTAATCAACCTGAAAACTGACTCAGTGTGGACCAAGGTAACAATTCGTGTTTGTGTGGGGAAAGGTGTCTTTACCTGCGGTCTTTGCAGGTATTAGGTGCAGAGTTCAACGCACATCTGTGCATTTTCTTAGACTGCAGGCCAGCGCCCCGGGAGGGGGACGAGAGCTTTCATCCCATTCTCAGAGTAACATGATAAGGTTCCCCATTTGGCAAAATATTTGTTTGCATAAATTGTTCCATTTAACTCTAGAAACATCCCAGAGAGATAAGGATTTCTGTATGACCACTCTACAAATAAGTAAACCCAGGGTAAGTGAGGTTTAACAAATTTCTCAGTTTCCGCAAGGGTGTTACATTTTATGTTTTTGAGGAAAGTTATCACTCTTCCATTCGGAGACACTACTTCCTAGAAGAAAAGTTGGACTATCTGTTCCTTCATGAATTCTAACATTATTGATCCACATCACCTAGTTACCAAACTCCACCTTAAGTCTTCAAGATACAATAATAAAGGAGACGATGATCCCCTTCTCTCTTGAACTAACATCTTGGACGGAAGAAATAAACGATACACAAGTAAACAAATTAACAAGCTAGCCTCAGAAATTAGTAGGGGCTCTGTGAGAAGTTGTACTCAATGATGGCTAGAGAAGGATGGGGCATATTTACAGAGGTTCAGTGAGAACGGCCTCTCGGAGACTGAATTACAGAAAACAGCCCTGCCCAGGAAGGTCTGGAGGGGGAAAGCTCCAGGCAGAAATCCTAGCAAATGGAAAGGTCCTGGAGTAAGACAAGTGTGAGAAACAGAGGACAGAGGACGGGCCGAGATCCTGGAGCAAAGTCACTGGGGAAGCTGGTGATATATGAGGGCCTCTTAGAGGCAGGCAAGGTCCACGACTTCAGAGTCTGGGGGCTGCAGGGAGGAATGTGATCTTATTCTTAGCATAAACAGGGAGTGATAAAGTCCAATTTATGCTAGAAAGCATTATTTAGGCTGGAGAATGGATTGCCAGGCTCATGAGGTACAGGATGGATGGGCAGCGTGAAACCAGCAGAACTGACTACTGCAATGGTCCAGGCAAGATGCCATGGATGAAGGCATTTGGGTGAAGGGGATGAAAATGGATGGGAGATTTATTTTACAGGCAGAAATAACAAGAAAAGCAGATGGATTTGATGTTAGGGGTGAACAAAAGGGAGGAACAAGGATAATTCTTAGGTGTTGTGTTTGAGGAACATGTTAGGAAGGGTGCCAGTCAGTGAGTTAGAAAAACTGAGGGAAGAGCCGCCTCTCCATGGGGTGCGAGATGGTAGGATAACGAATTCCATTTTGGACGCATCAAATGGCAGGTGCGATGTCTTCTAAGACACACAATTCGCTTAAGTACTAATAAGATGTGAAAAGCCAAACACTTTCAACTGGTCATATCAACCTCTATAGATCTGACGCCTTTTTCTACTGCAAAGGACTTAGCAATTCCCTCTGCCTTAAGTTGAAGTTTGTATGTATCTCAACAACAAAACTGTCAACTGCGGGCATCCTTTCTATCTTAGATTCTATAAAGCCTTTGATTGTTGTGGCCATTCTTCCAAAGACAAATAGGACTTGGCTATCATCAAATTTACACCCTGCTCTTCTGTCTCTATGAATTTCTGAATACATGATTTTCTTCTCAATGTTAAATCAATATGTGATTGAAAATATTTTTTGAAGAAATTTTAAGTGGCAATAAAGCTAACGCATGTCATACCGACAACGCACATCACTCAAGGAAGTAAAGAAAACGTGGCCAAGGTTGTGCGCGTGCAGGCAATGGCAGCTAAACCTCTCCACTCAGCAAACAGAGATGATGTCATTGATTGTAGGAGCCATTCCAATTTCAGAGATTTTAATAAGGTGAGGAAATATGAATGAATGAATGAATGAAATGATATATTAAGTTTGAGACGTCTTTATGTATCTAGAGTTCACGGGCAGAGTCTGGGCCAGAGATACATATATGGCGGTCAACTGTATAGAGAGGTGTTGGAAACCATGGTGTTGGATGAGCTGTCCTAGAGAAGTGGAGAGAGAAGATGCCTGAGGACCAAACCCTTGGCAAACCTGCACACAGGTATGAGGCAGAGGAGAAGAAATCAGAAAAAGACACAGAAAAGGAGTGCTCAGTGACGTGGGAAGAAAACCAAGAGAGTTGTGATACCAAGGAAGCCAAGAGGAACATTTTCAAAAAGGAAGAAAGGGTCAACTATGTTAAGTGCCTCTGAGAGGCAGATTAAAGTTTGGGAGCTGACCGCTATAATTGGCAGTATAAATGTTGCTGATGACCTTGCTGAGGACAGGTGGAGTGGAGTGGTGTGGACCCACACCGGACGGGAAAGTGGAAGAATGGGCAAGGCGAAAAAGTGAAGACGATAAATAAAGATCGTTCTTTTTGAGAAGCTTTACTGGGAGAGGGAGAAGCAAAGTATGTCTGTACCTGAAGGAGGATGTGAGCTCAGGAGAAGCTGTTGATGGGACAGTTGTTGTTTTAAAGATGGGAGACACTAGAACAGGTGTGAGTGCAGGTGGAAATGGTCCAGTGAAGAGGAAAGAAGTCATGATGTATGGAAAGAAGAAAGAATTGCAAGGTTGCAATCCTTAGGGAGGAGGGGAGAGGCCCCAGAGCATAAATTCTGAAAGGGATTTTTTTTTTTTTTTCTATTATAGCAGGAGGGAAGGATGGGTCTGGAAATGAGAGGCAGGTAGAGAGGAAGATTTGGTATCTGGAAGATGAGTCAGCTCCAGCTTTGAGTAGAGGGGAGAAAGTACAAACTTGCTGTCTCAGAGGAAAGGAAAGCAAACCTCCTAGGAATGCATGGTAGGATTCCCAGTCAGTAGTAAGTACCCACTGAGATTTAAAATGACATCACATTTAGTTTTTCTGTTGTTCCAGCAAGGTCTGGCTTCCCAAGTCCAGGATCAGAAGATGTGGCTAGCTGTTTTCAACCAGGCTTGCGGTTTTGCCAGGAAAATACAACAGAAGGAACAAGAACGAGGGGGCTGAGGGAGTTTGCAAAGGAGGGATTATAGCCCCAAAGCATTCATGGTAAATAAGGAGCAAAGGGGAAAGAGGAGAGGGGCAAAAAATTGTGGGGTCCGTGGTTTTGGTAACGTGCTGTTGTAACCTTTGAGACAAGGGGGTATCTTTGGTGAGCAATGGAGGGTCTCGGTATTCTACATGGCAGAGACAGAGACACCTTCCCCAAAGAAGGAGTGAGCCCATCTGAGGGGAGTGAAAGCAGTGTCTCTTCTCGGAGCACAACCACCGTCCAGGAGGCCTAAAGACCTCCGAATCTGGGAGAAGTGTAAACGGATGAGTCGGTCTTTCTTTGCACGCAGTCTAAGCTTTCCCCGCTGCAGTTAAATCAGGTGTCACCTTCTCGAGTCCCCAAAGCCTAATGAAAAGCAGCTGCTTGTCACCCACGTGGAGTGCCCTTTATTTTAATTGTGAGCTTGTATTAAGTCACCCCTTAAATTTCATTATCCTGCTGCAGCTCCTATTTCCTCACGATGGTCCTCGTAGGCCCTAAGATATGACCTTTTGATCATTTCCATGGAACGCTCTGGGATACTAGCAGATACCATAAATGTTCAATAAGGGGGACTTCCCTGGTGGCACAGTGGTTAAGAATCTGCCATCTGCCTGCCAATGCAGGGGACACGTGTACAAGCCCTGGTCCCAGAAGATCCCACATGCCACAGAGCAACTAAGCCCGTGCGCCACAACTACTGAAGCCCACGCGCCTAGAGCCCGAGCTCCACAACAAGAGAAGCCACCGCAGTGAGAAGCCTGTGCACTGCAACAAAGAGTAGCCCCGCTCACCACAACTAGAGAAAGCCTGAGCGCAGCAACGAAGACCCAATGCAGCCAAAAATTAAAATAAATAAATAAATTTATTTTTAAAAAAAAGTTCAATAAGGGTTCTAATAAAGGTTCAAGAGAACCAGTATGACCAGAGGATATCCTGCTGTGTCTGTATTTTTTTACCCTGGATTGTCTGCTTTGTTTTAATAATTACTTTCCAGGTACTAGTATTCTCTTGTAGGCTTATGTTCAGTTCTGGGTTGTTTGCAAGTATCTTTCCATCCCGCGTAGGCACGCACTTGAATCTACACCGACTCTACGGTTTATTGGCATGAGCTTCTTTCCTACGACTCCCATTATTGGGGACCATCTTCTATGGGTATTCATTTTTCTAACTTTTTATTTTATACTTGAGTAGAGTTGATTGCCAATGTTAGTTTCAGGTGTACAGCAAAGTGATTCAGTTACACTGAATAGATACATGTATCTATTCTTTTTCAAATTCTTTTCCCGCTTAGGCTGTTACATAATATTGAGCAGAGTTCCCTGTGCTATACAGTAGGTCCTTGTTGGTTATCCATTTTGAATATATCAGTGTGTACATGTCAGTCCCAAGCTCCCTAACTATCCCTTCCCCCCGACCCTTCCCCCAGGGAAGGGGGGAGGGGAACGAACTCCCCCCTTAAGTTCATCCTCTAAGTCTTCGAGTCTGTTTCTATTTTGTAAGTAAGTTCACTTGCATCATTTCTTTTTAGATTCTGCATGTAAGGGATGTTATACAATATATCTTTCTCTGTCTGACTTACTTCCCTCAGTATGACGTGGGTATTCATGTAACACATTTTTCCTCTTAGTTTTCATTTCTTGAACCTTTCCCAAGGGGCGTCATCTGCCAAGCTCCATTTGGCCACTGGGCGAGCAGGATCCTCTGACAGTTGGTGCTATTTCCTCTATGACCTAGTTACCCCTCGAGGGGAGAGAAGAAATGGTCCCCAATGACCACTCTCTCTGAATGCAGTACAAGACTTGGAATCCTAGAGGTGCTCCGTGTATGGGACTGAGCAGTGTGACAGAGGTCACAATAATTGCTAAATGTGGATCTACTATTTTATCCTCGTATTTAAGATATGACGCAATTTTCATGGTGTTACATCTATAACATTATTTTTGAAATAGACTCTGCTGAGGGCTCACCGAGGCCAAATGCTCCCACCCGTACAAACCAGTGGAGACGCTGCCCAGTCCCTGCCAGCTCTCTTCCCTAAGTTGATGCCACATCCAGAAACCACCTCAGAATGAGTCTCAGCTCACAGGGCGTGCCACCCCACAGCAGCAAGGTGACTTCTGCCAAGACCCTGATGGCTGAGCGAGGCACAGCGAAGCATCTCCTACCTCCATCTGAAACTAAGAGGCCACCCAGCAGACACCACTCATGGTTTAGTCTCTCTCTTGCTGAAACTCTTAGTTTAAATTAAAAAAAATAAGTCCAATGATCTGACTCCCATGATGATGAGATAATTATGGGGTAAGGAAGGAGATCTTCATGATAAAATATGTCTGAAGGGAATCCCTTCAGTTTACCATTTCTAATTGCTCCAATTAGAACATCTTGTCCAAATACCCAATGTCCTCAGAAAGAAGAGGGACACTGGTGAGCAGGAAGGACACACAATGGAAGGTGGAGAAAAGAAGCAGCCGCTGCAGACACATCTAAACATCAGAAATTAAAATACAGTGTCTCTATGGACTGAATACACGCTACGTATCAAGCACGGCCATATATCACTTCATTTATCTTTATAACAACACTAAGACTAAAGTATTACGGCTGACTTAACGAGGTCAAATAACTCACAGCCAGTGCAGGACTCCGGGGATTTGAAGTCTCGTCTACTTGTTTTTAAAACCCATTTTTTAACCAAAGGAAACAACTGAAAGAGACATCCCAGCAGTCTTCCCTGAACAGATCTTGACGGGATGTGGACCTTCCATGGGAACAGGTAAATCTAGGTGCCCTGGGAGTTTAGTGGGGATACTTTATAAGGCCTATAGGATTTTGTTTTTAATTAAAGGTTTTTCTGATCACCAAATATCATTGACTTTTGGGATGTTAAGGGTTTTAATATTTATCTATCTATCTATCTATCTACCTATCTACCTACCTACCTACTGTCTTCTCTCTCCATGCCACTTCCACTGTCTTCTTCTCTAAGTTTCTGTTTGTCTCTATATATGCCTCACTCTTTTTATGTTTTCCTATCTCCAGGGTGGCGAGGGGGCTGTTTATTAAGGAGGCTGGGTATCAGACTCCAGAAGCTTAGAAGGTTAGGCCCAGAGTGAGGAGGCAGAAAACTGGTTTTACTCCAAGCTCAAGGGACAGAGATTAAATAATAAGGAACACGTGTCCTAGATTCTCTAAAACGTGACATTTTGAATGCTGTGGTCCACAGTCCACACAAACATACCTGCGCTTGTTGGAACTTTGGGGCCAACTTCCGGTTCAGCACATAGTTTCTCTGTGAAAAGATAACCTCAGACTTCCTTCCCTGGCATCCTCCCAGTTCACCATATTCAGAAAGAAAGGGGAGCAAAATGTGCCCCAAGGCCATGAAGCATGGACAATTTTACACACATTCCAGAACTTAATCATTGGTATCGCCTGTAGTTGATAAAACCCACGCTAAGAGAGAAGAGACAAACTGCTCAAGGCCACATAACAGGTGGTAGAATCAGGACTCAAACCAAGGTCTCTCTAGTTCTAAACCCCGTGCTTTGCTCAGCGCTGCAGGAATTCAGAACAAGGTGCTGTCCAGAGATAAAGATCATGCTTCTGGAGGGTGCTCCTCTGGTGCCTTACATCTCGGGAAAGGAGTACGGCCCTCAGCAAAAGGAGGTCCGAACCCCAACACGAGTCCTCACGAAAGCTACTAAGAGCAGAACCTGAGTTGCAGCCGCTCAGTGAAGAGAGACTGGAGAGAAGGGACACGTGACATCCTAATCATCTATCCATAGCTTCCTCATCCTACAAGACTCTAGGTTGTGCGGGGTCCCTTTGCAGCTTCCCTATGCTGGCTGGGGGTGGGTACAGCAGCCATATATATGCCCACCGTCTCCCCTTTGCTGCGATATGCCACCAACCAATGCTGAGCTGTGCTAAGGCAATCAGGCCCAGACCTATAATAAGATAAGCCTTATGAAAATGACCTTACCGGACATCAAAATGGTTAAATGTTGGCAATTTTTCGTGGTCCACGCGAATGCTGTAAATCGTGATCATCAATTATGACCTTCCTAATCACGCAGAGCACAGAGCTCAGGTCAAAAGAGGTTTTGCTGCTGGACACCCACCCACCCACGTCTATGCAGGAGGAAGTGTTGTCTCTGTGATTCTGGAGAGCCAGCCGGTAAAGAGGAAGGTCAGATCTGCTGAGTGATGTCAGGGTCAACATGGCAACTGATGCAACAAACCCAGAACCACGACTTCCCACCCAGAGTAGGGGAGCACGGTGTCGGCACTGTGCCCGTGTTCTGTGCTTGGAAGAGGGGAACGAAGATCACCTAGCAGCCTGTGAGCAGCTCACGTTAATGTGTAGATGCCATTCTTGTAGGTGTTAACTGCGAGCTCAGCTTGAATTAAGAGTTTGGGCGGGGGGTGGGGGGACCACTTAATTACTGCTAGTTTTGAGATGTCTATGTGAGTACTGCTGGCATAGAGGCAGCAACGTGGAAGACTAGGCGATGGGGTCACAGTTACCTGTGTTCCTATGGAAACTATTGGAATATTTGTTTTATACGGATTTTTATTCACTTTCCAAACATGCTACTAAAGAGTGACCCTCGAAACTAACACACCATTGTAAAGCAATTATACTCCAGTAAAGATGTTAAAAAAAAAAAAAAAAAGAGTGCCCTTCAACTGCTGAGCAAGTGTTTGTAGCTTGTGCAGTGGCAGAATGGGCAAGAAGCTTAGTGTTGTGACCTGTTTAAAAAATAAAGTATCTTGAAATAAAAAGAAAAATAAAAGAACAGGGCCGGTCCCAAGAGTCACACCCTCCCTCACCCCATCACTGGCTTCTGAGTGAGCTGACCACATAAGGACCACGACCTGCCTCATCACACTTCTCAGCGTTGCGGAGTCACGGGGTGAAGGAGGCTGTGTTTGCACAGGTGACAGGAGGAGACTGACAGCCATGCCTCCGAGGCTTTAAGCCCCGCTCTATGTCTAGTTTCTGCGTGCACCGAACTACTGTCCACTTCAGTTTTCTCATCTGGAAAAATCATGATGAATGTAGCACCCTCTTCACAGAAACACTGTAAAAACTAACGAAAATAATGCATACGTGGCAATCAGGATCGCACCTAGTACCTAGTAGGCAGTCAGTACATTTAAACCATTGTTATTATTGGAGACTATCCTCTCCGGTTGCAAAGCCTTGAATTCTTTACACAAAACTTATTCCAACTCTCAGTATTCAGAATAGCCACTCTGTCTCTCTTCTACCACTCAGCTACCCCTGAATTAAAGAGGGCAGGACAGGTCCAGAGGGAGGTAACTGTGGTTCCCATGGGCTCTAGCTTGGAATGAATATCCTGGCAGAAGACTCAGGATGGCTGCCTTCTTTTTAAAGGACAATGGACCTAGCTGGGGGTGGGATGTGAAGAGGCAACGAGAGTTTAAGAGGGATTCAGAATCCACGTGTGCGCCAAGCACCGTCGGCAGATGGAACAGATATTTCTCAGCATATACGGCCTGTGTTATTTCCAGGTACCCAGGGATGCTGCTGCACTTCACTCCACATACCTTGTTCACAAGCGCTTCAGAATTCACGGTAGCTCCTATGGTGTTTTTTCTCAACCACAATGCTTTATTTTATATTAAAAATAAAATCATTTTTCTGTGGACACCCAAGACATTTTCAAGCCCTTTTATTCAGAAATTCTAAAGACTGCCATTGAACGGAAAAACTGTGAAACCAGGAGGCAAAAGACCTGACTTGCGGCCTAAGTGCTGCTCTTCTGACAGTCCAGGGGACCTGGACTCACTTCATCTCCCTCTGCCTCAGTTTCCCTGAGGGTATTAAGAGAATTGGTGGCAGTGGGATTTCTAGTGATCTGGTCTAAGGAAACAATCCTAAAACTGGAATAAGGCTATATTCGTGGAGATGCTCGCTGGAACATTATCTATAACAGCCCCCAATTAGAGCGACATAGAAGTCCACGCATAGGGTAATGGTACTGTACATCTACTTGATACAATGTAATGAAACCAATTAAAATCATGTCCCCTAATACTACATGACCACATGGAAAATTGCCTCTGATCTAGTCTTAAAAGAAAAAATGAGATCTAAATGATATGATTACAGCTATATAATAAAAACTATGGCAGAGAACAAGGGAAAAATGGGAAGAAAATACGTTAAATGTAATTGTGCGTGAGTGACTTTAAATCTTTTTAAAGCTATTTTTGTATGTGTCCAAATTATATTTAATAAGGATACATTACTTAAACTAAACTAGATACATCAATAATAATCAGCTGAGTTGAGGTAAGTGTTTTCTAAGGCCTAAAATCCAACTACAGCCACGAAGATTTCAAGAGACAACAGATTTGTGAAAGCCTTTTCAAATGTGTGCAGCATTGCACCACCATAAGGCCTTATTGAGAACTTGTACCAAGTAGGAACTGACACAAATCCATTAACAAAGCAAAGGAGTGAAATGAGAAAGGAGGGAAATGAGAAGGAGGGAGATGACACAATACGCCGCTTTCTGTTAGAGCTCTTTCTGGCCTGAGTATTCTTGATGCAGCCTTTGCAGGAAGGAATTTTACACAGCTTTTTGCTGTGCAGCCCTCTCTGCCCTTTGTGCAGACATGACTGTCAGGCAGGTTTTACTGCATTGTCAAGTGATGGGCAGAACAGACGGCCAAAGCCCAGCCTGGGGACTGGTGTCTTCTTGGAGTGTCAGTGATGCTTGTGGAGGAGAGGGGAGGCACGGCAGTCCCTATAAGGATGGGCCTTGGGACCACACAGAGGGGAACACCAAGCATGGGGGGCTTCCCTGTAGAACACCCCACGGAAGCTCACTTCCCCACCGTAATGCCCACGTGAACGTAAGCACACCGAGGAAGGAACCCAGGAAGGGAAGTTTTTAGCCCAAGTCAAAGGTCACTAGTTACAGTGCGTGTCAGTACAGGAGCAGCTGCTAGATTATGTCTATATTTCATCCAAGGTGTATCACCTAATCATCATTCATCAAGGTGGGGGGAGGGAGACAAGATGAAGCGATATCAAAAAACCAGAAAAAAAGCTGGACTTAAATTCAAGAGGTCTGGGTTTGACCTGTGACCCTGCAATGTACAAGCTACATGAACCTTGAACTACCACACTACCTCTTTGAGCCTCAGTTTACTCATGCATGAAATGAGGTGAACCTACTATGGAGAAGCATCAAAAAGGATCAGGTGCCTGGTACCCCACAGGTCCTAAGGGGTCATCTCAGCTCAACCTCTGGATTTGAGGTCACCTTGAAAATAAGGTCAAGCCCATGGTTTGAGCTTCCAAATGCCTCGCACATAGGTGCGTGGTGTCAAGAGAAACCAGAGTCAAAAATGAATTAAATACACACTTTCTATTCTCCTCATCTACCTGTGTTTTCTTTTGTTAAGAGTTCTAAACTCTAGGCCATGTTGCTTCACAAGACAAGGAGAATTTAAGAGCTCAGACGGTCAAAGGGACCAGTTTGTCCCTGTTAGGCCTGAGTCCCTGCCATGGCCCTTAGGGGTTGGCAAGAAAATCACAGGCTTTACTAGGTCAAGGGGCCTTATAAACATGAAGTCCAAAGATAAGGGACCTGAGGCTCAGAGAGGTGAAGTTGCTCAGAGTTGCACAGTTAATAAGTAACAGAGTGGATACTCAAATTTAGATTCCCACCCTTCCCAATTTAACATTCTTTCTGCTACAGAGATTTTGATGATTTAAAATACACTTTTCTGGCTTGAGAAGGAAGACATAAATGGAATGGCTACGGAGGTTTGAGAGCACATACGCGGGTATGAATGACCCCAGGGTGAGAGGGCAGGATGCATGTTCGGAGACGCGGGGAAGGGCAAGACCTGACGCTTTGCACCGATATCACAGTTTTAAAAGTTTAGTACAATTTCAACTCTATTTACTCCCTGTGGATTTAACCTCATTTGTTAGGCAGGACAGACATGGGCCCCGTTTTGTAGACGTGGAGGGAGGTGAAACGTTTTGCCCAAAGTCTCAGAGCCCATCAGTGGCAAAAGTAAGGCGGGTGGCGAACTCTCGTGACACAGAGAGGATTCTTCCTGTGGTGCGACCCCTTTTAGTGGCTCATGTGCTGTGTGTTTGTGAGTGTTGGAAAAGCCACGTGGGCAGTTCTCAGCCCCAGTTACCTCTGGACACTTTTGTGCCCTGTCACCTTTAGGAGCTACCAAACCATGTCAGGACCCTGGGTGAGCAACTCCTCAGAGGTTGTTGGCTTGGCCCCGGGAGTCCAAAGACATCAGAGTGTGTTTATTTGCCCAGAACTTTAAGTCACTGGGCACTTTTGCTACAGATAAATATAGGCAACCACAGAACAAACTGAGTTGCCGTCTGGTGCTGGGGATAGGGGGTGGAGGACAAAAGCACGGAAGAAGCCAACCAGGCTTTATCAACTCCGCCACGCCTTTCCCCAGCGGGCCAGCACCGAGGCACCAGCCACTTGCCTCTTTACAGTTTTAACTAAAAGGAGCATTACAGAGGTGAATTAACATTTAAAAAGAATGTAAAAACTCAGAGCTGTTCTAATGATGATTAATGGAGAGCTATAAGGGGGCCGTGACCTGCCAGTGTCATTAAATGGATTGGCAGGTTTCTGAGCGTTAATTATAAATAGCCACAGGAGTTCTCCCACTTAACAGAATGATGATAAATCCAAGTCTCCGAGAGAGAAGAAGAAAGGAAAGCAGAAAAGGGAAAAAAGTTTGCCTGTACATGTCCGCCCATGTGTTGGGAGAAGACAGCCAGGGAGCAGAGGGAATGAGATAAATGATAAATTAGACCCTGCCCGTCAATCACGTTTCCTAAATGTTTTATGTCCCCAAAGCTATAAAAGCAATATTCCTTTCTGCCCTTATTGGCACCATTTCTGTACGGCAATCACATCAGTTTCCTTGGGGATTTCAGCCGAAATGTGCTTTGCCTTTTCTTTTTGTATTTACTCTCCAGCCTGCGACCAAGCGAGGGTCAGAGTCCGCATACAAATGGGCAGGAGAGAGGCCCGGTGACCTGGAGAGGCAGGCAGGGGAGCGAGGGGCTGGCAGGGGGCCCTGGCTCCACTGTGCCCACAGCAAAGGCAGGGACAGCAGAGGCCAGGAGCTCTGGTTCCTGTCCTGGGATCCTGGGGTGGCCTCAGCCAGCAAGGAGGCCCAGGCCTGCTGCAGCCCACGGCGGGCGCTCAGCGAAATCCCTGCAGACTCCACACGTGCTGTGAGGACAGGGGTGGGTTTTGGTCCACTTTACTCACCGCTGCCTGATCAGAACCTAGAGCAGAACCTGGCGTGTCAGAGGCGCCCCGTCAATATTTGTTGAATGAGAGCGTGAAGGAAGGAGTAATGAACAAGTTTATCCGTGACTAGAATGCACGGCGGGGCCCTGTGGAGAAGCCACGTCAAGTGCAGACACCTGGGCCCCGCGGAGCCTCCGGGCCACGGGCATTCAGGTCCTGGGCACAGTCATCGGCTCTGCTCTTCCCTGGAACGCTGGGAGGCCAGCTTCCTCCTAGTCTGCTCTCTGAAAACGCACTCAGATTCCCTGCATTTTGGAGCTGGAAGGGAACCCGGAGGGGTGAAGGGGCTGGTCCAAAGTTACTCAACTAACTAGTCTAAGAGCCAGCACTGGGTCCCTTCTAGGGTCTTCTCCCTTACGCAGCACCCTGCCTCTCTCCCTCCCCACCGTGACCCCCAAATCTGCTAGCACAACAGTCTCAGCCAGCCAGCCTGCCCTGCATCCCTGCGTCAGGGAGAGCTGGGGCCATGGATGGGCGGGTCTCCCTGGAGCTCTACCTGCCAGGGAACTGGGTTTAGGTTATTACCCGTGGTGGAAGAGACAGGGAGACGGAGAGAGGTCAGGTGAAGGAAAGAAAGAACGCACCCTAAACTGGTATTTGGAATAATGGGTAGTCCTGGATGATGTTATATTTTGCGTGTTGGTACTTTTCAAGGCTTTCCCCTGCAAGTCATTATTTCAGCTGATTGGAAAACGGTGTTGAAAGACCTGCTTCTCTGGTACCATTTTCTTCATATCCTATTAGTTGCAATACAATTACACAGAATACATCAATTCCTAGCCTGCCCGCTGCTGCTGCCACCAGAGCCGCCTATTAAAAATAGGCCTTATTAATGGAATTGTACATCTAGGATTAATCGGCTTGCATGGGCCATTTACATTTCTCATTCCACAAGCACTTTTGTTTGCTTAATAGTCTGAAGGAAGTAGGAAATGACACAACAAAAGCCTCTCCCAATTGCCACGTGTATCACTGGTGGATGTAATACCCCTTCCTCCTTTCATCTTGAAGTGCTGCCCAGGGATAAGATCTAGCACGTGCCATTGGGGAGAAGCAAGGCGGCGGCGGAGGGGAGGGGGGAGAGGCCTGGGCCGAGGAAGGTGTGTGAGCTTTGGGGAAGGAGCCCAGGCTCCTGTTCAACGTTCACGAGAGACACGCACGGGGCCAAAGGCCCAGGAAAGCAGGATCCCGGTAGGGTGACGGCGAGGGGGACCCTGCGTTCGCGAGACGGATGTACCCTACCTTCACCATGAGTGGCTCCAGCAAGCTGTGCTTTATCCAGGCGGAGCTGCTGTCCTGGTCGGGTCCCTGCCATGCACACAGTCCTCCGTCCATCTCCCACTCACGGCTCAGGTGCGTCAGCCCCAAGTCACTCCACTCCTGGGCCGAGCAAAGCATAGTTTCTCGCGAGGGGGAGTGTGGGAGCCGGTGGAGGAGAACACACACGTCCACTGGGCTTGCTTTCTTCTGTTGCTGTGGAGGTGGAGGCCTTAGGACTGACAGCTGGGGGCTTCTCTTCAGAACTTGGGGGAGGAGAGTTAAAGAGCATCACAGCGGAGTCCTTGAGTTCACTGGATTCCGAGAGACCAGGTAAGAGGCCGCTGTCTCTGTAGCCGCAGTCTGCCCAGGGGTCCCAGAGAGATGCCAGCCATATGAGTGGGCCCAGCGTGACGGCAAGGGAGTGGTGCTGAGATGGGGACAACGGCGGCTAGGACGCTGCAGTCCCCCACCCCCCGTCTCCGTCAGACTCTCTGGAGAATGTGGGGATTACACTCTTGCCCAGGCAGGGGCAGACATTTACCCCCAAAACATCCTTCCTGCAGGGAGTTTCCTGGGCTATCAGAGAGAGGTTGAGACATCCCAGGGAAAAGTCACTCAAAAATCTTAGACCTCGAACCTTTTAATCAAACCCTGTGCCCAGAGAATCCAGCCTGTGCTGAGCAGAATGGGGTCTGGGAGGAGAGGGACACACAGGTACGTAGGTTCTGAACTGGTGGGGCTGCAGCATTAAACCACAAGGAGGAGTCCAGTCTGAAGATGGACAGAGAACGGATTTCCTCTCCCCGGGCGGGAGCCACACTTCCCAGCCAGGGACAGTTGCCCCCCTGCCCACCCTCTACTCCTGTCCTCTCTTCTACCTGCTCCAGGAGGCGATGCTTCTAAAGGCTCATCCTTTCGACGACGCCGCCTTATTGCATTTGCTTCTCTTTTTGTCTCTGGCTGGCTGGCTGGCTTCCCCCGTGACCCACGGAGGTCTGCGCAGGTCGAAAATGATGGACAGCTGAGGCGTATGAAGCCTCAAGCCCCTTCCCAGCCAAGGGCTCTGGTTCAAATAGAGGGGCTCCAGTCTCGGATGACGTTACTGCAGCAGCCAGGTCCAGGATGTTGAAGTGCTGTAATACAGTATGACTTTTCGCCTTAATGGAATTTTTCTAGCCCACTAGGAAAAAAAGACTCCATTAACCACACTACAAAGGCCCCTACTTATTAGTATTTTAGAACAGTGGCAAAACATTTCGTGAATCTAATTATTGCTGACAAATATGAAAATTGAAATCAAAGTTGAATTTTCAGCTACAGTGCCTCATATGCCAGCCTTCTCCAACTCCAGCTATTGCATCAACACATTTATTCTTCCAATAGTTTCAGCAGAAGATGGCTCATTTTCCCTCTCCCCACTCGCTCCCAGCCCCCGCCAGGCCCCGCGCCCTCCCCGGCTTGGACCCTATATATTTTGAAACATTAAATCTGACATATTCATCTCGGTGGTTGGCACTAGCTAACTAACTGCCTGTTTACCTGTCACGGATGCAGGAATGGGCTGAGCTGGGATGCTGCTACCCTCCACCCTCTCTCCTCTCGCCCCCAAACCTAGCCTTCTTTTCTGCAGATAAAAGTCATTTGACTGATTGCAAATTCCTCGTGATATCAGGACAGAAAAAAAAAAAAAAAAGGACTTGTCAACACCTTTCTTTCTTTCCCCTATTAAGCATACTGTAAAAATCAATCCCTTTTGTCACTTCACTCTGCTTGCGAGAATGTTTAATGGATGTCAAGGGAGCTAATGATGGCTGGTAGAAAATTCATTTTAGATTTGCTATTTATAAAGTGCTCAGTACTCAGGTGGGAAATTAACATGAGGCAAGGAACCGGCTGGGTGGGGGAGGGTAGAAGGGAGAGCCGGCCCTGTCAGGCTGGCATGAGCTTTGTGTAGGTGGCACCCAAGGCGGTTCTGTGGGCAGATGACACATGGGTCAGAGGTGCTGTAGGGTTCAGTGAAAAGAGCATAGGCTCCGGAAACGTCTGGACCCTGGCGAGCTGACTTTTCTGAGCCACAATTTTGTCGGCAATAAAATCCTATCTGCAACACCCAGCTCACAAATTGTAGAAAGGATTAAATAAAATATCACACATAAAACATTTACCAGTGCCTGGTACTGAGGGCTAGGATGTGTTTAATAAATGTTCAGTTTCTTTCCCCACAGCCCCAAAGCCCTGTGAGGGGACCAGGACAGGGTGTGGTCAGCCCAGAATTGCTCCAGGATCTGGAACTGGCCAGGGCTTCACTCCCAGGCAAGCCTGCAGAAGAACCTGGGGCATCCAGGTGATCACAATAGCCAGTGGTTCTCAAACTAGAGCAACGGCAGAGATCGGCATCACCTGAAGGGCCTCTTCATCCGCACCCTGCTGGGCCTCTCTTCAGAGTTTCTGAGCGTTTACAGGTCTGGTGGGGTGGGGGTAGGGCCTCCGAGTCGCCATTTCTGAGAAGTTCCCAGGAGGTGCTGACCACACTCTGAGAAGCACCCTGGTGGCCGTGCACTGGGAACTGTCCCCTGAAGGACCACGCGGAACCACCACCAAACCAGCACCTCCAGATGTAACAAGTCCATCCCCACCCGACTGACCCCCGCCCCTCAAACAGGTCTGGGACTCAGAATTGTCAAGCAAATCAGCAAACGTAAGTTCACTCCCTCCCAAAATTTACCTCACTGGTCAAGCAGAAGAGGCAGGTGCCGGATTCACTGTCTGGTTTGTGTCAATGCAGAGCCAAGCCTCTGGGTAGTTGGTGCCTCAAGGGCTCTGGTGGGTCAGCCCTCCTGGCCCCCAAAGTTGTCCCAGTGACACATGGAACTCCAGGTCAGAACGCGCTGGTCCGCCCCTCACCTTTCTTCTAGTTTCTCCTCTTCCTGGCCTTCCCCTGGATACTTTTCTGTTATATTTGGATTAACTGCAGATCTCCTTTGATTACTCACTGTGTTGAAACAGACAGCCTGTTGCCACGTGTTTGATGACTGAACCCCCGGGGGAGTTCCTATTTGCAAGGCAGCCAGTTACGGAGCGCTTGGCCTTACAAGCGCTCCTTGAGCTGCTAATTCATTGTTTAAGAAGTTGCTTTGCAGTTTCTGATTTTTCAGTAACAGGCTTCTCACGAAGCCTTTAAGCTTCGGAACTAAGCCGGAAACTGCTTTTTCCGTCATTTACATAAACACCAGTGGATCGGGAGGGAGAAAAAGGGAATACTTTTGCCAGTTATTCCTGGGGCTCTGGAAGCCTCTGTGGGTAGCGTGTCAAGGCTGCAGGTCTGGAAAAGTGCCGTGGGAAGTGTGCGGCTCCCAGAAAACCTGACGCCCCGGCGAATGATAAAATCCTGAAATTTCTCCTGACGCCGGGCTTCCGCTTCGCGGAGCTGGGCAGATATTCTGGGCACCAGCAAATTGTTCTGTCAGCAAGCGGCTCCCTCAGCTGCATCCCGTTAGGATGCCTGTCACTCACCCCCCAGTCTTTGAACCACAGCCCCGCCCTCTGAGGTGGCATCCTGCCACCTGGGACAGGTAAGGGGGTGGGGAGTGGCTGTAGAAAAGCTGTCAGGAGGCGCAGCCTGGAGGGGAGGGGACGCAGTCTCCCTGAAGCTGCCCCTCATTTCTGTTGTCGGGGGTGTGGATCCAGGGTGTGGACCATAGTAGGTGCTCAGTTTTCTCAACAGAGGGGAGGAACTTTCTGGAACATGGGCCATTTTCAACCACCATCTGTTTCTCTCTACTTCTCTTTCTCTCCCAAATGTAGATTTTACAAATAATCCAATGAGCCAGAAAGCGCAGCCGTCCTTTTTTTTTTTCCCTGCCAAACCATGTACCTCCCCATTAAAAAGAAAATAAACTGTGAAAACTTACTTTCACTGTTTAGTCTCCAAATTCTGATCGGGCTATTTTCCTTAAGTACCGAACGTGTATGGACCAAAAATAGGGTGCCAGATAAAAACAGAACAAAAATAAGATGCCCAGTTCGATCTGAATTTCAGATAAATAGCAAATAATTTTTTAATATAAGTATGTGCTATGCATAATTAAAAGTTATGCGTTGTTTATCTGGAATTTAAATGTGTTGGGCATCCTGGATTTTTATTTACTAACTCTGGCAACCCGAGCAAAAGGGAATTTGCATTTACTTACATAGTCTACATATTTCCATAGCTTCCGTACCACGAAGCTTGATTTGTCTGGTGGTTCTTTCCTAAGGTGGGAATATTCCAGAGAAACCGAGACCCCTCCCATGTGGCCCACAGAGCCCTGAGGGGCGGCCCTTCCAATCAGAGCTCCTCACCTGTGCTGCATGACTGCTTCACGTCAGCGGTTCTCGAAATGTAGGGTGACTTGCCCTCCAGAAAGGCTTCTTGAGACGCAGGGAGCTGCCTTTTAGAAAGTCCCAGAGTTTCTGGTTCAGGGACTTTGCTCAGATCAGACTGGACGGAAGCCATGGACTCCAAGGCCGACTCCTAACAAGGAAACCTCTGGGAGGGATCCTCTAAGGATAGAATCAGTGGGTTAAAGCAGGTCCCAAAACCCTGTTGTTCTCCTTTTTCAGCTTTTTAAATTCTCTTCCTGGCCCCCTTCTGTCCGTCCGTCTCAACGCTGAAACAAGTGTGTGCAGGGTTGCACGGTGCTGACCCTGCAGGGAGGACACACCCGGCAGAGAGCAGCTCTGCAAGGTCACGGAGAGGTGAAAGGGTATCAGCGTCCCTCAGTGTCTATAGTCAGTTTCTGGGTCAGTGTCCAGGGTCAGCATTGGGGTCAGTGTCCAGGTCAATGCCCAGGTCAGTGGGGCTGGAGAGCAGTATGAGGAGGCCTCTGGGAGACAGAGCAGGACCGAGGCTGCGGCAGGATAGGGCAGGAGAGGGAAGGACCCTGACAAGTTGAGGAACTCCGGCTTTATCTTGAGAGCCCTGTGGGCTAGTGGAGATTTTTAGCCAAGGACTGAAGTGGGAAAGTTTGCTTTTGTGGCAAGATAATTAATGATGGACAAGATGGAGGAAGGGCTGAACTGGGATGCAAACTGGTAGCAGGAGACCCATTCAGACACAGCGTTAGTCCATAGACAATGATGTCAGCCTGAGCCGACAGTGGAGACGCAGGGACGGTTCAGAGACAGAATGGAAGTGAGCTGTGAGTGACTGTGGGAGTGCGAGGGGGGAGGGGAGGGAAGGGGGTGCAGATGCCCTCATGGGGAGGGACAGACACTAACACCTAAACTGTTCAGAAACCTCCTAAGATCCTTGGCTTTCCTTTTCCAGTATGAATTGAGGGACAAGTTTCCCAGGATAATTCAAGTAAACGTGAAAGCTACGTTCTAAGGAAGTTTAAATATCCCATTTTACAGATGAGGAAAATAAAGCCTTCAGGAAAAAGAAAAAAAACCCTCGATTTCTAAAGTTAGAGTTAATGATGGAACTGGGATGAGAAAAGGATATTCTGATCGATGTGGAAATCAAGAAATATATTTTACACAGATAGGTTCTGTAAACTGGCAATGTTAAACTCTACCTGTGTAATTCCTTGCAGAGTTAATTAATTTGAGAACTGAGTTGGAGATGAGCTCTGACCATGTCTGGGAGAAGGTCTCTCCATCTCCTAGACGGTGGGGCAAGAGATGGAGATAAGTTGGGGGTAGGTCATATCGTATCTTACAAATCCAGAGAAGAGAGGAATATAGCCAATATTTTCTAACAACTATAAATGGAGTATAACCATTAAAAATTATGAACCACTCTGATGTACGCCTGTAACACATAATACTGCACGTCAGCCACCACACGTCCATAAAAAATAATAACAATCATTTTAAAATCCAGAGAAAAAAGAATGTTGTGAGGAAAGGAGCGATTAATACTACGTGGAATCCCTCTGATTTGCTGGCCAGTGCTCTCCATTACTATGCAAACAACTATGTTCAGTCCTTTTCTGCTTCCTGGAAAAGCCAGCTTTTCCAGAGCTATAGGCACACACAGGAACCTGGATACACATGCATGCAGACACAGACCTTCCCCGAATTATACGCAGAGAAAATAAAAACTATCAAACATAAACTTCTTCAGCTTCCTGTTGCGAAGCTTAAAACTCTGCCTGCATCCATACAGTGCCCAAGACAGCTAACTTTCTTTTTTCCACTTTTCTTTATTGTGGTAAAATACACATAACATAAAAGTTACCATTTTAACCGCTTTTAAGCATACAATTCAGTGGCATTAAGAGCGTTCATAACGTTGTACAGCCATCAAATGTATCTCCCCAACTCTCTCGTCATGCCAAACAGAAACTCTACACCCATGAAATAGTAACTCCCCATCCCCTGCTCCTGGTAACGTCTATTTTCTGTCTCTATGAATTTGCCTATTCTAAGTACCTCATAGAAGTTGTATCATACACTATCTGTCCTTTGGTGTCTGGCATTTCACTTAGCACAATGGCTTCAAGGTCCTTCCTTGTTATAGCCTGTGTCAGGATCTTATTTACTCATTTCCTTAAGGCTGGATGATACTTGGTTGTATGTACAGACCACATTTTGTTTACCCGTTCCTCCATGGATGGGCACTTGGGTCGCTTCTATTTGGGGTTATTGTGAATAACGCTGCCATGACCATTGGGGTGTAAACGTCTGTTTGAGTCTCTGCTTTCGACTTTTGGGGGTATATACCTAGAAGTGGAATTGCTAGATCATATGGTAATTCCATTTTTAATCTTTTGAGGAACGAAGAACTGTTTTCCACAGTGGATGTACTGCTTTACCTTCCCACCAGCAGTGCACAAGGGTCCTAATTCAGTTTCTCTGTAACATCACCATTTTTAAAAACTAATAACCATCCTAATAGGCATAAAGTACTATCAAATTATGGTTTTGATTTGCATTTCCCTAATGACTAGAGATGTGGAAGACCCTGGGTGAGATCACAGAGAGTGGCGATGCCTTAACCATGTGTTTCTTGTTTAGGCTGAGGGCCTCTCGCATCCCTGTCGAGGGAGGTTTAACCTCCCCCCTTTCATACAACAGGCGAACTGCCTCTTAATATTCACAGCCCTCTTCTTCCATGGTTGTAGGCCCCTGAATTTGTCTGGGCATGTGGTCATCCAAAGTGGATGGTACCTTTCCCACCCTCTCCTGCATCTCAGTGTGGCCGTGTGACCAAGTTCTGGCCCAGGGCGTGTGAGGAAGGGTGTCCTGTGAGGGCTTCCAGGGAGGGAGCTTCTTTGGGATGCAGTCCACGCGTGCGTCCGCCCCTTCTTCTGTTTCTTCTCTTTCATCTCACGGCCTGGCCCAAGGATGCTGCCAACTTAGACCATGTACAATGGATCCAAACCACAGACAGGAGGGAGTCCTTCAGGAACTCCAGCCAGGAACACAGTGGAATGTTTTTGTAACCAGAGAGATAAATTCCTATCTTCTTTAAACCACTCTGTGTATTGTCGTCATTTGTGGCCGAATCCAATGGTAATGGATATTTCCAGATACGTGGCTCCTTCTTTACTTTAAATGCTAGCGATACTGGTCTGTCCCCTTCTCTTTAAGACCCATTTTTCTGCCTGTGCTCAAGATTTGCTCCCACCCCACCCCTTACATTCCCTGAGGGCCCTCACCCAGTCAGGCACCTCCTGTGCCTCCCTTCATGCCCCCCCTTTAGCAGCCCCTACCACATGCATTCAGAGCCGGCTTCCCCATCTTACAAAGGTAACAACCTTCTCTCCAACTGCAGCCCACCCCTGGTCTCCCTACTTTCTCTCTCTTTAAAAAAACCTGAAAGAATTATCCACATTTTTATTCTCACCCCAGTTTATCCTCACACTATGGCTCCAGCCCACAAGACTGTCCTCCCAAGAGGACAGAAGACATTCTCACCCCTGAGTCGCACCTTGCTCGACCCTCAGCAGCACTGGATGGATTAGGCGAACACTCCTGCCTTCCCCAGACACACATCCTCTGACCCCGATGCCATCATCCTCTCCTGGTTTTTCTCCCACGTTTTGGCCACTTCTCGTCAATCGTTTTCCCAAGATTGCGTCCCTTCCCAATCCTTAAATCCTAGTTGTCTGCCCCGTTTCTCTTCACCTCCTCTCTACTGTCTTCCTGGGTAATTAACTGTGTCTGCGTCGAAGACCATCTTCGTTCAAGCTCAGATAACCTCCCGGGGTTCCAGACCCGTCCAGCTAACTTCATAGTGCGGTGCTCTGTGTACACAAATAAAACCATCGTGACCCAAGTTGCATGCATTACCGCTCCCCTAAAACCTGTCTGTGTCCCATTTACCCGGATACTGGAAGTCCTCTTCCATTTCCCTTTCTCACACACCACTGTTTTTGCTCTCCATCTCCAGATCACACCCTCTAAGTCCAGGACCCTTGGATACCCGTGTCTCTACGTCTCTGCCACGTATTCTTACCTGGTTAACTCATGCCTGACTGGCTGCCATACCCTCTACTCTTGTCCCCTTTTAATTCACTCCCCCACTGCAACTAGAGGAACATTTTAACATTTTTAAGTAACCCAAATAATGTTATTTAACGATTAAAACTGCAAAGCTAATCACGCTGCTGTCGGGCATACAGCCTTTCCACACCCTTTCTTCCCTCAGAATACACTCTTTAACAGGAACCATAAAGCCATTCAAGGTCTGACCTGTGACTACTTCTCTACCTACACCCCTTGTCTTTCTACCTACAACCTGCCCCTCCACCCCCGCTTTATCCCCACAAACTATACAAACCCATTCAATCTAGCCAGATGGGATACTGGATTCCTAAATTCCTACCATGCTCTCCTGCCTCTAGGCTTTGGCCTACGCCATTTCCTTTCGTTGTAACACTTTTCTCTCCTCTCACCTGGTTGAATCTCTTCACCTTTGTGTCTCAGCTTTCACATCTCTTCCTTCTAGAAGAGTTCTCTGACCTCAGAGATCTAGATGCTGCCGTAGCAAACATGACTTGCTTTTATCCCAGCACATAGCATGTTGTATTGAATTGCCTTACTTCACTGAGTATAAGAAGTAGGACCCGTGGTTTATGGCCAGCGCACAGTAGGGTCCGAATAAATCATTCTGGAGTGGATGAAATATAAATGTAAATAAGAACTCGGCCATGCCCCTGAATCTACGATTTTGCTTTTTTTTTAATCATTCACCTTGGTGATGTGGACATGACAAGTCTATATCACTTGGGGATGACACGAAGCTGATGGTGACAGCTTATCAGAATACAAAAACAGTCTCAATGGATTTAAATAATGGACCCACGTGAAATGAAACTTCATGCACTTAAAAGCAAGGATGGGAGAGGTCTTGAATAATTTTAGTCAGGGGAATGAGTGCAACGCCAATGAGCAATCGAGTGGAATATTTGAAAAGGAAAAGAAATGAATATAATAACAAGGTGGTCCTAGATATCAGGAGCCATCTCTCTGGTAACGCCTCCTAGTGGATCATTATCAAACTGCAGCAACTTTAGAAGACAGCGATCAGGATGATCAGTGGTCTAGAAGTTATGCCCGTGATAAAGACGAGAAGGAACTAAGATTGTCAAGATAAGATAACTTGGGTCCATAATAGTCTTCTCTTAGAAGGAAACTGCATCACACAATACGACTTGTATGTTGAGTGGCTCTAACTGGTGTAAGTTAGGAAGAGGCAAATTTTTGCCCCACATAGATTCTCCGGGATTGTATTCAACTGCGAGTAATTGAAACCTAATTATATGGGGATTTTTGCCCCACATAGATTCTCCGGTATTGTATTCAACTGCGAGTAATTGAAACCTAATTATATGGGGATTTTTTCCCCACATAGTTTTACCGGTAGTCAATTGAACTGCGAGTAATTCAACCCTAATTATTTGGCTATTTTTGCCCCACATAGATTCTCCGGGATTGTATTCAACTGCGAGTAATTGAAACCTAATTATATGGGGATTTTTTTTCCCATAAATTATAAGTGTGGACATAGGTATTCCAGAGCTGGCATCACTACTATGTTATCTTGAACTTGGGGTCCTTCTGTTAGATTGAGCCACGTGAAATTGTTCATACTCAGCTGGTTTTGATTTACTAAAACAACAAGTCCATTTAGTTCAACCTAAGAGCTTCCTGTTTTACCATTCTGGATGTGTTTGCCACTCTGATGCCATTTTGTCCTCCTGTTTGCAAGTTGGTACCTGGACCCCCGGGTAGTACGCCAGGCTCTCAGTCAAGAAAAGTCTGGGGGAGGGGGGTGGTAAGGTTCACAAAGCACAGCCTTCCTGAGTAGAACCCTCAAACTCCCACCCGGGAAACTTCTGCTCACTTCCCATTGGCCTGACCTGCACGCCGTGACCATCCTCAGCTCTGAGGAAATCTCAGAGGTACGTATTATAAACAGGCACTTTGCTGCCCTGAACAAATTTAGAGCCCTGTAAAGAGGAAGGATAGAATTTATACTGAACAGGATTTTCTCACAGAGTTTATCCACTATACAAAGGGAGGCTAGTGTCAGTTGATCTCCACTGTATTGGCACTGTAGAGTCACAGGTGTTTCAAAGCAGAGGTGATCTTGCCCCATTCGGATCCATTTAATGAGAATTTTTGTGAGTTGAACCTGGGCCTCTGCTTATGACAATCTCCACAGGCGATTTGGATAGACAGCCGGAACTGGGACCGTGACTCTGGCAGTGAGCGTCTGCTCCCTGGAAATCCTGGAGTTGGTCAACAGGAATTAGCGAACGTCATTCAGGTGGGATGGTTGTCTTGGGCGGGAGATCGGGCTAATTCCAAGGTGCCTCCCGCAACTCTAGAAGTCCGAAAACACTTCTGGGTTTGAAGATTAAACTGTTCCAGCCTTGGACAAGGCTTCAGCAGTGCAAGAAAGTAATGAAAAAGTGGTGATAAGACATTCCGATCCTTCTACTCAGAAGGTTTACGGGAAAAGGAAGAAGAAATATAGAATAATTATTCTTATTTGCTTTCAGACTGGGCAAAATGGTTTCTCCACCTGCAGGTGTCTGTGCATCACCAATTGCATTGAGAAAAAAGGTTGTCCGTCTTTTCATGTTTGGGCCAGGTGTCCTCTGGCTGTTTAGAGGACAGTCAAATGCCCCGGGGGGGATGGATGGTGAAGAAAGACACAGAGTAGGTTTGAAGAAGCAGGTAAGAAGCACTCGTCCACTTTGCCTTCCCCAGATAAACAAAGCCACCCAGTCACTCTCCTCTTTCCTCAGGTGCACCCTTCCCTGGCCCTTGGTGCCCCCTCTGACGCCAAAGTGGTTCAGAGAGCAGCCCCTTCCTCCACACTTCTGACCCGCTGACCACTGGAGGTCCCATTTCCTGCACTTGGGTGAGTTTAGCCAAAAAGAGTGAGCTCATCTCCCGCTCCCTGGACGCCTATAACATCTGGTTTACATCTGGTTATAACCAGGAGGGATTACTGATGTGTGGGATTACATATTCAGGGTCCAAAAAAGATCTTGTCGGAGGAAGATATGAGTTGAAGCTGATAAAAAGACTTCAGAAAGCGTAAGTTTCGAGGCCAGGTTGCCGTGTGGACAGTACAACACAGGCAAAGGAGAAAGAAGGGTTAATTACAGCTCACCCCGAGTCTACAGGGTTCTATGGCTCCTCATAAACCTAAGGGCGTCTTTCTCTCCCTCTCTCCCCTTTTGTCCATAAGCACTGGTCGCCTGTGTGTCAAGTACTGTGCCGAGTGTGCAGATATACAAGGCAGTCCCGGGCCTCCAGGAGTTCACGGCCCAGCGAGGGGAGACAGACGTGTCAGCAGGTAGCCACACAGATGTCAGCGGACACGAAGGCCGGAAGGAAGTGCCAGAGCAGTGGAGGCAGAAAAGAGAGAAGGAGGGGCTTCAAAGGGACGCTGAGCCTGGAGTTTTGTCGTGAGTCACGACAAGCGTTTTCCAGGTGGACAGGGCAGCCCTCAGCAGAGCACGCGTACTAGGAGGTGGAAACCTCAGAAAACCCCTAGGAATCCACAGAGCGGGAGCAGGGTTAGGGGAGAGGCCGGCGCCCCTGGGCCATGCCTTTCCAAAGAGCCGAGACTTCACTGTATCCTAATCGGGAATCAGGAGAGGCCACATCCTGTAATATTCGGGGCTACTCAGAGCACACTGGGAGGAGATTTACCTTAAAAAGAACACAAAGTAGCCAGAATAACTTTAGAAAAGGGCCATCAGCACCCTATCTGTGAATGGTTATACAGAAAATAGGAGAAAAGCTTGGAATATTTAACTAAGGGAGAAGGGGAGGGAATCCTCTTTTCAAATATCTGAAGGAAAGTCATGTGGAAGAAAAACCAGCCTTGTCCTGGGGGTAGTAGTATTAGCAGCAATCGTAATACTATTAGGTGATATTTATTGAGAGCTTACTATGTGCCAAGCACTTTACCTGCAGTAACTTATTTAATCCTCATACCAGCCTTAAAGGTAAGGCTCAGAAGTAGCTCCGTTTTATACAAGAGGAAACTGAATCACCCACAGAAGTTGATTAAACCGCCAAAGGTTTCAGACTAGGAAGTGGCACAGCCAAGGTCTGGACCCAGGCAACCCCAGCCACTATGTTGTGTGTTCTCTCCAGACCTCGAGCAAATGGCTGGAATCGATGAGAAGACAGATTCTCCTTTGTCTCCCCGTCTTCCTGAACGGTCAGATGCAATAGCTCTCTGGAGAGATGCAAGTTCCCCCCATACTGGAGACAGAAGTTAGGGGACCACTGCAGCTGCACTTTTGGGGTGTTAGAGCTCCAAGAGAGGGATCGAACTAAACCATCTTGAATGTTCCTCTGGGCTCGGCTGGCTGCGACTCTGGCTTGCCTGACACAGCAGTGTGAACACTTTGTGAGTTACCCAGTGACTGCACTTGGTACAAATCTGCACGAGAGCTCTGCTCCCCCGGCGCCTCGTACACCTGCTGACTCCATCAAAACAGGCAAGCTTTCACTCCTGCCTGCACCGCAGGATCTGACCTGGCTTGGAGGGGAGGGCCAGCATCACTCTGCCCAACACAGTAGCTGCCAAGTTGCCATTGGGGTTCTGAGCACGGAGCCTTTGTTGCCTGTGAGAAGGAGAGCCATGGAAGCCGCAGGCTGCCTAGCCAGTTCCTGGGGAGCGAGCGGGAGCGGAGGCCAGGAGAGAGAAATGCAAAGCTTCACACTTATGAATGGAGTGTCTGCCAAGGCTCACCATCACTTAGCTCGCTCTAAATCCGCCTCTAGCACATTCATTCCTGACCCATATTCACACATCCCAAAGCACCTGAATTTCTCCTGTAGGGTTGATTGTTATCCTTCCCGAGTCCCCCTACCTGAAAGGCCGCGACTAGTTCATCCTTCCTCCCCACCTGAAGGATGCCTTCTTGATGGAGAAGTGCGTGCACGCATGGATATGTGGTACAGTATGTATGGTACAGTGTGTGGTGTTTGTGTGCTCACACACCACTCACACGTTCCGGCTTTGGTCATCCGTCTGTGACTGTGTTCATATTCTTAGCTTCCTACAAACAAAGACTGCTTCTGAATATTTTCTTCTAGCACCACTACCTTTCAAGGACTAGACTCAAAAAGACGATTTGCGGAATTGCAAAATGTGAGACTTGAAATGAAACTTGAAAATCTTTCAGTCCAACTGCTTTATTTTAGAGATGAAGCAACTGAGGCTCATGGAGTGGATGTGTCTTATTCCAGGTTGGAGAACATTTTCGGATGACTTGAGAGGTATGGTTTTCAAACCTGGCCACAGATTGGAACCCCTTAGAGAGCTCTGAAAAATACCCAAACAGCTCACAAAGAGATTGTGGTGTAATTGTTCTGGGATGGGGCCCAGACACTGACACTTTTATAAAGCTCCTCAGGTGATTCTATGTAGAACAGATTTGAAGACCACTGGCTTAGAAAATGGGAATATTGCAAATAAAGACACAATGCACCTACCCACTGAGCCCCTTCTAACATCTGAGACAGGGTCAGAAGAGGTAGAATTGCTTCAGGTTGCTTGACTTGGAAGAGTCATGGATCCGTGAGAAAGCTACTTACCTGTTCTCCTACAGGGGAAAAGCTAAGAAGAATCACCACCACTGTGGAAACGCAGATAGAAGCAGTGGGGTAAGCAACGTTCCTAAAGCATCCACGGGGCAGCCACAGCACACAATGTGGGCGGAAGAAAAGCTCGATTCCCTTTGGCTACGTGAGGCTGAACACACAAGTTGACAACTGAAAGAAGACTTGTGTCCCAACCACAGCTGGAGTATCAGAGGAGAACAAATAAATGACAACGCGTGTCCACTATTCCAGGAACCCTAAATTAGGGTGTGATGAGTGGTTAGCAAAAAACAAAATAGGTTCTCAGAAGGGAGGTCATCTTAAGTCTACCTTGAAATTTGAATCCCTCAGAGTCCCCTGAACTGCATTTGCCTCACCCCGACCAGCTGCCTCGGCAAACCCTGCCCTGCCCTGTGTAAGTGGCCCCCCCTCGCCCCCTTTGACCGTCTAGTTCTATGCAGAAGGCAGGGCACAAACGTGCTGCACAGGCGACTGGATAGGATGGCAGCAGTGCCAAGAATCAACCAATAACTCGAATGACAAGAGCCAATAGTCGCAAAGCCAACTACCTCACGCCAGGTTTCCCCATCCTTGTGCTAACTGAGGGAGCATCACACATCCCTGAGCCCCTTGCGGCAGGAGTCAAGGTGGCGTAGCAGAGGCAGCAGCTGTTACATGATGGACCCAGAGCCCGGTGGAGCTTCCTCCCCCAGTACTCCCCATCTAAAAACAAGCATCCAGGGTTGCTGCGTTCTTCCCGCCCATCATAATTTGCACAAGCAACTGTGCAGGAGGCCATGGCACGCAACGTGCCCCCCTTGCTTCTGGTCCTGTTGGTTCTTCCCAATGTGATTAAAAAGAATGGCAAATGAAATCAAATCTGGGAGACTGTACTCTTTTTTTTTTTTTAAGATTGTTTTGGATGTGGACCATTATTAAAGTCTTTATTGAATTTGTTACCATACGGCTTCCGTTTTATGTTTTGGTTTTTCGGCCACGAGGCACATAGAATCTTAGCTCCCCAAACAAGGATCAAACTCGCACCCCCTGTATTGGAAGGTGAAGTCTTAATCACTGGACCACCAGGGAAGTCCCCATACTCTGTCTTCAGTTGCTTTGATCACTGATATGTTCCCAGCACCTACGACAATGCAGGGAACATAATAGGAACTCAATAAACACTTGCCAGGTGATTGAACCAACGGACAAATAAACAACTAGGTCTAGTCTGTGTTGGATTAGTTTGGTGACACTACCACCAAGGAGAAGCAAAGGAGGCGCCTCTGGAAAGTGCATTTGAATGAGCAATTGAAGCCAAAACCAGTCCATCTTTTGAACTTTCTTTTATTGCTGTAAAGGACAATACTCTTCGAGAAGCCAAAAAAAAAAGAAAGAAAGAAAGAAATCAAATTTAGTAACCTAAGATGTCCTTAGTAACAGAGCTGAAGAACGTGTTTTCCAATATTTGGTTTCTCAGCTTGACAGTCTCTCTTGAAATACTTTTTTCTCAGCAATGAAAATGTGAATCGTTGTTGGTTTGTTTTGTGGTTTGCAAATGACTTACAGAGCTCTTCTGGCAGAGTTTCTGTTTTTCTTCTTGCAAGTGAACAAAAGGCCATTTCTCTAATATGACTTAAGTGGGGGAGATTCTGAGATCTCCTGTCTTGGTTTTGGAAAGAGGAGACAAGGTAGGGAGGCAAGCAGAAAGAAGCACGAGGACACAGGAACAAGCGGGGCGCAGAAACTAAACAGAAGCAGGAAAGAGGCAAAGGGAAAAGGGACGTGGAACACTGGAGTGTCGGGGACACACAACAGCTGAGAACGCTGCTGTCAGTGGGGTCCCAGCCACACTTATGGGGCGTGAACTCGCCACTGGTTCTTTGGTCCCCCCACTCTCATTGCACCACGTCATCTGGGCTCCTGGTGACCTGGGAGGACAGACTCCCCTCCTCTCCTAGGCAAGCCTGTGCAAGGCGGAGCAACCCCTGCCAGGTTGACCCAGGTCTGTCAGCTGATCAATTATGTTTCCAGCGGAGGAGAAGGGAAAATGAAAGGGAGAAAGAAAAGGGGAGAGAGAGAAAGAGAATTGGGAGGGCAGAGGAGAGGAGGAGAGAGGGCAGAAAGAGGGAGGGAGGACAGGGGAGAGGAAGAGAGGGAGATGCAGGGAGAGTGAGAAGGCGAGGGATGGAGGAGGAACACACCCATCTCTTCGCTGAAGCTCTTGTAAGTTTAAGCGGCCACAGCAAGAGCGGGCTCAGTCCAGAAGGTTGCAGAAACAAATACATAAACTAAAATTCTAGAGGTTACTGGACGAAATCAGTCAAGGCAGAGGATAGAGTCCTCTTCTTCCCACCCTTTGCCAGTACAGCTTAGAGCTGTTCTTTTCCCTCTGAAATTCTTGGCTCCACCCTCCCCCTTCCCAGGGCCCCGCCCCC
>NW_020174430.1:1139458-1143952 GCF_003031525.2 Neophocaena asiaeorientalis asiaeorientalis | reverse complement strand
ACCCCCTCGCCCCTCCCTGAACAGTCTCCTCCTACAAAACGATGGGAGGTATGGTCCCCGCCGCATGTTTCTTCTAAGTCCCTTCCTGTCTTCACCAGCACATCCTCTAAGGGCAGGAGGCCTCTGCCACCAGGTGGGAGGAGACACCTGGGAAGATGTGGTACCCAACCCCATCCGACCTGTACACCATCGATTACCTTAGTTTTGAGTGTTTTCATTTTTTATGTTTAATTAGTTTTATTGAATTTCAGATGACTACAGACATAAAGTAAACATGTAACAAGCCAGTAGAGCAGAAAGAGAAGGAGCTGCGTAAATACCAGCAGGCCCAGCATGGAGCTCCACTTAGCACCGCCTGTTTGCCGCGTTACAAGCCTTAATGAGTCCTTACAACACCCAGGGGAGTTGCTCCCCATCCTGGCAGGCAGGTGGGGAGACGGGCGCACAGAGGGAAGTATTTCCACCTACAGAAAACATGGGGGACTTTGAGTTTGGATGTACCTGCTGCCCACCCAGCTGTGCTCAGGCCACCAGAACTGGCTGGAACTCCGGCAGGCACACTCATTAGGGTATTGGAAGGGTCTGTGGGACCTCCGCTGGGGTTACATATAAAGCAAAGCGGGAGTTTTTTGCGTCTTTATCATTCTAGTTGAGGGGCAAGAGGCAAGAGCAGGTCGTGAGCTCCAAACCTAAAATTTCTGGAACAGAGACAAATCCTAGACACGACAGTCCTCTCCAAAGTGTTCCCACCAGGAGCAGACGGCAAGAGCATCGCAAATCCTTCCAGCATGTTCCTGGACGTCCCAGAATCACGTGTCCCACGTTGACTCAGAAATGTCACCACTGCTTAGGATGTTGAGATAGCTCACCTCGCCCCAAGGGGTAAACTGTGGCTAAAGCCAACCCTGGTGTGGCCCATCCACGACACATAGCTGGCCCCAGCCTGGGTCACTGCTTCTCAGGGCTGCCAGACTGCGTGGGTGCAGGGGCAGAGCCCCGGGGAGCTGCTAAGACACAGTGCCTGGCAGAGCACACAAGCAGGAGACCAGGAGAGGCCCTTCAGGGACACAGCTCAGCACCCTTCATCTCAGCACCCTAGGAGAGGCCACTGGGAAACCACAGAAGTCAGGGGCAGATGTCACAGGATGAGAAGGGGTTCCAGGGCTCGTATTTGGCTTTAAAACTGACAAAGGGAAGAAGCAGCTCCAGGACAAGGCTGTGTGCCTGGCAAGTAACGCTGCGACCCAAGGATGGCCCCGGCTGGGACCCTCCGGCCACCTCGATCAAATGCCCCGAGGACCGTCACCGTGCGTGAAGGATGGAGGTGAGCTGCATTTGTTGTGCCAGTGTCCATGGCTCACCCATGGCTCGCCCCCAGCTGGCAGCTCCAAGCCTGGCAGCCAGGGTCCACACCGTGAAGCCCCTCTGCAGTCTCCCCTGAAGTTGTTTTCGGCCATGCTTCCAGGTGCCCACAATGCTTACATCAGGCCCAGGATCCCATCATCCCAAACCGATTTTTCACTTTGCCAGTAAACATTGTTATGGTCTCATCTGCCCCCCTCACATCTCAGAAGCACTGCCCAGCTCAGGCTGCGGCTGGCACCCAACTGTTTACTGTGAGTGGCAGGAACTTGGCCAATCCGCCCAGCTGAACGGTGTCCATGTTGCTGGTGCCCAGAGAACGAGAGGGTGAACCTAGCCCCATCTCCTCTCCCTTCCCCGCTGTCCTGCCTGTGTATAAGTGGGCAGGTGTGTTGATGTGGGATGTGAGAAGGTGAGGGAAAATGAGAAAGGTTAAGACAGGAATCTAGCCAAGCTCCTCGCAAAGTGTTGAAAGGAGCATTAATCCTTCGAAGGAGAAATGGTCGGGTTACTAGAAGGAGAGAAGCTGCAGCACCCCCAGCCATTCCTTTCAGAGCCTCTCAGTGGCAGAAGGTGGGCGGTGTGCTGAAAAGGACAGCGCCTAATCCCGTCCTCGGCCCTCACTCCGGCTCCCAGGAACTGGGAGGGGCTCTTGTTAATCAACCTCAGATCTTCTTAGGACCAGAGCCCCAGGGCGCTAATCACCCCCTGCCTCCCGCCCATCACTAATCAGTGCCGACTCCCTCCCCATCTAAGCTGGATCACGGTTGCTGGTGGGGTAGAGGTGAGAAGCAGGTCAGGGAGGGGTCCATCACCTGCCCCCAGCCCCGGGCACCTTTTCGAGAAGGCAAGAAACCCAGGAAGTAACGGCTTTAGGAAGAGCCAGCTTAAAACAAAAACAGAGGAGAAGGAAAAATTGCCTTAGAATGTGTACTGCATTCTAACTAGTCCCACTGGGTCAATGCAATAGGGGTGGATTACGGCAGGCAAGACGTGGCTGCCTCAGTAATTCTGTGAGTTTGATAAGAGGTAGCTGGCCGACTCCAGCTCTCAACCCCTTGAAGAGAAAACACACATCATGTTGGCTGGTCCAACTGGCATGTGGCTCAGGGGTCTTGGGGGTCCCTTTGCCTTAAAATTGGGGAGCCCTGTTCTTTTGTGACACTTTGAAGGCTATTCAGAACTGGCTCGAGCTGGGTAGCACAAATAAGGCCATTATTCGTCTTAGGAAAAGCAGGATTTGGTAGAATGTGAGGAGATCTGGGATAACCAAGTCACCTCCATCCCCACCCCAAGACGGCAACAAGAATGCAAAATCAGAATTCGCCCTGGAGAATTTTGCATCACCACTTCCTTTCCATCTATTCAGGAATAATTCAAAGTATGAGCAAATATTATGCTTCCCTGCATTTATTTCTGATTAAAAAAAAAATCATGTATGCTAATTTATATGTAAATTCAGTATGGCCCTGGGGCTCCTGGCATGCAGCCCGTGGGGCTGTGGATGGTGGAATTTTGGCCATTGTCTCCGGTTTGAAGTTACAGATGGAAGAGACACAGACCTCAGGACAGATGGAAATTATGGAGATCTTGGGACCTTCCCTGTCGCTTCCTCTGACCCCTCACTCCACCCCTTGCCTAGTTAGTTTCCATTGCTGTGGTTAGCATGATAGAAGCTGTTTCCCTGAGGCTACCTGGCTCTGGACTCAGTTTCCCCGCTGCCAGAGCTGGGGCTCTGACCTCACTGGGTGAGCCCCTGTTCACCCAGTACAAGCAGGGGTTTGCACACGCGCGCGCGCGCGCGCACACACACATGCTGCCACAGCTCCTTGTTACGTAAGACGAGTCAATCAGGGCTGCCGCCACGTGGCCTCCTTCACTCTCACACCCACCACCCGGTGAGGGAGGAGAGACACCCCGAGGCCGGCGCCCCCGAGGCTGGGTGCAGCAGGCAAGGCAAGGAGATCCCGCACAATGGACTTGCTCGCATCCAACTCATTGCTTGCATCCAACTCAGATCCCTCCGGGGCCCCCTTCCTCCCCCTCGAGCCCCAGCCGAAGGTACACACACATTCGATTCTTCCCAGCCTGGTCCCTCTGCCCACCTTGCGTGGTCACCCCTGCAACTATGGCAAGGGGACAGTCCCCAAAGCCCACCCTCAGAGGGAGGTCAGCGGGACCCGAGGTGGGGACCAGTCCGGACCACGAAAGCCCCGTGCTGCAGTGGGGAAGGGAATCAGGTGGGTGGGACTCCTCAGCCTTCTCCACCCCCTGGGAGTGAACTTTCCTCTGGGGACTCAGCTGCCTGGGCTGAGCTTCCACGCGGGGCCCTCTGGGAGATGGTGCTGGACCACCCGGGGGAAGTTTCTCTGCCCGTCTCGGTCCCTGGGAGTGCAGGGATCTTCAAAAAAGAAAGGCAAGCCAGACCCTCAAAGGACAGGGTGGGTGGGAGCAAGCAGGTGGGCAGGTAATGCGGCTGCTGGGACCTGAAAGCCGGGACAGAGCGCGGGGCCACCCGGTGCAGCGAGCGGACTCAAGGTTGAAGCGGATCCCAAGCCACCCCAGCACCGCAGGGCCACGTCACAGCGCGCACTCACCCCCAGCAAGCCTGGCCCCAACTGCAGCCCCTCAGCTCCGCTTCCCAGAAGAGAAAGAAACCAAACATTAGCATTCGACTCTTCATGCCTCTTTCCGTTCAACTTAGGAGGGCTTTCCGGAATTTCAGAGCCCCGCTCTGGTAAGATAAGCCTCTTATCTGCTTGTTACCACGCCCCGCTGCCCCCCTCCACAAACACACCCCAAAACACATGGGAAACTACCCCGCTGCCCACCACTGCTGCGGACCGATCCAGCCCTTCTAGCTGGCTCTCTGACCACGATGCACAGGTACCTGATTATGCCTAGCCTGCGTTTTCTGTTTGCTCCTTGCAGAAGCTTTGCAAGTTTACTGGCCGATAGATATTTAAAGTTTCCTCTCGTAATTTCTTCCCAGTACCATAAGCAATGCGTTAGCAGCCCCGTCGCCCTCCGAATCCGTGATTCCATGTGTCTCCATCTATCGTGTGTGTGCAAGAATGTACGGAGGTCCAGGGGACCAGCACACAGCCACGTACCGCACGGGAGCCCCAGACA
>NW_020174430.1:1091855-1139432 GCF_003031525.2 Neophocaena asiaeorientalis asiaeorientalis | reverse complement strand
TCTGTTCTGGCAGCAGCCAGCATCAAATCAATATCCTCACAGCCTGGGAGGGAGGATGAAGTCCCAGCCATGCTGCTCGGACGCTCTCTCCCCCACCTGCAAACCAACCGCACAGCAGAGCCGACTCAGAGAGTCTGCGAATCATCAACAGCACACTGTACAATTCCTGGGTCGACTGTAGGCAAATCAATAGCAAGCTCTTACCTTGAAAGAGAAACAGAGCAGCCAGCGCTGTGAAGATTGCCCAAGAGATAGAATTGTGCATTTTTGCCTGGATGGTTTTCATGATTTTTTTTTTCTTCTTTTTCTTCTTTTTTGTCAGGTTCGGGGTTTTTCTTTCTTTCTTTCTTTCCTGACAGATTGCGTTGCTCTCGAGCTGGTGGAAGGAGATTTAAATCCACTGTTTTGCTGAAGGACACCACAAGAAAGCCAAGGATGGGAGAGAGTGTGACTTCTCAGTAATTATCTCTCCTCATACTCTGGCACTGAGACACCTCGTACAATCTGGCCCTGGACAGCCCTCCTACAAGCTGCAATCATTGGTTCTAATCCAAGGATTGACAGAGCTACAACACACGCCCGCGGGTACGCGCGGGCGCACGCACGCGCGCGCGCACACACACACACACACACACACACACTCAGAAATCATTTACTGGGCAAATCAGGCTAGCTGATTAAAGAGACAGGAGCCTGGAGAGATGGTATGATAAATGCCACTTTGCCCCGTCTATATTACTTTCATTTTTTAAACTGACAGTCTCAGAACCCCAAGCATCAAAAAATCCCTTTCCTTCTGGCATTCCCTGGCCTCCTGAACTCAGATTCCCTTTACACTGGAAAAATCCCGCAGCCAGCAACCGATTACGGGAAATTTTAAAGGGACATTTTCAAGCTTGGTGAAACTTGCAAAGATGAGTCAGATTTCATTTGTTGGTACTTATTTTCCTCTCCGATGAAAATATCATTCAATAACAATTTTTTTCCCTCTCTCTCTCTCATCTTTCACCTTTTCCAATCAACCTCCTACTCTGTTGCTTTGAAAATAATAAATAACTTTCTATTTTCTTCTCCTGTCACTCCTGTTTCAGAATATCTGTATTACTCCTATATTTCATTCACTAAGTTTATTTCCTGAAGTCATCCATGTGTGTATGATGCCATGAAAAGAGACGGGGCTTCTGAGATTTGAGAAGAACTGCAGTCCGAATATGGAGAAGATTCTCCAAAAGGGAACAAGGGGTGAGTTTATTCTACATGCCTCAGTCAATCCACTTTCACTAAGATAAATAATGTAAGTGCTTGTGGTTTATTTAAACTGCAGCAAGATAGACTTAGGTTAGACACACTGAAGGACTTCCTGAGTATAGACTTTGTGTGTGGTTACAAAATGTCCTCAGAGAGTTGCAGACACGCATCTCCTTGATGGTGGGTAAGAATATAACTCTGACAGAAATAATCTAATGGATGTGATGACTTTTTGAGAGATCTGCTAACTCTAAGGTCCTGAAAACTGATGATCTAATTTGTGGTTTTCTCTTACGGGAAGCAAGTTATGTGATGCAAACAAAAATTCTGGAAAACTTAGCCTGTTCACGGCACCTTCCTTAGCTGATTCTGACACATGCATACCATCATGATGCCTCAACACACACATTTTTGAAGTATTTCTTCCAGAGTTCCACAGTAATTATTATACTTCTTGTAACCCCCATAATAATTTGAATGTACATATCCTTGAACTGCATAGAACAAAAGTACTTGCTGGGTGCACAGGTGAACTGGAAGCAGCAGTGCCATTTTGCACAAGCCTCAGAGGCGTCACTCACCTTGTGCTGTGCATGAAGGAGAGAGGCGCCCCCTGCAGGTGTGCAGCCCCGTGACTTAAGTGGAAGGAGCAGTGGGGTCTGGGGACCTGGATCCCAGTTGCAGCTCCACACAAACCAAGGGACCGTGAGCACGTCGTTTTATTTCTGTGAACCGTGGCCTTTCGTCTGTACAGTTAAAGGGCTGTGTCTCAAGTCTCTTTTTATTTTAAAGGCTTTCTATGCTAACTTTTTGTTTTCTGCCACTGCGTTCTAATTCACACATCCACCAAAATGCCCTTGATGTTCTGATCTCCCAAGGGACAAGCATTTTATCTCTAGACTGGTCTCCTTGTGCAGTGCTCCACAGAGTGACACGTGCAGTTGGATGCTCCGGAGTGGCTTTGGCCACAGTAATAACCGCCCAGCACAGAAGACAGAAGGCACGGTGGATTCCTCTACTGCCACTTCACTGCTCTCCAGAGTGACGAGGAAGACAGCGGGTCACCGGTAAGCCTTTCATCCCTACCTGAAGAGACAGAGACCAACATGTACAAGTGTCCTCACCCGGACCTGCAACAAATCTGTACATTCACCAATTTCTTTTAAGCATCCATAGGCGTGCCCACAGTAATAAACTAATCATTCTAGTCGACATTTATTGAGCATTTGCTACGTACCAGGCATGAGAGCCAGTGTTCCGCATGCATTTTTCTCTTTAAATTCTCACAACCTACGAAGTGGTACACTTATCATCCCCATTTTACAGATGAGGGCATTGAGGCTCAAGGAAAACTTGTCCACAGCCGGTCAGCAGTGGAGCCAGGATGTGATGTGAACCTGAGCATTTGTCTCTCAGACCAACCTCTAAAATACCATCCTATGCTAACTACCATAAGGGACTCAAATAGGTATCAGACAGTCTTACGTATAACCCCTTTGCTATTGTTTTCGTTTTGTTTTTTAATTTTTATTGGAGTATAGTTGCTTTACAATGTTGTGTTAGTTTCTGCTGTACAGCAAAGTGAATCAGCTATACGTATACATATATCCCCTTTTTTGGATTTCCCTCCCATTTAGGTCATCACAGAGCATTGAGTATAGTTCCCTGTGCTATACAGTAGGTTCTCATTAGTTATCTATTTTATATATAGTATCAGTCGTGTATATATGTCAATCCTAATCCCCCAGTTCATCCCACACACCCCCTTTCCCCCTTGGTATCCATACATTTGTTCTCTATGTCTCTGTCTCTATTTCTGCTTTGTAAATGAGATCGTCTATACCAATATTTCAGATTCCACATATATGCATTAATATACGATTTTTGTTTTTCTCTTTCTGACTTACTCACTCTGTATGACAGACTCTAGGTCCATCCACATCTCTACAAACGACCCAATTTCATTCCTTTTTATGGCTGAGTAATATTCCATTGTATATACACATCTTCTTTATACATCCCTTTGCTATTAATAGCCTATGTTAATAGCCTAGCTATTAAAAATTATATGAAACAACACATACATCCATAGAGAGCATATAGAAAACCCATGCATTACGTTTAGTAATAACTGAGTTGCAAATGGTTGGTGTAGATAATTAGTAATTTTATCTGAATGCAAGGAAGTGGTAGACGGGCATTTTCTACGATAGTTTTAAAAAGTGCTCTGGAGATGGTGAGAGTCATGCTATACCTTGAAAGTGAGGTAGAGACCAGATCTAAAGCAGAGGGAAGAATGCACAGTCAAGCGATACCATAAATCAAAACTGGAGGATGGAAATACACCACCCAACTCTGGGGCTCTTGAAAGCTGTTTGACAGCCCTGACCTTGCCCTGCTATGTTGCAATAAAGTTTTTAAAAGATTTTAAAAAATGAACCCTGGCACAGATTCTGATCCATCTTAGTTACCCTCTGCGCACAGATGATGTAACCGTGGCTGACACACACGGGCACGCTCAACAGACACTCGTCGTGGTCAGCACGGCTTGTTGACCGCGCGCACAGGCTGGGCTGCATCCAGCTGGTTCAGATCCCTGGGACCTCGGGACCTTGGCTGAGCCATCTCAACTCCACGTCTGAAATGAGGACACTAGCTATAACTCATGCCCACCATCACCATACATCGTAACCATCAGCTAGTCTTCATTTGTTTTACCGTTTTGGTCAAATGGAGACTGAAGTGGTCTGCTACGCGTCCTAGGGAGGAGCTCTCAGCGCTTGTGAACCAATCTCCTGGGGCGCTTCATTCCAGAATCGCACTTCCTGCGTTCACCAAGGTGAAATCTCTCCTTAGGGACTGTCAAACCGAAAGTCTAATTTGGACTCCGAGTACTGCTCAGTGCTAAGCTATCTGGAGAGCTATGTCTCTTTCAATGCTGGAATTTACCATGGAGTAAAATTCTCCAGCGGCCTGCATGTTTCACAGAAGCACACAGTGGAGAAGACATCTTTTCCTCTCCTCTGATGTGGGTTGGACACAGGGGCACCCACACAGGCCTGTTGGATATTCAAAAGATCATTGATACAGTTACAGAGGAGAAAGCGGGTCCACCCAGGGGTGTGCTCAACCAGGCCCGTCCCTTACCTAATGGATGGATCACTTCGAAGCAGTCTGCATTTTCCTTTCCTTTTTCCATTTTAATCTCAGTCTTTCAGGCCTCAGGGCTGGGAATCTTTTCTTCTGCAATTGCCCCAAACAGCGCGTGTCTGGGTCCTTCCATATGGGGTGGCCTGGGCCGTGCAGGGATTCTGTGACTCTGGAGGCCCTGACTTGGGGGGAGCTCTCATTGGAGGGCACCCTTGGAAATCACAGCTCCTCACTCAACAATCAGGGCTCCTTCCACTGAGCTCGGAGGCTCAAGTACTTCTCATCAGGTGTCTGCAGGATGAGATTTGCCTCTTGGATTAGCCAGATGCAGGATATGCACCATTTACTTCCCAGGTCAAGGGTCAGAGGAGGGTGAATGGTCCTAGGACAACACTGACGTCAGGAAAGGGGCCTCCTGTCCTAGGCAGAATGGTATTTTCTCACCAGCCACACTCCTTGAAGTTAAGAAAAATTTACTGCGGAAGTGATTTTTCTGTTTGCAGATTAGAAATGAGGAAGAGGAATAAGAAATAAGGAATAAGGAAGGGGAAACAGATGAGGTCTTTAATTTCTGAGGAGAGGCAGCCAGGATGGCATTTTGCGAACCGTTCATCATCCGGGATCTGAAGCTTCTGCACTTCAGCTTCTGAGCTGAAGGGCAAATGGGGATTGATTCTCTGTTAACTGGCCCATGCACACCTGGCGCCTCACTGAACCGGACGGCAAGCCCAGACAGCAAACCCTGGAAGGTCACAGTGGGCCTGGCTGCCCCGCAGTCCAAAGGCCAGCTGAACCTGAGCACAGCCCTCTTGCCTGCGAGGAGGGTGACAGCCACGCACACGTGGTGGGCCTGGTCCAAGGCTGGAGATGGAGGCCCACAAGGAGGAGGAGTGTGTGTGCTGGGGGTAGGCGGTGGGCAGCGGGTTTTATTCCTCGCAGCTGTCATGGAAAGGACCACGGGGGCTTCAACCTAAAGCGCAGCCCTGAAATAATGTTCAGGACTTAACAAATGCCACTGCTCCACTCTGCCTCTGCCTCTGTGGCCGCCTGGCCGAGGCTGGGTGGTGGTGAGCCCGCCTCCGGGGCAGGGGGGTCTGCCTGCCCTCCCACACCTGGGGTGGAGCAGGGGGCCCAGCTCTGACTTGCAGTGTCCCTTCTGGAGGGAGAAAGCCATGCTGGAGGAGGAAGGCGGTCCCCACATTTTCAAGGGGTCTCCCTGGAAAGCCATCTTGAATGTGGCTCCGGCGTTATACGGTCACTTTTGATGTGAACACATGTGATGTGGCAAGGGCACCAATAATGCTGGAATTCTGTGGCGTCTATTTTGAGAATTCTACTTAAAGCCGATTCCCTGATTTATTGATAATTTGCCTAAGCTGATATTACAATGAAAGTCGAACCCTTAGCAGCACAGTGATTAAGGACACAGAGACTTAAATCCACGTTCCTACAAGCGGAACACGGTCCGTGTTTTCTAACTGGAATTACAGGCACAAGTCATCTCGCCTGGGTTTCTACGAGTCATCATCATCATCTCAGAAAGAAGCCATACAGGGCTTCCCTGGTGGCGCCGTGGTTGAGAGTCTGCCTGCCGATGCAGGGGACATGGGTTCGTGCCCCGGTCCGGGAAGATCCCACATGCCGCGGAGCGGCTGGGCCCGTGAGCCATGGCCGCTGGGCCTGCGCGTCCGGAGCCTGTGCTCCGCAATGGGAGAGGCCACAGCAGTGAGAGGCCCGCGTACAGAAAAAAAAAAAAAAAAGAAGTCATACAGCACAGTAATATAACAGAAAAAATTTCACATTTAAAATCAGAAGACCTGGATTTGAGTCTAATTCAATTCTGCGATCCTCAATTTTCTCATCTCATCTCATCTCCGCCCATCTTGTACTTAAAGTGGAAATAATAATATCTACTTCACAGAGTCGATATGAATTAACCAAAATGAAGACTCTGAAAGCCCTGATACGACGTCTAACACACACATTGGCTCCAATGTCTTTATAATGAGCTTGCTTGAGAAAACCAATCACAGTGTTGGGTAATATTCAGCATGAACTTGACAGAGAGTCACTGCCCCCAGATGCTTGTTGCCAGCAGTTTTCTCTGGGCTCCGTGGGAGGTGGGGGCTGTTAGCACACTGTCCTGCTCGCCCCCAGGAATCAACTCCATGTGGCTTCACTGGGCTGCTACCCTCTCGGTGCGAACGTGGGCAAGTGGCCCAGGGCTGACCAATCAGTTTCTTCCCTGAGAGTTTTCCAGGTGCTGTTTGGAAACAGACGCTGCTCCGGAGGGTAAATTTCCTAACAGATGGAGAAAGTCTGCAAGGAAAAAAGTCAAGCAAAACTAGGAGGAGAACCAAGAGGAGAAAGCATCACTGAAAGTAGGACAAGTCAAGCCTGAAGGCAGACACGCACCCTTATTTGCTTCAGTTATTTCAGATTGAGTTTCTGTCACTTGCAACTGAAAGCATCTGGACTGAAGGGTCCATGTGGGGACAGATGAACACAAACTCCCTTTGCTCCCCTCTCCTCCCCACACTACTTCCCCTGAGAGCTGGCAAATACCTAGATATTGCCTGAAGCCCCAGGAAGAGATGGAGGTGTCTATGGTCCCTTACTTACAAGATTAGTGTTATTATCAAATTGGAATAAAAATAAGCTCACAGACGGAGTCAAGATGGATCAAACTGGAATTAAAATAAGGTCACAGACGGAGTCAAGATGGACCAAGTCCATCTTCCTAAGGGTTGGGGTGGAGGGAGTAAACCCCTGTTTAGTGAGCATCTCTGTACGCCAGATGCTGTGCTGGCATCTTCATGTGTCTTCTCCCTTAACCCTAACAGCAGCCCTGGAGGCTGAACACTCTTACCCTTCGTCGGCACGTACAGGGACTGAGTACCGTGTCCGCGGTCACACAGGGAGCCGCTGGCCAGGGCTTCCCAACACCCAAACCCTGCTCTTCACCTCACCTTGGTCTACACTGCAAGTGAAACTGATACCCAAAGTGAAACAATCAGGGTGGTCAGTGAGAGGCATGAGAAAGGCATCAGCCCTGGTCCACTCTGAATACGAGATGGAGCAGTTCATCCATGCCAAGGGGGACCACTGGGCCAAGGGCTGGAGGTGAACGTGGGGCTCCGGAGAAATCAAGGTGACCCAGCCTGGTGGGTTGGAAGCTGTGCGTCCAAGAGCACTGAGAAGGCGTGTCATCTGGGCCTTACCTGGGAGGTCTTGGTGTCTGAGAGGTGTGAACTGAATTTGAGAAGCAGAGTCGCCGGGGATTCTGAGACAGTGAAAGCAATGGGAACGGGTATTTCTGGAGGTTACCCCGGTGGAACGTACAGTGAATCAAGGCCCTCCCTCAGAGGAGACCCCGCCCTCCCCGGCCTTTGGGGCTTGGACGGCTGCCCACCCACTGCTTCTCCTTGTCTAGCTGGGCGGACTGTGGGCCAGGGGCTCCCTGCTCCTACAGGTCATGCGCATGAGTCCAGCACTCACGTGGGTCCCGGCAGCCTGTGCCCCAGGAGGCTGCACGGATCGTGGTATGAGGGTGGGCGCCAGGCTTGAACCTAGAGGTGGAAGGGTCCCTGGGGTACCCGGAACAGCCCACTTCCCTACATGGGGGTTGATGACTCCGCCCATTTGACAATAAATCGTCACTCTGCGGCTTTTGGCCGCTTCCCTCTATGTAAATATCTAACTGAAAGACTTTACGGGGAGGAGGAGTCTGGTCTAAGGAAAGGTTTATATATTTCTGAATCGTTTGGCTTCATGATCTCCTAGAAGCCTATTGAATTCTACCAGCCAGATTTTGGGAAGACTGTGAAATACACAGCGTCCAGGAACGTTTCCATGGGCTTCCCTGACTGTCACTTCACACGGAGAAGTGGTGTCTGGAGAAGGGCAGTAACATCCTCAGGTTCATACGAGTTGAAGCTGAACCGGGAGCAGAGTGAGGTCTTTTAGCTCCATGTCCACTGTCATTTCTTTTTTTTTTTTTCCTTTCTTTCTTTTAATAAATGTATTTTTTATTTATTTTTGGCTGCATTGGGTCTTCGTTGCTGGGCGCAGGCTTTGTCCAGCCGCAGTGAGCGGGGGCTACTCTTCGTTGCGGTGCGTGGGCTTCTCATTGCGGTGGCTTCTCTTGTTGCGGAGCACGGGCTCTAGGAGCATGGGCTTCAGTAGCTGTGGCACATGGGCTCAGTAGTTGTGGCGCATGTGCTTAGTTGCTCCGTGGCATGTGGGATCTTCCGGGACCGGGGCTCGAACCCATGTCTCCTGCATTGGCAGGTGGATTCTTAACCACGGCGCCACCAGGGACGTCCCCACTGTCATTCCTTTTACTCCAGAATGTGTACAGATACCTGAAACCGCCTCTGTCCAAGTAAACAGCCCCATGTGCTCACTTCCCCAAATTGTATTCTTTGTAACTGAAAGTCCTGAATCCTTAAAAGTGTACCCATACCTGGAAGGGGTGGATGAATTCAGGGGGAAGGGGTTTCAGCTTTGTTGCAAAGAACGGGCTGTGAAAGAAGAGGTGATGGTGAGAACAAAAGAGTGTGTGTGGAATCGGGAGTGCGGGGAGAGGGGAGGAGGGAACAGGGGTGGCGACTGCAGGGGCTGGGTGTGCTGACAGGGATGCCAGAACGGGCCTTCCTGGTGGTCCTGAGCGCTGCTTTGCAAGGCAGGAGACAGGAGGTCTAGTGGTAAGAAGGCATGACGTGATACTCTTCACACCTGGCTTGTCCATGTGCAGTCCCTGTAACTACACAGATGGCTTCTGCAGGGAAGGGGGAGGCAATGATTCTTCGAGGAGGGTATCGGCGGAGTCTAAGTGGGAGGTGGCCAGCCCAGGCAGCAACAGCCGTTCATCATAGACATCTGAATGGCTCTAACCCACAGCAGGAGGTAGAGGAGACATATAAGGCTTAAAATCAAATCATGTGTCAAGCTGAAGAATAATGGTACTTTCTCTAAGGAGTATGTATATATTTTTAATTTCTGAGTGAATTAAGTGCCTATAAAAGGTGTTGAACTGGCAGCCTAGAAAGCTGGAGTCTTTGATTTATGCCTCGAAGAAGACAGACAGAGACAGCCTCCTGAATCATTCCTGAGTCACTGAGCCTATGCGCTCTGCCCTTTGTCTGGCTAAGAGTACTGACTCACCGTCCGCTGTGTGCAGACCATTCCCACCATTCTCTATAAGCTTTAGGTTAGGATGATACAAAGGCTAAATGGTAGGGAAATAAAGTACATGAATTTGAGGCAGCTTACGAAGGAATCATTCTGTTGTTTATGGGCAGATCCATAACACTAACTCTTGTACACCTTTACACTGAATTTCTATTTTCAAAGTACATTTGCATATTCTATCTCATAACCCTTTCTTAAAATATCTGCAATCTTTGTTATTGTCATGTTTGTCTTTGGATGGGAGACCGGGGTAGGGGTGATGATAGCATGGTAGATTTGGAAGCACTCTTAGAGAAGTGATGGGACGAAAGGCAGGACCCGTACGTCCTGAAGAGAGAGAAGATGCAGAGAGAGAAGCTCCCCTTGGGCAGTGGAGGGGGTGCTGGAATCAACCTCCCTAACTCCCTCTCCACCTTCCACTGGTCCAGACATTGGTCATAATTATGTAACACAGAGCAAAAAAGAAAACACACACACACATACACACAGAGATCATGTAATAACAATAATAAAAACATTAACAAAAACAGCATCTTATGAGAGAACAAAGTATCGGGATAAAGTAGAGGCCTAGAGGCAGAAATAGCTGTGTGGTCATTGAGGTTAGGAAGAGCTGGGTTGCTTAGAGGACACTTCAGCTGTGTGAGTTACAGATGCCCTACTAGCGAACTGGGGGAGCAAAAGGAACCACAGAGGATTAAACACAGCACGTAGGTAAAGCCGTCAGCACTAAGTTGGTGGCTGAATATATATTACCTCTCCTACTAGAAGACAATTATGGCTCAATCAGGTAGACAAATATAATTATTTGGTTTTTTTTAAGTAAACAAAAGATTGATTTTTACATTTAAACTCTGATTAGTATTGGCTCTAACTTTGATTTCTTTACTTATTTTTCTTTAATTGAGTAGATTCTTGACTTGATAGATGAGTTAGGCTTTAGTTATATTCCCCTGGCATTGAGTCTGGAGAAGCTTTCTGGGGGTGTAATATGTTGGCAAAATACTGAAATACTTAAAATTAGCTACCAACATATGGGAGAAGAAGTGACTCCCTGAATCCATCCCTTTCAAAAGCAGGGGTGTTCCTAGGAGAGGGAGAGATTCCGGGGCCCTCCATGCTCAGGGTCCTGTCGCCCACCGTTGATGGGAATGTGCGCACATAGACACGGCCCACGCCTCCCTCAGCGATCCGGAAATACCATCATGCAGCCACACAGGTAACGTGGCTTTAACGAGTATGTTTGTATTTGATGTTATTAGAAATGAAATGTTTGTGGAAATGTCACTGCACAAGGAAGGCACCTACATGGGGCAAGGAGGTGAGAGTCTTAACAAAAGCTGAAAGTACCACCCCCGCTCACGCACTCACATCCAAGCGTGTGTCTACTTCATTCACAGTCACAGTGCAATCTAAATCATGTGTCCAAGTGAAAGTACTGAAAAGACAGTCAGAATGCTAATGTCTACATTGGTTGTGATGCCATGTCTGCTCACCTTTATTTTTCTTCCACATCTTAGAGATGGAAAAGCGAGCAGCAAAGTGATCAGGGTGACATGGTATCATCCATCCAGAAGGGAGACCCATGAGGTCTGACCCCAGCCTCACACCACAGTTACTGATTCCAAATGCCGTCCTCACGTCTGAAGAACATTGGTCAGATTGCAAACGTGCCGAATGTCTTTAATTCCTTCAAGTGTAATATAGAGCTGTATTCCATTTCTCAGTCAAATTGAAGAGGCTTATTGGGCCCCAGCTTTGCAGGCATTGTGATAGGCTCTGTGTCTTGTCCAGATACAGGTATACTGCATCCAGGGAAACACTGGTTCATGTGATGGATGGCCCAGTGCTGATTTAGCACCTACCGTGAGCTGGACGCTTTACAAGTACTATAGATAAAACTATTAGCAAATCTGGGTTTTTTCCTAAAGTTGCTTACAGTTTAAGAGGGAGACTGACCAACAGTTATAAACGTAAAGGATTCTGAATAAATCAAGATAAACGGCACTAACTGGCATAAAAAAAGAACTCTAGAATCTCAGAGCCTTCCAGCAAAAAAAGAGGACTTTTTTAGCTTATGCTAACTCATAGCGGGGCAGAGCCATCACCTGGGAGGTCAAAGGAAGAGCTTAGGCAAAAGTGAGATGGCCCAAACTAAGGCAGGGGCAGTGAGATCACAAGCAGAAGCAGGAGTCAAGAGATACCTCACAGAAGGCACAGTGCTAGATGCTGCATCTGCACCAGGTACCGGTCAGCATCAGGGCAGGTTAACCGAACAGGATGACTAGTATGAAAAATAATCAAGAAGAAAAAGAAGTGCATTTAAGTCCCAAGTGCATTTTAACCGAACAGGATGACTAGTATGGAAAATAATCAAGAAGAAAAAGAAGTGCATTTTAAGTCCCAAAGTAATACAGGTACATGTAACAACAGAAAGAAACCAGTCATATCATAACTAAATCTAAAAATTAGTGATGTTACTGTTTTGTGAAAAAAAATAATACTTATCTGAAACTCAAGTATCAGCTGCTCTTAACATGGAAGAGACCGGGTGTTTTGATGCTTGGAGAGCAGTGGAACAGGAAACAAGGAAAATTTTTTAAAATGCTACAATTCTGTGTCCTTAAGAAAAGGAAAAAGCCTAATGATTAACTCTAGGTAATTTTAGAAAAATACATTTAATTCCACGTTAAAGATGTATGGATGATCTGCAGAAAAACTGAAAGATAATATATAACGTCTAAACTATTTGAGAGAAGAAATAAAAGAATGAAAAGGAAAAGAATAAAAACACAGACAAGTATAAAAATGTAGCAAAAAATCTGAGAGAGGGCTAAATAAGCAACTGAAAAGAATGATAAATAGAAAATATAGAGGTAGATAATTAGAAAAAGTACTAAGATTATACTACCAATAAATATGAGTATATTAACTTTATCAAAACACAGAGATTCACAGATTTGGGGGAATTTTTTGGTTTTAGGCTACTTAGGAGAAATACAAATAAAATAAAGCAAGATAGAAGTTTTAGTAATATGCCAGGAAAATAATAACAAAAACAGGTACAAAGATATTAATACCAAAGAACAGAAATCAAGGTAGAAAGACTAACCACAAGAAACAGTGGTATGTAGAGGATCAATAGTACAACCCACCGAGAAGAAATAATAGTCATGAGCTTTAGTGATATGAACAAGATGGTTACAAAATAAAAAATTTTTGTATATGCAAGGAGAAATGGACAATTCTACTATTAAAATAAAAAATATTAATACAATTCTCAAAAAATGAGAGTGCAAATGAGCAAAAAAAGTGCTCAGAAAATTTTCATAACACAATCAACAATCTGAAAATAAATGAATTAGACAGATATAGTTATGTAGATAGATAGGTAAATGATAGATATAGAAAGAGAGAGAAAAAAATCGAATTCAAAACATGGAAAATGCTCCTCCTTTTCAAACACAACAGAATTTTCACAAACCAGCTATGTTCAGGCCAAAAAAAAAAAAAAAAATCTCAATACATTTAATGGTCAGAATGCTATGAGCCATGTTCTCAGAACAAAATACATTAAAATTAAGACTTAAGAGAGAAATCAGGGAAATTACTTGAAAAGAGAAATCCTGGTTTAAGCAGAAATTCAAATAAAAATTACAAAATATTTATAAAAGAATGAGAACATTCTATAGTAAATCGCATGGAATGTGGCCTAGGAAATCTATAGTCTTCAGTGACATTCTTAGACAATAAGAAGCAGTAGAAGTAAATTCGGTAGCTATACATGTCCGTTAGGAAAACTTTACAAATAACAAACAGAAAAAACCAAACAAGCAGTGCCTTAAGAAAAAGAGAACCAGGTATTCTTTTTCTTTACTTAAAAGTCCAGGCGGTGCCTTCAAGAAGGCGGAGGAGTAAGACGTGGAGATCACCTTCCTCCCCACGGATACATCAAAAATACATCTATATGTGAAACAACTCCTACAGAACACCTAGTGAACACCCGCAGAAGACCTCAGACTTCCCAAGAGACACCCTCAGGTGACCTACATGCAGAGGCAGGGCCAAATCTAAAGCTGAAACCCGGGAGCTGTGAGAACAAAGAAGAGAAAGGGAAATCTCTCCACGCAGCCTCAGGAGCAGCGGATTAAAGCTCCACAATCAACTTGATGTACCCTGCATCTGTGGAATACCTGAATAGACAACGGATCATCCCAAATTGAGGGGGTGGACTTTGGGAGGAACTGTAGACTTGGGGTTTGCTTTCTGCATCTAACTTGTTTCTGGTTTTATGTTTATCTTAGCTTAGTATTCAGAGCTTATTATCATTGGTAGATTTGCCTATTTTTTTTAGTATAGTTTTTAATGCTTGTTATCATTGGTGGATTTGTTTTTTGGTTCTCTTCTTTCTTTCTCTCTTTCTTTTATTACTTTTTAATATTTTTTCTAAAATATAAGTTTATTTTATTTTATTTCTTTCTTTTTTCTCCCTTTTATTCTGAGACAAGTATCTGACAGGGTCTTAGTGCTCTGGCCAGGTGTCAGGCCTGAGCCTCTGAGGGGGAGAGCCAAGTTCAGGACATTGGTCCAGCAGGGACCTCCTGGCCCCACGTAATATCAAATGCAGAAAGCTCTCCCAGAGATCTCCATCTCAACGCTAAGACCCAGCTCCATTCAATGACTAGCAAGCTACAGTGCTGGACACCCTATGCCAAACAACTAGCAAGATAGGAACACAACCCCACCCATTAGCACAGAGGCTGCCAAAAAACATAATACATTCACAGACACCCCAAAACACACCACCAGATGTGGTCCTGCCCACCATAAAGACAAGATCTAGCCTCATCCACCAGAACACAGGCACCAGTCCCCTCCACCAGGAAACCTACACAAGCCACTGAACCAAACTTACCCACTGGGAGCAGACACCAAAAACAACAGGAACTACGAACCTGCAGCCAGCAAAAAGGAGACCCCAGACATAGTAAGATAAGCAAAATGAGAAGACAGAAAAACACACAGCAGATGAAGGAGCAAGGTAAAAACCCACCAGACCAAACAAATGAAGAGGAAATAGGCAGTCTACCTGAAAAAGAATTCAGAGAAATGATAGTAAAGATATCCAAAACCTTGGAAATAGAATGGAGAAAATACAAGAAACGTTTAACAAGGACCTAGAAGAACTAAAGAGCAAACAAACAATGATGAACAACACAATAAATGAAATTTAAAATTCTCTAGAAGGACTCAATAGCAGAATAACTGAGGCAGAACAATGGATAAGTGACCTGGAAGATAAAATAGTGGAAATAACTACTGCAGAGGAAAAAAAAGGGACTGAGAAAATATTTGAAGAGATTATAGTTGAAAACTTCCTAATATGGGTAAGGAAACAGTCAATCAAGTCCAGGAAGTACAGGAAGTCCCATACAGGATAAATCCAAGGAGAAACATGACAAGACACATATTAATCAAACTATCAAAAAATAATACAAAGAAAAAATATTAAAAGCAGCAAGGGAAAAGCAACAATTACCATACAAGGGAATCCCCATAAGGTTAACAGCTGATCTTTCAGCAGAAACTCTGCAAGCCAGAAGGGAGTGGCAGGACATATTTAGAGTGATGAAACGGAAAAACCCAAAAGCAAGATTACTCTACCCAGCAAGGATCTCGTTCAGATTTGATGGAAAAATTAAAATCTTTACAAAGAAGCATAAGCTAAGAGAATTCAGCACCACCAAACCAGCTCTACAACAAATGCTAACACAAGAGAAGGAAAAGAATTACAATAAGAAACCCAATTAAGAAAATGGTAGAAGGAACACACATATTAAGAGATGGACTTCTCAAACTCTTCCAAAATATAGCAGAGGGAGGGACACTCCCAAATTCATTCTACGAGGCCACCATCACCCTGATACCAAAACCAGACAAAGATGCCACAAAGAAAGAAAACTACAGGCCAATATCACTGATGAACATAGATGCAAAAATCCTCAACAAAATACTAGCAAACAGAATCCAACAGCACATTAAAAGGATCATACACCATGATCAAGTGGAGTTTATCCCAGGGATGCAAGGATTCTTCAGTATATGCAAATCAATCAATGTGATACACCATATTAACAGATTGAAGGAGAAAAACCATATGATCATCTCAATAGATGCAGAAAAATCTTTAGACAAAATTCAACACCCACTATGATAAAAAGCATCCAGAAAGTAGGCATAGAGGGAACTTACCTTAACATATTAAAGGCCACATATGACAAACCCACAGCCAACATCGTCCTCAATGGTGAAAAACGGAAACCATTTCCACTAAGATCAGGAACAAAACAAAGTTGCTCACTCTCACCACTGTTATTCAACATAGTTGTGGAAGTTTTAGCCCCAGCAATCAGAAAAGAAAAAGAAATAAAAGGAATCCAAACCAGAAAAGAAGAAGTAAAACTGTCATTGTTTGCAGATGACATGCTACTATGTAGAGAGAATCCTAAAGATGCTACCAGAAAACTACTAGAGCTAATCAATGAATCTGGTAAAGTAGCACGATACAAAATTAATGCACAGAAATCTCTGGCATTCCTACACACTAATGATGAAAAATGTGAAAGAGAAATTAAGGAAACACTTCCATTTACCATTGCAACAAAAAGAATAAAATACCTAGGAATAAACCTACCTAAGGAGGCAACAAAGCTGTATGCAGTAAACTATAAGACACTGATGAGAGAAATTAAACATGATACAAAAAGATGGAGAGACATACCATGTTCTTGGATTGGAAGAATCAACATTGTGAAAATGCCTATACTACCCAAGGCAATCTACAGATTCAAAGCAATCCTTATCAAACTACCAATGGCATTTTTCACAGAACTAGAACAAAAAATTTCACAATTTGTATAGAAACACAAAAGACCCTAAACAGCCAAAGCAATCATGAGAAAGAAAAACAGAGCTGAAGGAATCAGGTTATTGGATGGACACAGAGACTGTCATATAAAGTGAAGTAAGTCAGAAAGAGAAAAACAAATACCGTATGCTAACGCATATATATGGAATCTAAAAAAAAAAAAAAGGCTCTGAAGAACCTAGGGGCAGGACAGGAATAAAGATGCAGACATAGAGAATGGACTTGAGGACACAGGGAGCGGGAAGGGTAAGCTGCGACAAACTGAGAGAGTGGCATGGACATATATACACTACCAAACGTAAAACAGATAGCTAGTGGGAAGCAACCGCATAGCACAGGGAGATCAGCTCGGTGCTTTATGACCACCTAGACGGTTGGCACAGGGAGGATGGGAGGGAGATGCGAGAGGGGGGAGACATGGGGATATATGTATTTGTATAGCTGATTCACTTTGTTATACAGCAGAAACTAACACACCATTGTAAAGCAATTATACTCCAATAAAGATGTTAAAAGAAAAAAAAGCAAGTCCAGAAATGTGTGGTTACTGGAATTAAGCCAGTGCTTAAATAGTATCCAGCCAAGGGTTTTACAATTTTGTTAGCCTTTGGCCTTATCACTCAAGATATCTGCTGCTTCTCCAGACATGTCATTCATATCCAAGCAGGAAGGAGAAGAGTGTGTTAGCTTTTGTCCACCCCATTTTAAAGGAAAACAAATGTTTTCCCTAAATCCTAGTAGTGTTCATTGGCCAGAGGTATAGCAAATGGCCAATGCTGGCTACAAGGGAAAATTTGAAAATGAATCACAGAGTCAATGAAGGAAACAAATAACCATAAAAGAGAATGATATAAAAGAAACAACAATAATAACAAAAAACCTATCAATAAAAATAAAATCTGGTCATTTGAAAAGACCAATAAAATAGCTAAAACCCAGGCTAGTGTCATCGAAGGAAATATTTTATACAAGCACTATTGGAAATAAGAAAGAAGACATGAACTAAATTTTAAATATTGTGAGAACGTGAGGTACAGCTCTAAGCCAATAGTTGTGAATATCTAGATGAAATCAATGGTTTCTTAGGAATATGGAACTGCCAACATTGACTCAGTAGGCAGAAACCCTGAATAGAAAAATAATCAGCCAATAAATTAAAAAATGCATCTACCAGCCAAAGAACACAGTGGAGTCCCATCAGATATAAAATTACATACAGTCAGATGATCTTTTAAACTCCCTTAGGAGTCTAGCATAAGCATTTTTTTCCTCCAGAATTGGAAGGTTTCACTCTTTTTTTAGAGGTGGATCAAAAATGAAGCCACTTGTTTAAATTTAGAAACTTGTTGCTTGAAAACATTCTCTTTAGACGTTAGAATCACATTCATCTTCATGAAATACACGCAGGAAAGGAAGCCAATTGAGGAAGAAGCATACAACTGCCATATCATCCTTATTCTGTGTCTGGAATACTCTAGGATACAGTTTAGAATAAGACTGGTGTGCCTACGGGCAATTAGTTTATAGTAAAGATTGTTTTAAAGCAGTGGGGAAGGAATTCACTATTAAATAAATGGTGCTGGGAAAATGATAATTGTCCATCTAAAAGGAAAAGAGAAAGACAAATAGACACAGACACAGACAGACAGAGACAATTTTTTTCTTGAACTTACAAGAAAGTTAATTCAAGATGGGATGAAGAGTTTAATATAAAGAACAAAGTTCTTTAAGTATTTGAGGAAAATATCAGAGAATGTGTTTTTAAATTGTGTACTGGAAGGCTTTCCTCAGTAAGATACAAAACCTAGAATTTATAAAGGAAAAGATTGACAGGTTTTTCTGTACAAAAATTATAAATGTCTGCATGACGAAAGACTCCATAAACAAAGCTAAAAGACAAGTAAAAGAAATACTGGTGCAGCGGAATATTATTTTGATATAATAACTGATTTTTCTCTACCTTCCTGTTACGTGGGCCCCCCGTCCCCTCACCCAGCTGCCCCCTCCTCACCTCGGCAGCAGCAAGGGCGTTCTACGTTCCCTGCCTCAGAGGACACATGACACAGAATAATGCAGAAAACAAAAGGGTCCCTTCTCAGTTTTGAAATTTCAAAAGCCTAGGACATGGCATAGAATAACATTTGGAAAAACGCGTCTGTAACCATCTCAGTCTGCAGATTTGACTGTCTCCATTCTCAATCAAGATTTTTTCGTGGCTTCGCGAAGAAAAGGAGTTGAAAAGGAAACAAAGAGAACTGAGAAACTCGTTATCTTGAGAAAGAAATCCTGCCACAGGCTGAGCTGTTGTCGTAGGGGCTGTGTGTGTGTATGGTGGAGGTACAAGTGACAGAAAACTCAGAAACAAGGAGTCTTACATCTCTTTTTCTTAAGTGAGGCCCGGGGATACACAAGACCCCAACGTGCCCTCTCCTTAACCCAGCCCTGTGTGGTGGGAGAGCGATGGCAAAAAAATGCCTGTGTGGTGTGTCTGGAAGGATGGGTTTGACAGGTACTCAGCGTTTTCTCTCATGTGTAACACGCGCAAAAACAGCCGAATGATCCCTATGCACCAAATAATAGCACTGAAGCAGCAAGTTAAGTCACCTTGAACGGGAACAAAGAATGACTCAGCTTTAACTTAAAGATCAAGAACCAGAGGATATAAAGCTTTTCTCAGGGGAGGCAGGGTGGACAAAATGTGACTGAAGACCAGATGCATCCTGCCAACAACACCCATACCCCAGAAACCTGACCCCAAGCCGAGGAAAAGAGCCATGATGGTTGGGTCTGAGATTCAGCTTCTGCCATCTAGTGGAAAGGGTGGACATCAAATTAAGTTAGAGAGAAACGAGGACAGTTTCACTTCTGGCTGATGAGTTTGGAACCCATTACATTTGCAGCTTTCATTTGGCATCCGGAATACCTAAGGCACTCCTGCCAATCATCATGATAAGACAGGCAGCCTGCCAGGGGTTGGAGTCCCTAGGAAGCTGAGTACATGCGAGGGATGCAGAACATCTCCATACCCATCAACGCCACAGTATAAAAACAGGCAAGTAAACAATACACAGAAAGGAAACACTAAAAGAACAAACAAACATACGAGAAGAGCTTCAAGCCAACTAGTAAGCAGAGGTATTCACATTTAAACAATAACGAGGTTCCCCACTCCACGCCCTGCGATAGACTGGCAATAGTTTTAAAATATTGATAACGTCAAGGGTTGCTGCGGGTGGAAGAGAAGAGCATTTCACACACCATTGGGCCATACGTGAACCATCAATCAACATTTTAAACGTGTTTTTCCTTTTGGTCAACAATTCTACCTTGAGGTTCTCTTTTCTGGAGAAATATGCAAGGGCGCAAGGAGCCAGCTACGAGTGTGCTGACTGCAGTTTTGTCTCATAACAGAAACAGGCAGCACATAGATTGCCGTCGTAAGGAATATTTTAAGGTTCGTTTTTGTTCTTCCCTTTTACAGAGTGCTATTCAGTTGTTTACAAATGGGGTATCGCTAATGTACTTATGTGTCTCTGAACGCTATTATTACATGAAAAGAATCAAAGAGCAATGAGTACAGTATTCCATTCATCGATCGAATATAAGTATCCGTGTCTATCTCGAGAGGGGAATGGAGGTGAGTCAGTGGGCAGACAGTGCTCGCCTCGGGGGTGGGGTGAAGGAGGGGTGAAGAGTAGCTTTCATATTGTACTTAGTATATTTTCACATTCTTTTATTTTAAAGATTTATTTATCTATTTACTTATTTTTGGCTGTGTTGGGTCTTCGTTGCTGTACGCGGGCTTTCTCTAGTTGCAGCGAGCATGGGCTATACTTCGTTGCGGTGCGCGGGCTTCTCATTGCGGTGGCTTCTCTCGTTGAGGAGCACAGGCTCTAGGCGCGCGGGCTTCAGTAATTGTGGCACGCAGGCTCAGTAGTTGTGGCTCACTGGCTTTAGAGCGCAGGCTCAGTAGTTGTGGCGCACGGGCTTTGTTGCTCCGCGGCATGAGGGATCTTCCCGGACCAGGGCTCGAACCCGTGTCCCCTGCATTGGCAGGTGCATTCTTAACCACCGTGCCACCAGGAAAGTCCCTCATTTATTCTTTTGAAACGATGGTCATGAAATATTTGTATCATAAAAGTAATAAAAGAGCCAAGAAATTCTCATGGACAAAATTAGGCAGCAAATATTTTGCTTTTATTTGGGTTATTTTGAAAACCAGACACTGAGTTTGTATTATTTAATGCCCTCAGCAGTTGCTCCAAGCTCCTGACTCATCAGTGTGCCTTTCCCAGCCCTGAACACAGCGCGTGGAAGATGAAACCACCTCTCTTATCCATCCTCAGGGAGCCCTCTCCTGACTGCGGGGGAAGGCGGGGAGGCTGAGAGGCGGGGACACGCGTCGGGGAGGGGAAGCCAAGAACCCAGAAGCTGTCTGGTGGTTCCCAGGAAGATTGTGGGCCTGTTGAGCTTGAGAGGAAAGAGAAACAAGCAAGCAAGCAAGCAAGGCACCTGCCCGGAGCACTTGGGAACCACACGCGTCAGTCTGCCTTAGGATTCTGTCCTCTGTCAGGAGTTCTTACAAATACATCTGCATCCCCCTCTTTCCACTCAACTGCAAACTGCTGAAGAACAGAGTTTCTCCTTTCGTCTTCTATCTCCCCAGCACGTGTGTCCACAACACGGCATTGCACACGATAAATTCACTAGCCGTGTGTGAACGGATTGGTCTACCCCAGTGTTGCCTCTGCCGTCTGAACCCTCCCAGCGTGTAAGCACCACGTAAGACAGTAGAAAGACAAGGGACTCCCCCATTGGAAACACCTGTCCTGAGGCCACACTGTAAAGGCAGACTGCCGTTCTTAAGGGTTTTGTGTGTCTGCTGCATCGAATTCATTCCGAGGAGCAGTTTTATATAAAGGATGTTTCTGTAAGGTGAGATGCTGCCTTTCTGATCTACAGTCCGGGAAGACCTCCTGAAGGAGCGTAGTTTGAGAGATGGCAGGTGTTTGAGGGAGCTGGCAGGCGCTGTGTGTGTAAAAGTTGCCTCACAGCCACTCTCTGAGGTGTGAATTGGGAATGACATGAGTTGGAAAAAGAGAGGAGACGGACAAAGAGACATTTTGCTGACTTTTGCAAAAACAGAAAAGCTGGTGAAGGAACACAGGACAGGACAAAGAATGGAAACCAGGACACAGTGGTTGGCTCTGTTAGAAGATGTGAAACAGAGATGAGAAAATGTCGGAGAGAAGTGGTTGGTGGGTACCAGTGAAACACCAGGGAGATATTTTAGCCCTGGCATGGCGAGTCAGAATAATATGAGGCATGTGACTGAGAGGCAAAGATGAGACACCCAGAGGATGATTGGGTCTTTGGAGCAATGCCTGGCACCAGCTCTGCACGTGAAGCATCCTGGGTGAACCTCACCCAAGCCCACACCCTGGCTGGTTGGCTAAAACTTTGGGTTTTATTGAGAGCATTCCCTGCCTGAGAAACTCCCTGATTGTATTCTTGGCTGCTCTGGAAAAGCACCAGGCTCTTCCAGACCTTCTGTGCTGTTCAGTAAATTGTTCTTATTCTAATCAGGGAAAAAAAGAACGCTTTTTACATGGGCCACCCATTTACAACTATAAGTTCCAGGTAACAGGGAATTAGCTTGAGTCTCCTAAATACTCTCTCAGATATAAAAACAGGTAGCATACCCCAAATGCTTCTTTCTGCAAGAGCCTGCTCTCCAGTTTAAGCTCCTTGGGGGCAGGGATGTTTGGTGCTTGTTGCTGTGTTCCAGGGCCTAACGCAGAGCCTGGAATGCAGTCCCTGTTTTTTTGAATCGATCTCAACTTCATTCTGCTTCTTTCTTTATTCTCTTCCCCAAACTTAGAAGGGCCTTGTCCACAAAGGCTACCACTGAGAAGCAGTCAGCCTGCAGGGACAATTCACACTGATCCCTTCTCTCATGGGTTCCCTATGACCGTTACTGCCCGAAGCAAACACTTGGGAATGTAATCTTTCCCCCATTATTTCATGTGAAGTCTTGCATTCCGTGATCACCATGTGACATACATCTTTCTGAGCCCGTCTCCTCACCCAGAAAATGAAAAGAAAAATACACATCTCACAGGATTTTTGCTGAGATTAAAAGAAATAAGACATAAGAAAGAGCCTAGCAGAGTGCCTGGCCGAGGCTAGGAGCTTGGAAGTATACTATTTATTGGCTTCCCTCCCTGGACCAGGGCCCTAGTTCAGGGACCATCTTCAACCTATTCGAATCCCACAATGCCTTGCTCAGCACTCAGCACAAAGTAGAAGATTGATGTAATTACGGAATTTCAGGTTTAAAAGGGACTTAAAGTTCACAGACCCCAATGACTTTCCTTTCAAAATTTTTATTGTGATCCACATTTTACATCAGGACACATTGTGTGTGTGAGTGTGTATGTGTGTATACCGAGAAGTTTTATTCTATTCTATTGCATTCTTTTTTAAAAATGCTGACCATGACCCAATAAATTGATTTTGTGACCCATAATGAATGTGGCATGGCTTGCAGTTAGAAAACAGTTACCTAGATTCTAGATCAACCACCCGTGAGATGGAGCGACCCTCCCGACACTGTCCATCCCATAGGGACTGTCCAGCACCCATCTCCTTAGATAAGAAATACCCCATGCTGGATAGGGTGTCACTAACTATAAGGCACTAAATATAAAGTAACGCCGAGGCCACAGAAGCAGCTGTCAGAGGGCCCACGCTGCACCTCTGTGTGTGTGCACCCACCTGCCTGCGGGATGCCGGCCTCTGCTCTCATGGAGAAGCCGACGGTTCGGGCCTTTCAATTATGCATGCGTCTTATGCAAGGGTTCTGGCTAAATGAAGGGGCTGCAGCAAGAATGTCCATGAATTCTTCATAAGTGCCAGCGAGGGAGCGCCTCCGTCTTCTCTCCGTGAGCCTTCCAGATGCATCGTCATCACTCGTCCCGGCTCACACACTCGTGCTCTGCTGGGAGGTGTGCGGATAATTAGGGAACATTCTTCACTGGCGATGCTTCCTGCTGGCTGAGAAATAAGAGCTGTCCCGTGTAGGTGGACTGGCGTTCGTTTCTCTAGAGAAAAAGGATCCCTGGGGAGATCTCGGAGGCAGAGGTGCCCATTTGCCCCCAGGCCAGGAAAGGAGCAATATTTCCAGCAAAGATACACTGTAACCTGGACTAGTCTCCGAAACACCCCTGCAACCCTGCTAAGGTGTGGAGGTTCAGAATTCTACTGCTATTGTCAATTATTTTCATTTTTCTTCCCGGGGTTCCCTCATCTTATTCAGGGTAGAGACGAACTAAGGATGCAGAGGTCTGTGCAGAAACGGGTCGCTCCCATTCTCCCAGCAAGAGCGTTGTCCTCTGGGTGGTTGATTGAGGTTCAGGAACAGGTCCTTCTCTTTTTATTCCTTATCCAGTGAAGAGGCTGGGGTTGTGGCAGCTGGTAGAAGAGATTCATCTGAGGAGGACCGAAGACATCTTCCGAAGGGGACAGATGAGTCTGCTGGGGTTTCCACAACAAAATGCCATGGACCAGGCGGCTTGAACACCAGAAGTGTGTCTCCTCATGGTTCTGGAGGCTGGGAGTCGAAGGTCAAGGTGCAGGACTCAGTTTCTAATGAGAGCTCCCTCCTGGCCTGCAGACGGCTGCTTTCTTGCTTTGTCTCACGTGGCTTTCCCTCTGGGTGTGCACAGCCTGGAGTTTCGGGGTGAAGGGAGATCTGATGTCTCTTCCTCTTCTTATAAAGACACCAGTCTTGTTGGATGAGAGCCCCACCCTTAAGACTTGATTCAACCTTAATTAGATATCTAATTAAGATACAGTCTATCTTCAGATACAGTCACATTGGGGCTTCCACTATGAATTTTGGGGGGACACAGTTCAGTCCATATTCTTCCTCAAGTCAGGGCCAAGAAATGCATCCCAGGTGTTTCTCTCACAAGTACCTGTTGACATCGCTAATAACTTATCTGAGACAGAAGAGACTTGTGAGGTTAGACCTTGAGCAGGACAGGATCTGGTTTCAGGAGAAGAAGCTCATGCAACTTGAAGTTCTGACAAATGTTAATGTAAATATTGAGTAGGATTTTGACTGGACTCAATCATGGCAACCTGTGATTTAATTACTTATTTTAGTCAACATTTTAAATATTCTTCATGGAAGCAATGGGAAGAACCTCTAACTTTGTACCTTCCTCGGACCCTAGAGCAGCTTAACACAGCCCCGTTAGAGACGTGCGGCCAGCAGGAGACAGCTCTGGAGCATGAGGATGAATTCATAGGTGCTTCACCTGCATTTGGAGAGCTCACACTTTCTAGTATTTCTCGGCATGCTTCTTGGCTGGGCGAGCAGAGGAATGGGAGTCAGGACTCCAGGGACATTTCCGGACTTGTGTGTGATCCTCTTCTCATGGACTTAATCCACCTGCTCTCAGAACGGTGAGCGTCATTAAAGATGATTTCAGAAGAAGCCATCTCACTTTCCAGAGATTCATTAGGACCCATGCACAGTTCTAACGACCAGCTCATCCCAGTGTGGGAAGAAGTGATAAAGGAATGGGCTTTTGAAGGGAAGAGGTATCGCTCAGCCAACTTGCTTCTTAAGTCTCAACTCGAAAGCCACGTGCCAGCTACTCAGATGCTCCCTTTGCTTCGCAGAGCTCTCTCCCCCCTTCATCCTACCCTCAGTCTCTCCCCACACTCAGCCCCACTTTCCTCCCCACACTTACTTTGCCTGAAAACCTAGTATCTGTCTTCCAAGCAGGAACTCGGGGTCACTATGTCCAAGAGACCTGCCCCACTTTCCTCAGGCTTGGCTGGACACCTTCCCCTCTATTCCTATGTATCCTGAGCTTCTTTCCGTCACAGTACTTTCCACACTCCATTGTAGTCATCAGTTTACTGATATCTCCCCCCAGGTCAACTGTGAACATTTGGGAATCGCGATTCATGTCTCATTTGTCCTTGTATATTATGAGCTTAACATAGTACTCGGTGTACTGTCAGTAGGTAATAAGTGCTCAATAAATGAAGGACTTACATTTTTCCTTGATCCTGATGTTTCCATAAGAGCTTGACCATAGCACATCAACCCAACGGAGAAGTTCTAGGGTGTATGTGTGTGTGGGGTGTGTGTCTGGGCATGTTGCTATTATAGGGATGGGAGAAAGAACGGTCTTCTTCCTTGGCAGTAACTGAAGCAACAATGAAAAAAAATTCTAAATAAAACCTGAAGAAACGTTGATCAACCATCCTGGTTTCCCTGGGACTGAGTGGTTTCCTGAGATGTGGGACCTTTTCTGCTAAAACCAAGGCTGTCCCAGGCAAACCAGGACGAAGGACCTACCTGAAGGCCACCTGATTCTCCACCTACGGGGCTTCTGTGGTAATCACCCTCCTGGGTCTTTGGCTCTAGGACTCTCCGTAACTTAGCCGCTTGGACCAGGTTACATCTGATTCGGCTTTAGCAGACGAGGGGTGAACCATGCATTGCTAAGAATTTTCCAAGTCATAGAGACGCTTAAAATGGATGAGTCTCTGACATTTCTCCCACTCAGGTTCCCTTGCCCAGAGTCACCCCGTCCTTTCTTTGTAGCTCATTGCTCGTTTTCTTCTTCTAGTGATAGGTCTTCCCTGAGTTTGAGAGATGAGAGAACAGAGCAGCTGCCTTGGACTTGGAGGTAGACCCACTTGTTGGGAATGGAGAGCCACTCCACAGACTCTGTGCTGTCAGGTGAGGGAGGAATAAAATTCTCTTTTGTTTAAAACATTGTAATTCAGAATCACTTTATTATGGAGATTATCATCTACCCTAAATAATACATTAACCAAACATTATTTTCTATCTACAGAGCTCATGATCATTTACCTGTTGTAAAACTCAGAGATTTCCCCACCCCAGAGATCCACGGAAACCAAAAACACCAAAATCAACAATCACCACTACTGCCATTTAGTGAGCACTTACTTAGTGCCTGATGGGACCTCCATGACAGACCCTCAGATGCATAATCTCACTTTATCACCAGAGTAGTCCTCTGCGGTGAGTTTTATTTTCTCTATTTTACATATGAGAAAAAAAGAGCTGAAAGATGATGTAAGTAGTCCAGGTTATACACCCAATAATGGAAGATTCAGGATTTGAATCTTGACCAGTCTTTCAAACATAAACTATAGAGAATCCAAGTCATTTTTCCTAATATCTAATTCCTTAGACACCCAAAAAGTTAATCAGAGGTCAAATGGACCTCCCTTTTTCCTAGTCTCCTGCCAAAAGAAGCATCTTGACCTCAACATGACCCCTACATTACCCCTCAACATTACTCTCTGTAATGCCCTCTGGTCTCTTCCCCCACCTTTTTTTTTTTTTTTTTGCGGTACGCAGGTCTCTCACTGTCGTGGCCTCTCCCATTGCGGAGCACAGGCTCTGGACGCGCAGGCTCAGTGGCCATGGCTCACGGGCCCAGCCGCTCTGCGGCATGTGGGATCCTCCCGGACTGGGGCACGAACCTGTGTCCCCTGCATCGGCAGGCGGACTCTCAACCACTACGCCACCAGGGAAGCCCCCACCACCTATTTTTTTTACACTAACGCCAGAGCTGTGTTTGCAGATCAGGACCCGTTATTCGCCTACAGAAAAACTTTTAAAGGGAGCCCACTACCTCCTGCAGCGATTCTTTGAAGGTTGAGGATGAAGTTGGAGGGAATACTGAAATCATGTCTAGTATTAAAAACATTCCCCAGATGAATCAAATAGCTCTCATTTCTCCCATACCCTGCTCATACCTACATTCTAGGGGTGAACCTCTAGCCTAAAAAGAAAACCAAATAAGCAAATAAACAGCAAAATAGAATACAAACATTTATGGGACACTTGTTCTATGCAGGCAATATGCAGTATCATATGTTATCTGATTTATTCTCTTAAATATACTAGCTGCATTTGCATATCTTATTTCATTCAATCCTCATAAATGTTCCATGAGAAAGATGTTATTATTATCTCTGGTTTAAAAATGAGAAAATGGATACCTAGAGAGAATAATTCACATGGAGTCATGCATTAGTAAATTTCAGAGTCCAAAGTGAACCTAGGTCTTGATTCCAAGTCCAGAGCCCTTTCCATAACAATCCCCCTAATATGGTACATAGGACCCTTCCACATCTCCTGTCTTACCTGGCTCATTTCACACAGGGCTCTCCCCCATAGCCCCATTCATTAGGATAAGCAACTCACTGGGCCTGGAATTCTCCATTTCATTATCATAAGGGCTGTTTCCTCCTCCTCCCCTGTCCATCTGTCCCCGCCTGTCTTCATTCCTTTTCTCCATCCAGGCAAGACCCCAGGATCTAACACTTCAAGCAAAAGCACCTCCTGCTGCCAAGTTCCCAAAATGTCCTTGATCTTTTTCTTTCCATTATGCTGACCTTGAAAAACCTTCAACCCTGGATCCGTCTCCCCTCCTTCATGGGATCTGTGAAGAACCTTTGGAGAAAATCACAACTCACAAATTATCTCAGGTCTCCAACTTCCACTGGGCTCTTAACATTGCCTGGTGCTCCTTCTATGCTTCCCCAAACGCCCTCGGCAGACGACCTTGCCTCCTGTTTCACTTGAAAAACTAGGAGTCATCATCCAACCATCCATTCATCTAACAAGTATTTACTGAGTCCCTCCGTGAGCAAGGGATACTTCCGGGTTCTAGGAATACAGCAGTGAATATAAGAGACAAAACCTTGCGGAGCTTACATTCCAGTGGGAAATGAATGACAGCAAACAAATGAGCAAGTTCTCTACTGCACTGTATGTCCAACAGTGAAGTTGTCACAGAGAAAAATAAAAAGGGGGCAGGGGAGGAACAGATGGACATTTTTAAAAGATGGTAAAGAGGATCTTCACTGATAAGGGAATACCTGAGCAGAGACTCCAAAGGAACATCAACCTGAAATTGTCTCAAGCTCCTGTCCTTTGCCTACACAAGCACCTTTGTACCTACCTCCACCTGTGCTGCCTCTGCTGTCAGTCCTCAAGGTTCTGGACTGCATTTCCCTCCTCCTTCCTCCTCAGAGGCTTTCTTCCATCAGTTATATCTCCAGCCTCCCTTATTTGGGCCTTTACCTGAGCGTCTCCGCTTTCTGGATCATCCTTCTTCTTCCAACATTTCTCTGCTCAGGACTCAGCTTAGATGCCCCTCTTCTCCCAGGCAGTCTTTGTTGACCACTGCTCTAGGCTGGCATTTGAACTTCCCTCGTGTTTCCTTACTATGGTCTCTGCTTTACCCCTATTACCACTGTATTAGTTAGATTGCTCTAAGTGACACTGTGTAACAAGCAGCCCCAAGTCTCATTAGCTTAGAGCAAAACCAGAGAGACGTCTTTGTTGCTCGTGTTGCATGTCTACAGATAAGACCTGGCTGGTGAGTCTCTGCTTCAGGCTGTGGGCCAGGCTCAGATCTGCTCAGGGCAGCCTCTCTTTCAGGCCCTGCATTTGGGGGACAGCCCCCTTTTGAGACATACTCTTCTCATGGCAGGTGACATAGGAACGTAAGAGACTAGATGGAGCATCCATAGGATGCAAAGTCCCTGACCGGACATGGTGTAGGCAACATACACTCACATTCAATTGGCCAGAGCCCCTGCACGGCCAAGCCTATCATCAGGACGCAGGGGAGGAATGATCACCTGTAGTAATCCTCCCACAGAGGAGCAAATACATCACCGTAAGCGACAGTAAACCAAACACAAGCACTCCCCCTCAGACGCCTTTTCGTTGGTCTGTTTCCCCCAGTGAAACGTGAGCTCCTTCAAGTCCCAAATGATTTTGCACCATTTTCTTCTCAGTGTTTTTCACAGCCCCTGGCATGTTGTAGGAGCTCAATATTAGTGGATCAAGTAAATACAGACTCACGTATCGCTTTTTAGATGTTCTCCTGATGTTGCAGGCTAAGAGAGTCACTTCTTTCTTTGCACTTTTCGCCGAACAGTCATTTAAGTCTACTCCAGCTCTTTCGACATATTATACATTTATTATTATTCTGTGTGAATTCCCTTCTTCTGGACTAGAGCAGACGATGGTATCTTGAGCGCTAGCCCCATCTCTGGAAGAGAGACATTCAGTAAATGTTTGAATAATTTCATCAAATCATTCCCGCTGTTTAAATCAGCATGTGTTTACTGATTATTTACTAGGTGCTAGGTATTCTCATTCTAACAGCTGGGGTTAGAAGCTAGAAAGTCTCAAAGGCCGGTGACGTCAAGAGAGACAGAAGCAAGAGCTGAGAGGTCCCTGGGGTCCTGCCTTGAAGAGCTCCGCTTGCTTCCCCGCAGGCCGACTCAGGGCTACTCCACGCGTCCGGGCTCTTCCTCACCCAGCCCGCCTGTGCCTCTCGCCCCCTTCGCGTGGCTGGGATCTAAGCTTCCCGTCCAGTTCATTGCTTTGCACTGCTCAGCTCACCAGGCATATCTGTGTTGACTGCGCGATTAGAGCCGAGTACACCGAACAAGGTCACGACAAGCAGCAGAGACCAGGAGATGACGCCCTGCTCTGTACACCACTTAACCCCTCTTTCTCTCTGAAGCACAGCTGCATGACACATTCAAGCCTGAACTTCCAAGAAGGAATCTAGGAAGTGGAATGCAGCCCAAGGGGCATTGCAGAGGCAAACCTAGTCACCGGCAGGACCGATGATTTGGAGTAAAGAGCGCTGTCTTCCATGGGAATGTGGCCAATAAGGAATTCACTGTTTGTGAACAATCTGATATGAGCTTCCAGACACTGAGTATGAGGGAGACAGAGGCTGGATCCTGAGCCTACTGGTGTTGAATTCAGGGAAAAGTAGGCATTTGGAAGAACATAAACAGGAAGAAGGAAAAATGGGGAGCAGTGCCGGGTTATACCTTCCCATCATGCATCTGGGTCAGACAATATCTACCAAGTAGATGAAAATATCCTCCTGTGATGACAGCATGAGGCAGGGTTTCCAAGGACCCAGGCTACTGCTGCCCTCCCTACCTGGATGAAAAGTTTATAACCCCCACCCCCACCAAACAACTAATACTATCTCTTCACAAAACGGCACCCTACCCTACCATCTTTTTTTATATCTGTATAAAAAAAAGCAGATGAAAACTTCCCCCTTCCTATTTTCCCCTAACCAGTCCTCCTATTTATATCATGCATAAGTCGCTGCTGGTGCAAAGGAACACCCGTACGCACACATTCATTCGTTCATTTGTTACTTCATTTCACAAATAACTGAGACATCTTAGCTACCAGGCACCGCCTGTACATCTTTGAATAAAATAAACCGTCTCTGCTATTGTAAAACTCATAATCTAGTGGAAGAGAGAAATATTACATAAGTAAACAAATATATAAATATAGGTTGTGATAAGAGTTATGAATACTTCTTTCTTCATTTACAGCAGGAGTCTTTCTGACTTGAAGGGCTTCAGGGGAATTACAGGTAGAATTCCTGAATTCCTGAATGTTATATGCAAAGTATCTTGTGTATGTGGATAGATTTTTTTTTCTCTGAGAAGTATCCACGGCTTTCATCAAAATCTCAGAGAGGTCTATGATCTTATAAAGTTTAACAACTGATATGTTCCAGCCACAGCAAACCGGATTTTCTTTTCTTCCATTGGCACCCTCTAGAATTGACTAAATTTGTTTGTGTTTATAGCTGGTACTAAAGCAGCCACGTCGGAAAGCAGAGATGTCACGTCCTGCACAGGCTCGTGGGCAGGTGAGCGAGACCTGTACCTGGAGAGAGTCCAGCCAAGATGTTTGCCTCGGGTTCCTTTGGGAAATGGGAAATAATTGATATTCACGTTCTTTTCCATAGGTTTCTGTACTTTCCATATTGTTTGCGGTAAATGATGCTTTTATAATCAGGAAAGCTAACACATTAAAGCTGTTCTTATTTTGGGAGATACTATGTATTTTGCTACTTGTACACATCCCTTGTTAACTAATGCCTACAAATGTATTACACACAAAATGGACTGGTACTGTGGTTAGATCACATCTTTCTCTTATTCAGTTAGCCCAGGGCCGGGGATAGATTGGGAAGTCTGTCTGCTCAGCCATGATGGTGGTGATGGCAGCGTGCGTCTCACTGGAAGGCTAGGATCCTGGGCACTTACACATTTGTCAGCCCTGACCTTGGCCTCCACCATGTGCAGCTTCCAAGTCACCGAGAAGCCCATGCAGGAACAAGGAAGGAGTATTTAAGACAACCTTTCCAAGGTCAGGAATCACGAGTGTGAAGACAGTCCAGGATTTAGTCAAAGGATGAATTCAAGTCCAGGTTCTTCAAATGTCTAGACATCTGATCATTTGATCTTGGGTAAGACACTTCTCTGATCTGTGCCTCAACTTACCTATGAAAAGGAAAAGGAGGCGTCGTATCGTCCCTGTACATCTCAAGGTGTGATTGTGAGGCATAAACAAGCCAATCAGAACCAAGATCTCATAAAGATCAGAGAAGAAAGTATGTGATACATACAACCCAGTGTCAATCAGAGACATCATTTTGCAACTAATGTCACAATGTCTGAGAATAAAGTACATTACTGAAATACATACTCTTCATCGACATGAGTAACAACAGAGATACAGACACGGCTCCAGAGGAAGCGCTTATAGACTGTTCTTAAATAAACCAGGGCACACTGGGGAAGAAAGCATCGTTAACACTCAGCCAGGAGCTAAGTTTCCCAACAGCATATGTTCAGCCCATGGACCCAGCCCATCCACCTCATTTGAAAACGTTTATACTCGGAAAATGTCCACCTGTCACATCCCGTTGCCCAGGAGAGGAGAAAAGGATAAAGAAGGCACGGGCATGTGGTAGGTAGGCTTTAAGGGTGGGGAGGGGGTCTAGGCAATGACAGCTCATCTGTCGCAGGTTTTGGTCTGTGAGCTCTCCCACGCGATAGAGCCATGGGGTGATTGTTGCTTTATTAATAGAGCATTTTTCCCCCTCATTTAGACACACAGTCTACTGAGACACCCAGGCACAGATAAATAATAACTAACAGTCCTGCCTGGACACTGCTCTCAAAGGTTTTTTTTTTTTTTTGCACCCTGAAATCCAAAGTGGAAGGAGGACCTCAGGGGTAAACAGAAGTTCTTGCTGCAAGAACAAGGTGAGGGGATGAAAATGGACAGTGAAAGCCCTGATCTCTGACCCAGGGCACGAGAGCGAGTCTGACAATGTCAGTAAATAGGAGGAAGTGTTTTTCCGTTTTCACTTTTGATGACTTTATTTATCAAGAAATGAGTGTGAACTGAGGAACCTGGCCCTGGATTGTGTCCAGGTCAGGGTCCAGTCTCACCCTGCCTCTGTGCCACAGTGGGCTGAGTACTTAACCTCTCTGGTCTACAGCTTAGTTCTCAAGTAACTGTGAGATTTAGACTAGCTCAGCACTTCCCAAGTTGTGTTCAACAGAACATTAGTTCTACAGGATGTTAACAAGCATTAATGTGAAGGGGAAAATGCAGGGTTCTGTGGTCAATTAAGTTTGGAGAATGTTGGTTCAAACGAAGTTGAACAGGTTTCTTTACCGCAAGGATTCTCAGAGTTTTCAATATGCTAACGTGAGTTCTGAAGCTCCAAAAATTGAGCATAAATAGGAGAAACTTTCCTCCCTTACTTATTTGGCCACAGAATTGGGGGGGGGGGGTTGTGTTTTGGTTTTGTTCTATTTTTGCTTTGTTATGTTTTGGTTTGCATCGACAAGGATCTGGAGATAATTTGGAAACATGAGACCAGATAAACTTTAAGGTCCCTTCTAACCCCCCAAAGTATGAAATTCTACAAAAGACCATTAAATGGCTGTTGTGCTATTTTACAATTGGGGATGGGCGAGAGGAACCAGCCTTATGCTGGTGACAACTAAGACTGTAACGTCACGTGTATATTTTCTCATTCAATTTTCATAATAACCCAGCAAGTCACACACCATCAATCTAATCTTACAAGGGAGGATATTGAAACTTTGAGAGATTAAGCAAATTTCTCAATATAATGCAGCTAAGACGCTATGGTTCCCCTGGTCAAACACAGGGATGTATGGATGCAATTTTAAGTAAGAAGACATTTGAGAACAAAAAATTTAAGGGGGTCAGATGGAAACCTGAAGGAACTAGCCATGCACATATACATCTAGGCAGAGGGAATAGACACTGCAGAAGCCCAAAGATGGGACTGCACCTGGCTTGTCTGAGGAACAGGAAGGAGGAAGCTCAACAGCTCAGGAATGGAGTGAGCAAAGGAACAGAAAGTAGGACACATGGGGCCAGAGACATAATGGGGCATGGGGTCATGTGGCACCTTGCCGTCATCACAGGAGCTCTGGCTTTGTCTGACTCAAGGAAATGGAGGGCAGGAAGGTGACACCTTCCAGCTTAGGTCTTAAAAAGATGGCTCAGTCTGCTGGGCTGAGAACAGATCCTAGGGGTGTGTGCTGGTCCTTCGTGTATCCACAGAGTATGTCTGCTTCTCCTGGGACACGGCTGGATTGTACCCTCATGTGACTGGCTTGGCCAGTGAGGTGTAACCAGATGTCACACATTTCACTTCCGGTGCATCCTTCCAGGGCCTCTGGGCAGTTCTTCCAGCACCACGTGATGGCAATGGTGGCTGCTCATCTGTCCGGGTGGGCAAGAGGTGAACAGAGTCCCTCCACCAACTAACCTATTTCAACCGTGAGAGTGAGTGTTCTCGTAACTTTGTTGGTTAAGTGACTGAGAGATTGATAATTATTTCTGCTCCACAGGTAGCCTATTCTGACTGATGTAGGGGCCTAGGTAGAAGCTGGAGAACAACGAGGAGGCCCCTGCGATGATCCAGGTGAGACACCGCTGACTCAGTGAAGGTATTAGTAGCAGAGCTGAAGGAAGTGCTTGGATTTCAGGTATATTTTGAAGGTGGAGCCGATCGGATTTCCTGATGGATCAAGTGTGGAGCGTTGACAGAGTGGGCGGTCAGCACTGATTCCTATGGGCCTGAACAACCAGAAAGACAGGATTGCCATCAGAGGATGAGGAAGACTGGGTATAACAGGTTTGGAGGACAGACGGTTTACTGCAGGCTTTTTTTTTTTAATGTTTCGATTTCTATTTTATCCTTCCGAAATTTGTTTCATAGGTTCTGGTTATCTGCTGAAATTTTTGAGTTTGCCTTTTATCTCCTTGAATATAGTTGCGAAAGTCATAAAGGGTTCTTAGCAAGAGGATGAGAGAATCCAGTTTATGAATCCTTCACAAAATTCGATGTGAAGGGAGAGTGTTTTGTTTTGTCTTCCTCGGCTTTTGGGGAAGTGAGAAAACTAAAGGGCCGCGGAAGATGGCACCATCTTATGCGACTCCTTTTTCGAGCCAGTGCTCCAAACAAACCATTTGGAGCTCACTGATTTTAGTTTTCTCTTTACTGTTTTCCACCTTGATTGAGTCCTCTGACTCTGAAGAGCAGATCGATTCCGACACTTCTAATTTTCTGCCTGCCTGGTGACGCTCACTCTGATGTTTGTTTCCCTGTCTTCAGACGGTCCTCGGTCTCCTTCTCCTGAGCCCGCTACAACCGCACCCTCCCAGGGAGGACACTTCTGCCAACTCCAAATTCCTCGGCCCTTAGGTGGTTTGCTTTGTGAGATTCTGCTTCTCTAACTACAAAGCCGGCCTTCCCGAAGCCCTTTCTAAGGCAGAGGCTGCAAACTGGCAGATTCCAGGCCAAAGCCCTCTCCCAGTTTCCTGCTGTTTTGTTTGATCCATACATGACAACAAACAATTGGGTGGGACAACATTTCGAAACAAGATTTCTTCTTAAAAATCAGAAGTGTTGGCGGTACTGAGAGCTTCCTTCCGAATCTCGGGCAGTAACAGCCTGTTAGAACTGAGCAGCTGCTGCTTTTTGAAATGCAGTGGTGATTCCCTGTGCACCCCCATTCCCCTTGGATAGAAAAATCATTTATGGTCCCTGCCCAGCTCCTGCAAGTCTTTGTGCTTCTGTTCTCTGCTTTCAAGAGCACAGAGGTCTTCCATATCCCTTATTGTATTTATCCTTGCCACCTTATGGGGTCAATATTTTATAGATCGGAATCTGTCCTTCTCAGAGCTGAATTAGTTGCCCTTTTTTGTGAGTGCATTTAAGGATACGTAAGTGTTTCTGTTTGGATTCTCTGAAGGCCAGGATCAAATATTCTGCCTCCTCTATGGGCACAGAAAACAACCTGGACTCCACTCAGGCACGGCCTTCCCAGGAGGTGTCTGAGGAGGGGCACAGGTGGCTAGTCGTGAAGAGCAGTGTGGGCTCTGGTCCACCTGCCTCAGGGGTTCACACCATCTCCTTGAGCGTGTTACTCAGGCACACCAGGACTTGGTGGTCTCATCTGTAAAACAAATACAGAAAATAATATTTATCATCTTCTCAGTGTTCCTTCCTGTGTTTATATAAACTGGAAGACAGTAAATGAGAAGGAATGAGACTGGAGAGGTGGGCTAAGGCCAGGGCTTGGAGAGCTTTCACTGCATGCAAAGATCTTTTTTTTTTTTTTTTTTGCAGTACGCGGGCCTCTCACTGTTGTGGTCTCTCCCGTTGCGGAGCACAGGCTCCGGACGAGCAGGCTCTGCGGCCATGGCTCACGGGCCCAGCCACTCCGCGGCATGTGGGATCTTCCCGGACCGGGGCATGAACCCGCGTCCCCTGCATCGGCAAGCGGACTCTCAACCACTGCGCCACCAGGGAAGCGCTAGAAAGATCTTTTTATTCTATAATCCAGTGACTTTCAAACTGGATGTCCTGGAGCCCTAAGGCTCTTGCAGACTTCGCCCTCCTTCAGGGACCGTCAGGTGGCAAACAAGTAAGTAGTCTGGACCCCAGACTCCCAACTACAATGTTGTTGAAGGATGTGAGGGACCACTGAAGGGTTTTAAGTGGAAACCAAGCTGCGGGATTCTGAATGGACAGAGGTTGCTCTGTATGGAGGATGGATTTGAGGGGGCAAACCTGATGACAGACAGGAATGCACGTTCAGTAAGATGAGAAGAAGGGAAGGCTTATGATCCACTTAGTAGGTAAAAATGACGACTAATTACCTGAGTGACCAGAGCATCCAGGAGAGGAAAGAATCAAGGCTGACTTTGATGTTTTTGGCTCCACTGATGGTTATAGGGAATGGGGAGGGGTCATTTAAGGAGGATAAACAACTTTAGAAAATGGCAATGAACATGAAGGTTGTGATGTACTCTTGGGACATCTAGGTTGAGGTATGGATTAAGAAATTAAAGGAGATATGAAGCTGTCACAGCAAGGACATCCCTCCACTTAGCCACTTAAGAGCTTGGGTGAAGTTGGGAACCCACATCCATCTCAAAGCATATTTTCTCATCCACCAAGTGAGTACGCAAGGTGCTGGGAGAACCAACGCAGGCGAGGATTTCCAACACCATTCAAGTACATATAAATGTCACGTTTTACTTAACGACTCCCTCAGCCAGTAAAAATGAGACACGTGAGCAAAAGATCAGGACGTTTTAAAGTCGGAAATTCCCCCGAGGTGGGACTCACCAAACTTGGGCTTCCGGCAGGACCCACCCTAAGGCTTCAGGGAAGTCACTTCATGGCTTCTCAGCACACTTGCAGAGAGCAATGTGGTCCTGCTGTCTAGCTTTGCTTCCTGATGGCAATATTCCTGGAGGGTCCTTGCTCCCGGGGCTGGGAGTCATGGTGATGCCCGCTGGGCTTTCTGTACTGGCCAGTAGAATTTCCTCTTCCTGGATGGATCATTCCTCCTACAGCTCTTTATCTCTCAAGTAAGTATTGTTAGATTAACTTGTGCCTAGCTGAGAGTTGCATTTAGGTATTCCTATTCTTTTATTGGAGTACAGTTGCTTTACACTGTTAAGATATTCTTGAAAAGATGAAATGGAAGACAGAATATGTACACATGGAAGGAGGAACTCTTCAATGATAGGAAAGAAAAGTTGATTTTTTTTATAACTTCTCCCCCCATTTCTTGATCTCTGCCGCACAGCTAGAGATCAGGCTGCATGATTCTAGAAATTTGTCGTGTTTTTCATTTCTGTCATGTGCAAGTGATCTTTAATATATCCTTAAAGGACCTTTCGGGCTGGAGGAACAGCACGAGGAAGGGAAGAAGCCAAGCCAGGAAGCGGGTGGGCTGAGGCCCATCCCGCAGCGGCCAGTTTCAGCCTTGCCCCACACCGCTCACCCCTCAGAGCCGGCCCAGCACGCAGGCTGGAAGCTGTCACTTATTCCCACGTGGGGGGATGCATGGGAAAGGGCGTTATCGCCACATAATGTTGGCTCTGAGCACCGTGGCTTTTAGGGAAGGTCCGTGGACTTGTGTGCAATGAATACGCTCCTTGCAGAACAGAAACCCCAATATGCGTGGCTGAGTGTACCTGCTGTTATATATAGTTTATTCATCTCACTCCAGGGAAACTGCCTTCACAATGTTGATGCCGCAGGAGGGTCAAATAAAGAGGCTGGACAGGATCGAGGTTCTCCATTCTGCTGTCCCTCGGAGGTGACCCTCGGAGGTGTACAGCTCTCTCTTACCCGCCATGTCCTCACTGCAGTGCTGGCCATGCTATGGCTGGTGGGTTGAGAGTTCCTTGGGAGAGAAAGACATGTGGTGCTGGCTTCCTTTTCAGAGGGCCATTGGAACCACTGCCGGGATGTCTGCACCCCGCAGGGCAGCCCCTCGGTGGCTGGTCACGGTCTGGCTGGTCCTTCTTCATCCTCTCAAACTGTATACGTGGGAATCGGGGCTTGGTTCTGGGAGGAGGTGGCCTTGCAAACGGTGACACAATTCCTCAGCCAGCTCGGCACCTGTATCTGCCATCCCCATCCTGCCAGCCTCTCTCTGGCCAGAGGAAGTTACAAATAGCGTCTGGTGGATTAGTTCTATCCCCTGCCCATGAGAACCAGAAGGAAATTGGCTACAGCAGGAAAGGGGCCTCCAAGGAGAAGGAGAGGGTTTAGGGATGGGATTTTTCTTTCTTCTTCGGCTGCTTTCTCTTTGCACAAGAAGTGTTCCCTCCCTCGATCTCATGCAGCTGTTTTCTCAGCAAATTGAAGAAAGGAGGGAAAACGCTATTTAAATTTATACTATTGGATTTCTGTAGGACACCGAAATATTTTTGAAGTTAATGGGGAACTCTGAATAGTCTGTTTCAAATAATTACAGGAAAAAAATACATTGAAATAATTAGTAGTTGCTACTAGAACATTCAGCAAAATGAAATGACATCTTTGATGCCTATTAGACGGCACTTTACTTTCAGTTTAGGGTGTTTTGGATGAAATTAGATGGCAAACATACTGCATCACTGGGTGATTAGAAGAACTAGTATCATTTAGAGTTAGAGTAGTACCATCATCAGCTTTTCTCTTTTTCCTCTTAAAAAAAAAATACGATGCTCTCCTGTTAGGCGAGATTTTTAACGGAAGTGGGACCAACTGGAGCCCGTGCGACTTAGCGTTAAGTGGCTTAGGTGTAATCTCTCTGGATGCAAGAAAAGGCCTTACACAGAATCTGACAGTCCACACTTGCTAATTCTGGGATTCTCGTTCTACTCTGAGCGGAGAATACCAAACCCTCCCACTGCACCACCCTCTCCACTCTCAAAGCAGAATCTTACTTGCCAAAACCAGAAAGTGATCTCTCTCTAATGAATAAAACCAAACAACGCCACAACATCTCTCCTCTCTGTTCAAAAGAAAAACATTTAAAAAATATTGACGAGGAGTCTGATTTTCAATTCTGATTTACTAAACGTGTTTCCCAGAACCCTGAACTCAGCCGGCTGCCCTGTGTCTCATCTTCCTCTTTCTCTTCCTTCACCCCCATGGAACCGAGCAGGACCCTATGAGGCTTCCCCAGAACAGATCCCCAGCCGTGCCCTCTGCCTGCCTTTTGTCTGTAGGAAAACTTTAGTCAAAGAATAAATTTAATCAGTTAAGTGAGAAAATGCAGAAAGAAAAGAAAACAGTCAAGCAAGACAAAAGAATAATAGTTTATCTATTAAACAAAGTCAAGGGCCTTTAGTTCTTCCTCAAGAATTATAGATAATATTCTGAGTCATGTCCTTTGAGCTGTTTTGCAGATACTGAAACCCCGACCGGGTGGGAGAAGTTAACTGTCTGCTGTCCACAAGCACGGAGACCCCAGACCGGTTGGAACCGGAAGGTTGATGATGCTAACTCCCAATTACCTCACCACCGACCAATCAGAAGAATGTCCACGAGCTGACCACGCCCTGCTCCTCGAACACTGTAAGACTCCTCAGGACCCCCTCCAGGGCGGGACACGCAGCTTTGAGGGCATGAGCCCGCTGTGGCCCCCTTTGCCTGGCAAAGCTAGAAAGCCATTCTTTTCTCCTTCACCCAAAACTCTCTCTACACGTTTCTGTTCAGCACCGGTGAACAGAGGCCAAATTTCGACAACACCCATCTGCATCCCTCTGCCTCTCTGCCCCTTCTTCTTCCAACTGCTCCCCCCTCCCCCTTTCCTGCTCCAGTGTAAGAGGAGGAAGCCAAAAGAGCGAAGCAGAAACAAGGAACCCCGGTGACACGCAATGTCACAGACACGCAGGTGTCTATTGGATAAGAGAAGTGTTTATGTTTTAGTTTCACAATACACAGCTTTGGAGGAGTAGTTTTTGAAGCAAGAGGCGATGAGAAAATCTGTGTGGGGCTGTTCTACTTTTCTCCAGTATTTTACTATGGTGTTCCAAGAAACTTGTCAGAACGACTACTTGCTTCTTCATAAAAAAAAATTAAAAAAAAAAAGATGTTTGGGAGTTCTGAGATTCCATCCTGAGCAGAGAGGAAAGAAGAGATGGCAGAGAAATGTCCTGCGAGAAAAGCAGCTGCCTGCTCCATGAGGGGAAACAGCAAAGGAAGGAAAGGGCAGGAGACAGCTCTGCTCCGGGGCGTGACTCGGGGCCGCCACGATGCTTTCTGAGGCCCAGCCATACGTTCTCGTATTGCTGGGTGTCGCCACCACCCACCCTGGCTGTCCCTCCACCCAGCACACCCACACTCTCTCACTTGGCCTCGTTTCTCCAGGGGTCCCACTAGGAAGGCCAGCCTGCCCCTCTTGTGCTGGAAGCTTCACTCTGCACGTGTCCTCCCACGGGACAGCTCAGCAAGGTTCTGGTGCCCTTGGAAGAGGGCAACCAGATCCGCCAGCTTTCTTTGGTAATATAGGCTATTCAAGGAGCTCCCCTACAGAGACCAATGTGTGCTTTACTCCCCAAGTGACATCAAATTTGGACATTTTAGCAAAAAATAAAAGGAAGGAGGGAGAAGTAGGCTATGAGGCTCATGTAGGGGCAGGAAGGGTCTTCAGGTGATTCCTAAAGACGCTCATGCCACCTGCAACCCCTCGCCCAGGTTGCCCTTGCTGGCATGCTGTGAGCCTTGCCCCTGACATTCGGCAGTGAATGAGCTCCTGGATGCCGTCTAGGCCAACACGCAGGCCTCCCAAAGAGGAAGAACATCTGCTTTACGTATCAGCTTCATGAGGCACCTCCCCTGGCCCCCGCCCACCCCGGATCCTCTCTTTTCTCTCTGGTCATCCCCACTTCATCTCCGTCTCTCTCATCCCTGCACCTGCTATTCCGGCTGCCTGTGTCCCGTTCTCTTTCCTCCTATTAATAGAGCCCGTCAGGCTGCATGCTTTCTTTCCCTCCCTGTGCTATTCCATCCGCCTTCCCTGGTCCCACCTGGGTGACTTCTCCAATTGCCCATCTGTAGAGCTTCTCTTTCGCCGAGTCTGATGCAGGCACAGCCTAGGGCTGTATCCGTAGTCTGCCCCCTGCCCCCGGGCAGAAAGGCTCCTGCATCCTACACCGCACCATCCTCCCGGGACAAGCTCTGGACCTGAGGCTGCAGATCCAGGGCACTGTCTCCTTAGCTGCAGAAACAAATGCCTCTCAGCGGTGATGACCTACCTGCTGAGGCAAGAGGGGATTTCAGGCCAGGAACCAAAGAGAAGCCGAGTCCTCCCAAGGAGTGCTGTTTGGGGCTGTCCCTGCAGGCGTTGCTGCCACTCAGAACTGTCACTGTCCAGCTCACCCGCTGACTGTCCCCCACTCCTGCCCTCAGTTCTGAAAATTCCCCTCGACTCTGAGATCTTAAGACGGTGTCAGGTTTGCTTCTGCTTGCCCCCCCACCCCTGGCCCTGGCCGTGCTGGGCCACTGCCCGCCCATCAGGCTGGCCGAGAGGGACGTCCGAGTGCTCTACCAGGCAGCATCCCTGCAGGAAGGATCATGAGAAAGCTGGGTTTTCTAGGGCGGCCCATACACCGAAAGCCCTCAGGGGAAAGCCACAGCCTCAGTTCCCAAACCAGGTCGGTTCGGAAGCTTCACGCTCTGGACTTAGTGTCTGTACTGAGCCAATTTAAACAATTTCATTCAACAGTCCCCAGATGACAAATTACCTGTAACCCGTCCTTATAAAGGAGAGAATAGACTTGCGTAGACTTTGAACTTTGGGGGCGTGGTGATCCAAGGAGTCTCAGAGTTCCCCTTACAGTTATTAAAAGTAACAACTAGTCAAGAAGAGACCAGCCGGTGAGCAAACAATGACACCTGTGTCTTGGAAATGTGACTGAGGCCAGTCAGTCCCCCCGTAAGGATGCCTCATGTTGGGGGTGGCTCTGGATTTGCACTTTACTGCAGGCTGGCTTGGGGAGAGGTAAGTAATCTCCCCGAGCTTAATCAGCATAGTAATTGTATCTGCCTCACCGTGTGGTCTGTGTATGAAACGAGATAAAATGATAGCTAATATTTATTATCGACGTAAATGTGCCAAGCACTATTCCAAGCACTTTACATATATTAGCCCGCTCAATCGGACTGTCGGCGCACAGAAGTACTTAATAACTGTGGGGTGTCCTTGTTACCAGCAATAGTCAAAAAGGACGTTTGTAAATCCCACATCACGTATCAAGCTCTGTTTAAATATCTTACATATTAGCACCCCTTAAAAGTCATAACAACTCTGCAAGTAGGTACTGTTACCATCACCCCATTTTACAGATGAAGAGACCAAGGCACAGAGAAGCCAGGTGAAGCGGTACCCAAGGTCAGGAGCTGGTCAGTGGCGGAACTGGGATTTGAGTTTCAGCGATTCTTGTAAAATCCAGCCTTTTAACCACTGCCTCTCCTCCAACAAATATTGAGTGAGCCCCTTCTAAATGCCAGGCACTATTCCAGACCCTGGAATACATCAGAGCCCCAAACAGGAAAAGATCCCTGTTCCCTGCCTCCTTGAGAGGGACACAGATGATGAACAACTTAAATCAGTCAAGTGTCTTCAGTTTAGAAAGTGGTCCACGCCCAGGAACACAGTGAAGCAGGAAGGGGGGAGGATAATCTCCGTGTGGGGAGTGTTCAAATTCTGGACCAGGGAAAGCCTCCCTGAGAAATCAATGCTTGAATCAAGACAGAGGAGCCGAGGGAGCTATGAAGATACGGGGTACGAGCTTTCCAGGCTGAGGGACCAGTGCAAAGGCCCTGAGGCCTGTGTTGCTGGAAGTATTTGCTCACTGGATCCACACTGCGTCCTCACCCCAAATCGCTAAGCTTAGCAAACAACCCCATCACCAGGGATAAAGGAGCAAGGGTTTGGGAGATTCTGAGATGCTCCTCCTTTGCTATGAATCCAGCTATTAAGCTGCATATAAAATGGAAGAGACCACGGCCGCCATGGGCAAGTGTGCAGGTGTCCATATGACGTATTTGGGACACGTCAGGCCCCTTCCTGAAGAATTAGTCCACATCTTTGGCTTGAGATTAGAGATGAGAGAGGGGCTGAAGCTGAGTACAACCTACTTAAAACCACTTTGATCCGAGGATTGTAACCATTTAGTGTTTGTTGATTTTTCTTTCCTATTTTTAGGAAGGTGGGAGCATGTTAATTAAACGTTTTTGAGTGAAGCTGGTTTCCAGAGAGGTTGGCTTAAGAGCCCCTGAGAGCCAGATCCTGTGTTTATTTTCCACAGAGGCTCCTAGGAAAGGAGGCCCCACCTCCCAGGCAGGCGCGTTCTGGAAGTGGGCAGAGGCCACCTGGTCCCCACGCCTGTTCCTGCCTGGCCTTCTCCTTGGCCTCCTGTTCAGAGAGTCATCCAAGGATGGGGAAGAGGAGATGCTCTTAATGCAGAATAAGAGTAGCCCTGCTGAGCTGGCTGGGACACGGCTCCGCTCAATGTGGGCCTGTCGGGGGAGTCTGCTCGGGGGTCTCCACTGGCAGCGCCGCACCCCGGTAAGGGTGGGCCAGGCCAGCCCGGCGGCCTCACGCAGAGACCTCCTCTCCCAAGGCCTGCAAACATGCCACAAACCTACTCACACTTCTCTTTCCATATATTTCTTTCTTCTCCAATTTTGTATGTGCCTTTTACTCTGTATCAAGGGTCCGCTGTCATTTTATTAAACTTTTAACGATAACCACTAACTATCCCACTTTTTAACCCTACACTATCCCACTATGTCTAATGAATTCTTTTCAAAACCCTGAAGAGCCGATATTATTCTCCCCATTCTCGAGACGAGAAGGAAAGCTTCCAGACACTGTGTACTTCCTTCAGATCAAAAGTCAGCAAATGGCAGAGCGAGGCTTTGACACAGATCTGAAGGCTCTGCTCCACATGCTCTGAATCTTCGTGCTGGACAGCTCTCCTGTGTCAGCCATGCAACATCTGACAACGCGGCTGTACCCACATGCAGAGACACGCAGACATTACTGCGTACACGGGCACACTGCACAGACAACATACATCACTACTCACACTCACACACACATGCACGCATGCACCGTAGGCTCAGCTATGGGAAGGACTGGAAAGGACTCAGGAGGGGGGGCTCTGCCCCGTGTGCGCTGCATGGAGCAGGGTGCAGAAGGGGAGATGCGGGTGAAGAGACCTCGCCGGGAGTGGGAACATCCAGGCTCCAAATGCTCCCCAGGGACCCTGGTGAGAGGGGGCTGAGCTGCGGACCCCAGCGTCTGGGCCTTTTCCAGGTGTGCCGGCTGGAAGTCATGCTGGCCGTACAGTCTTTTAAACTCCCATTCAGCAACGCAGAGCACTCCCTGCCTCTCGTGCGTCTGTGTGGGTGTTGGCACACAGATAAGTACCTACCAGGAGCCGGAAGAAAACCCAAAAGTTTGTCCTTGTGGTGAGCGGAGTCCCCAGCACGTTGGGGCACAAGGACGTGGTCGTCCGGCAAGTCTGGGCCTGGGCTCCAAGGCCCAGCACTCAGGCTGCCCTGGACACCTTCAGCTCTTTCACAATGGGAAATCAACGGGGCGGCTGGACTGAGCACGTTTTGTTTTACAAAGATAAAGGAACAATTCACTACCTTCTTCTCTGTCCGCAGTGCCCCTCCCACTTGGACAGTCTTCCCCATCCCTGTACATGCTTCCATTTCTTTGGAGTTTGCTTTGAACCCGCTCATGCGTTCCCCGGGCTGCACTGGGTCCCGACTCTGGCTTGCAGCAGGGCATCTGTGGTTTTGTTTCTCAGTTTGTCTTAACAGTCAGTTCACTCTTACTTTTATATAAACACATTGTCCTCTGGGATCATCTATGGGAATTCTGGGGCTTGAACTGGACAGTGTCTAACGTGTGTATCACACGCAGACGTCAGGGTCACCTGCCTCCTGCCCTGCTATCCTGCACTCTTGGTTACCTACCCACCCTCACCAGGAACACCAGCCACCTCTCTCTCCGTGTAATCAGTGCCTTTGCTTATTCACTTATTCAACAAGAAGGGTCCACTGAATACCCGCTATTTGAGGCAATAGGGATACAGCTGGGAACCCTCAGGCAATGCTGGTGTAGAGATGACAATTCGTTAGATGTTGGACAGTGAGGGGGCCAAGGAGACGCATGAAGTGGGGAGGGAGAACGTGCAGGGCTGGGGGCGACCACTGCAACTTTACCCGGGGCCTTGGGAAGGCCTTGCCACGGTGACACGTGAATAAAGACCTACGGGAAGGGACGAGGGGAGCCATGTACTCATCAGGGAACAGCAAGCGCGGGGACCTGGGCAGGAGAAGGGAGCAGAGGCTGGAGGGGGACGGAGGCCATGTGGGGCTTTAGGGCTTTTTAAGGATTTTGACTTCTGCTGGGTGAAGTGAGAAGCTCTGGAGGATTCTGAGCAACAGGTTTTAACCGGCCCTGTCTGCCGTCCAGAGAGTACACTGGAGGCTGGGCGGGAAGGGCGAAAGTCTCCTGATGAGGTGTGCTGGTGGCTAGGGCCACGGTCACAGTGGAGGGAGGAGGCTGACCAGAAATGCTGAGAATTGGAGAGACCTGGACTCAGGGATGACTCCACTCCACGGCTCTCTGGATTGATCCAGTGGAAGAACGGAGTTGACATCTGCCAAGGTGATTTGTGATTAAAATTCACTTACCAATCCTACTAATTTTACCTCCTAGGGGTTTCTAGAATCCTTTTCTTTCATTCTAATTTATCCACCCTTGGTTCTGATCTGGATTAGTGCAGCAGACCACGAACTGAGCCCCTGTCTGCTAATGGTTCCCAAATCCAACCATGGCACACGGCGAGTTATGCAAAATAAATGTCTGACGACATTCCTCCCAGACTCAAATTACCACTCACTCCTGTCCTCGACTCGCACCCTGCAGGGAAAATCCAAGATCCCCTTCGTGGCTCACAAGATCGTCATAATCTGGCCTCTGTGTCTGTCCACTGTCAGCCCCCAATCTGCCCTCCTTTGGAGGTCAGGCCGCAGGAGCATCGGACACTGTGAGGTTGTCCTCGCCCCAACTCAAGAGCGCTCCTGGCTGCTCCAGCCAGATCTCATCTCTGGGCCCTGCTGCTCTGTGGCCTCTGCTGCAATGGCCTTCCTACCAGGTCTTCACCTGGCTATGACTACGGGCCCTTGGAGACACATCTGAGGCATCACTTCCTTCAGGAATTCTCTTTAATGGCTCCTTTACCCAAGGTGCTGTATCCTTCCCCTGTCCTAGTTTGCTGTGTGCACCTGGACTGTGGGCTCACCACGTGCCTGGAGGGGCACTGCCCACGCGACCTCTGGGCTCCCGAGGGCGGGGTCCAGTCTCAGCCATCTCTGCATGCAGGACCCCCAGACTTTGTACTTGGCACAGAGTCAGGGCTCAGTGAAGAACTGAGAAGGGAATGAATCCAGGGAGACTGTCTGGGTCACAATTCTGAGAAGAAACTTATATTTGATTCTGATAATTTCACATTCTATAGTGATAAAAGCAACACATTATTCAAGTTGAGAAAATAAGCACCTATAAAATATATCTTTTGAGAATATGTTTTTGCTGACCACCTCGTCCAAGAAGTGTCAAAGAATCTCCCCGTATACTTTAATAGTGTGCAGTCGCTGGAATTCTATTTTTATACCTGCTTACATGTAGGTTTTTAAGTGTTTCTATAGTGTATGAGTGTGTAAGTTTATGTACTTGTGAGAGAAATAGAGGGAAGGGGAGGAAAAGAGGAAAAGGGAGGGAGAAAGAGACAGACCTCTTCCCTAATGTCCACATTCTTTGAGGGCAGGGGCATTCATTAATTACCTTTATTCTTCTCTGGCTAACTTGGGGATCTACGGAGAGGCAACTCTCAAAAAATGTTATACACTACAAGGGGAATATCTTTCTCTTATGGAGGGAAATTTTCATGAAGTAGCTGCTAAGTGAATTGAAACAACTGAGACTCAAGCCAGTCCTCCCTGCCCCCCTCCAGGGAGCAAAAGCAGCAAAGGTCTGCCTGTGAGTCAGACCAGCACCAGAAGGTCCCTGGGCCAAAGCCCTGTGGCCGCGCAGCTGCTGACCTGGCAGAAAGGACCCAGGCTTCCTCTGCAGCAGGACGGCAGTCAGGACAGTACTGGTGGACACATGCACACATACATGCATGCTCATATACAGGCACGCGGCTTAGAGGGGAGCATTCTTGCTGCATCTACGTTCTGCTTTACTTTGTTGCAAATATTTGGGTA